>NC_058080.1:738700436-739056721 GCF_014858855.1 Bufo gargarizans
AAGCGATGCTCGCATGGAGCGCCGACTCTACATCTCACAGGGAGGGCGGCGATTAAGACTGGGAAGGAGGCGCTGGGCACCAGACGGCCGGGCACCCTGTATTAACGGACGTCCCCTTGGGCACCTTAGGTAGGTGATTGACAGGTTTTAAAAACCTGTTTTTTGGGCTAATAGAGCCACAAGCAGGTTTAATAAGGCCAGTTTAGGATTTATGTTATTAGTACGGACATGGCCATAGGTTTAGCTTATAGGGCTAAAATCTCATGACAGAAACCCTTTAATCCTAACTTCTACAAACCTATGAATACAGAATCCACCTAATCAAACTAATATGAAAAGTTGTTATTCTAAAAAAAATTCTCTACTTGCATATTATAAGTTACACCAGCAAGAATTAGTCTTTATGTAGAAAACTATGATTTAATTCAAGCCTTACTGACTCGTGATTTAAATCAAATCCACCCTGGTTACTAAAGTCCATATGTCAGAGGGAGATTGTGGATTGGGTAACATTATACATAACATGAAGACTGTTTATATAATATATTATCTTAATTCATGTTATGTATAATGTTAACCCAATCCACAATCTCCCTCTGACAGATGGACTTTAGTAACCAGGGTGGATTGATTTAAAATCCCGAGTCAGTAAGGCTTGAATTAAATCATAGTTTTCTACATAATTCTTACTGGTATAACTTATAATATGCAAGTAGATGAAGATTTTTAGATAACCACTTTGTCAGTATTAGTTTGATTAGGTGGATTCTGCATTCATAGGTTGTAGAAGTTCGGATTAAGGTCTTTTTCTCAACTCTGTTCATGTTATAACATTTTTGCTGTGAAGAAGAGGCATGTGATCTCTGCTGAGTCAAATTTAGTTTTGAGAACTGCAAAAGTAAACCGAGCATCTGTGATAATATCTTGTAGGCTGAGAAACTGCCCAATAATCTTACAAAAACCTCTGGAAGAGCAGGACATGGTGAATGCATTAATGGAATTTATTTACCAAAAAAATTAAACATATACAGCCTTATTCTACATAATTAAAAAACGAATCTTTATTTCATGATGAAAAAACCTTTGGATGGTAATATATTTTCCTCAAAAAGCATTTTATATAAAAAATTAAAAATCTGGCTCTAGTACTGCCATTTTAAACTTTTTTTTCTCTCTGCTTGATTAACCCTGGGCAACCAGGTGCTATAAATTGAACCACTTAACTCTCCAGAGCTTGCTCTTCCTGAGGCTCGCTCTACTAAGTGGCTTCTTATTAAGTGGAGTTAAAAAACAAGGAGTTCAAGTAAAGGAGTTGGAAACTAAGGTTGGATATAATTTCCTTGTGTGTTGTTGGCTTGATTTTACGTAGTCCTTCAGCTACAGCAGACAGGGTCTAATTCTAAATCATATTTACAGTTTTACTTTTTTACTGTTGTAATCCCCATTTAGTATGTGTTGCACAATTTACAACGCAGTCCAGTGCACATCTTGCATGATGTATGCAGTCCTGGAACAGCCATTCGAGGGTGTATATCTTTGTTCAAGATGTGAGCAAATTACCCGTTTGGAATCGCAAATTGAGTCTCTAAACGGGCAAGTTGCAACACTGAGAGGCATTGACAATTTGCAAAAGAGTTTGCTTCTCACCGAGCAAGCACTCTTTGGGTTAGATGAGGGGGAGGGTGACAGAGAGGAGGCTGAGGAAAGTGAGGTAGCTAGCTGGGTAACAGTTAGAAAGCGGGGTAGAGGGAAGAGTGCCAGGGAGGCTAGCCCTGATCTGACACACCCCAACAAGTTTGCACGTTTGGCAGATGAGGGGGATGTCAGTCCAGGGACGGCAATGCTGGAGCCGGACACTTCCTCTGCCAGTCAGAGGAATGTCAGCTCCAGTAAGCAGGGAACCAGGAGAGCAGGGCAGGCCAGACAGGTGCTGGTAGTGGGAGACTCCATTATTAGGGGAACAGATAGGGAAAGACCGTGATCGCCGAACAGTGTGCTGTCTTCCTGGCGCTAGAGTTCGACACATTGCGGATCAGGTTGACAGATTACTGGGAGGGGCTGGAGAAGATCCAGAGGTCATGGTCCATATCGGAACCAATGACAAACTTAGAGGTAGGTGGAGAGTCCTTAAAAATGATTTCAGGGATTTAGGTCCAAAGCTTAGGGCAAGGACCTCAAAGGTAGTATTTTCCAAAATACTGCCTGTACGACGGGCCACACAAGAGAGGCAGCGGGAGATTAGGGAAATTAACAAGTGGCTCAAGAACTGGTGTAGGAAGGAGGGGTTTGGGTTCCTAGAGAACTGGGCCGACTTCTCTGTCGGCTACAGGCTCTATCGTAGGGACGGGCTGCACCTCAATGGGGAATGGGCAGCTGTGTTGGGGGAGAAGATGGCTAGAAGGTTGGAGGAGTGTTTAAACTAGGGACTGGGGGAGGTAAATTACATTATAGGAGGGGAAGATAGTGCAGATAGAGACCGGGGGCAAGGTAGAGGGACTGGGGGAGGAATGGAAGAAGGGACTAGAACAGTTCAGAAGGAAAGGTGTAGGGTAAAAAATATACATAAACCTCTCAAATGTATGTATACTAATGCCAGAAGCCTGACTAATAAAACTGGTGAACTGGAATTAGTGATGTGTGAGGAGGACTATGACATAGTGGGAATAACTGAGACATGGCTGGATGATAGCTATGACAGTGGAAATAACTGAGACACGGCTGGATGATAGCTATGACAGTGGGAATAACTGAGACACGGCTGGATGATAGTTATGACAGTGGGAATAACTGAGACACGGCTGGATGATAGCTATGACTGGGCAGTTTATGTACAGGGTTACAGTCTGTTTAGAAAGGATCGTCAAAACCGGAGAGGGGGAGGGGTCTGCCTTTATGTAAAGTCCTGTGTAAAGCCCACAGTCCGTGAAGATTTAAGTGAGGGACATGAACATGTGGAGTCACTGTGGGCAGAGATACATGGCGCTAAAAACAACAATAAATTACTAATAGGAGTTTACTATAAACCACCTAATATACCAGAGTCCACAGAAAATCTACTACTAAACGAGACAGACGAGGCGGTAAATCATAATGAGGTGGTTATTATGGGGGACTTCAACTATCCAGATATAGACTGGGAAACTGAAACCTGTATATCTCATAAGGGAAAAAGCTTCTTGGTAATAACCAAAGACAATTACCTCTCCCAACTGGTTCAGGACCCGACTAGAGGGACGGCCATACTGGACTTAGTATTAACCAATAGGCCCGACAGAATAACAGACGTGCAGGTTGGGGGACACCTGGGAAATAGTGACTATAAAGTAATAACCTTCCAATTATCATTCAAGAGAGCGTTTCTACAGGGAGTAACAAAAATACCAAACTTCAAAAAAGCTAAATTTAGCCAACTAAGAGAGGCCATAGGCCGAACTAACTGGGATAAAGTCCTCAAAAATAAAAATACAGCCACAAAATGGGATATCTTTAAAAACATCCTAAAATCTCATTGTGAGGGGTATGTACCATATGGGAATAAAAGGTTAAGGCACAAAAAGAAACCAATGTGGATAAATAGAACTGTAAAGAAAGCAATAAATGACAAAAAGAAAGCATATAAAACACTAAAACAGGAGGGGAGCACGGAAGCACTGAAAAAAAATAGAACATGTAAAAAACAAATAAAAGCGGCCAAACTAGAGACCGAGAGATTAATTGCCAAAGAGAGTAAAACTAACCCTAAAATGTTCTTCAATTATATAAATGTTAAAAAGTATAAATCTGAAGGTGTCGGCCCTCTACAGAGTAATAAGGGGGGAGTCGCAGAGAGCGATGAGGAGAAAGCAAAGCTGTTAAATATTTTTTTCTCCAATGTATTCACTGAGGAAAATAAAGATGACATGCAGAATGCTAAAATAAATTCCCCATTAAAAGTGTCCTGTCTGACCCAGGAAGAAGTACATCAGCGACTTAAAAAGATTAAAATAGACAAATCACCAGGACCAGATGGCATACACCCCCGTATCCTAAGGGAATTAAGTAATGTCATAGCCCGACCCTGATTTCTGATATTTGCGGACTCTATACTGACAGGGAATGTCCCACAGGATTGGCGCATGGCAAATGTGGTGCCAATATTCAAAAAGGGGCCAAAAACAGAGCCTGGAAACTATAGGCCGGTAAGTTTAACATCTGTTGTGGGTAAACTGTTTGAAGGTTTTCTGAGAGATGCTATGTTAGAGCATCTCAACGGAGATAAGCAAATAACGCCATATCAGCATGGCTTCATGAGGGATCGGTCATGTCAAACTAATTTAATCAGTTTCTATGAGGAGGTAAGTTCTAGACTTGACAGCGGCGAATCAATGGATGTCGTATATCTGGACTTCTCCAAAGCATGTGACACTGTACCACATAAAAGGTTAGTATATAAAATGAGAATGCTCGGACTGGGAGAAAACGTCTGTAAGTGGGTAAGTAACTGGCTGAGTGATAGAAAACAGAGGGTGGTTATTAACGGTACACACTCAGATTGGGTCACTGGCACTAGTGGAGTACCTCAGGGGTCAGTACTGGGCCCTATTCTCTTCAATATATTTATTAATGATCTTGTAGAAGGCTTGCATAGTAAAGTATCAATTTTTGCAGATGACACTAAACTGTGTAAAGTAATTTACACTGAAGAGGACAGTATACTGTATATATACACTACAGAGGACAGTATACTGTATATATACACTACAGAGGACAGTATACTGTATATATACTACAGAGGACAGTATACTGTATATATACTACAGAGGACAGTATACTACTACAGAGGGATCTGGATAGATTGGAGGCTTGGGCAGATAAGTGGCAGATGAGGTTTAACACTGATAAATGTAAAGTTATGCACATGGGAAGGAATAATGCAAGTCACCTGTACATACTAAATGGTAAAACACTCGGTAACACTGACATGGAAAAGGATCTAGGAATTTTAATAAACAGCAAACTAAGCTGCAAAAACCAGTGTCAAGCAGCTGCTGCCAAGGCCAATAAGATAATGGGTTGCATCAGAAGGGCCATAGATGTCCGTGATAAGAACATAGTCCTACCACTTTACAAATCACTAGTCAGACCACACATGGAGGACTGCGTACAGTTCTGGGCTCCTGTGAACAAGGCAGACATAGCAGAGCTGGAGAGGGTCCAGAGGAGGGCAACTAAAGTAATAACTGGAATGGGGCAACTACAGTACCCTGAAAGATGATCAAAATTAGGGTTATTTACTTTAGAAAAAAGACGACTGAGGGGAGATCTAATTACTATGTATAAATATATCAGGGGTCAGTACAGAGATCACTCCCATCATCTGTTTAGCCCCAGGACTGTGACGAGGGGACATCCTCTGCGTCTGGAGGAAAGAAGGTTTGTACACAAACATAGAAGAGGATTCTTTACGGTAAGAGCAGTGAGACTATGGAACTCTCTGCCTGAGGAGGTGGTGATGGTGAGTACAATAAAGGAATTCAAGAGGGGCCTGGATGAATTTCTGGAGCTTAATAATATTACAGGCTAGAGCTACTAGAGAGGGGTCGCTGATCCAGGGAGTTATTCTGATGCCTGATTGGAGTAGGGAAGGAATTTTTTATTCCCCTAAAGTGAGGAAAATTGGCTTCTACCTCACAGGTTTTTTTTTTTTGCCTTCCTCTGGATCAACTTGCAGGATAACAGGCCGAACTGAATGGACAGATGTCTTTTTTCGGCCTTATATACTATGTTACTATGTAGATTTAAATAAAAAAAACTTCTTTTTATTTTAAATCATTGATTTTTATCCACCCTGTTAGTAACAAAATACAGATATGCATATGACCCCTCCGACACTCTCTAATTCATGACCTATGTCCTCTGTGGGTATATATCACACTATACTACCTATTGTACCATATAAACTACTATACGTGAACTGTGAGATCTATACACCTCCACCATAGGTTTTGAGGTAATACAGAGGAATTTAGTAAACAATACAACAAGTAAATTCTATATCTGTGGACAACCATAATGTTCTTGTAGGTACATGCCCTAATAGGAGTGAGCAGATCCGTGTCCAAGGAGATAGAGTGTTTCCTCTTACCTTGTTATATAAGAGGCTGGTGCTCCTCCATTACATGTCACTGCACACACGTGTATACACTGCACATGACGGCTCTTACCCTGTGATATAAGAGGCTGGTGCTCCTCCATTATATGTCACTGCACACACGTGTATACACTGCACATGACGGCTCTTACCTTGTGATATAAGAGGCTGGTGCTCCTCCATTACATGTCACTGCACACACGTGTATACACTGCACATGATGGGTCTTACCTTGTGATATAAGAGGCTGGTGCTCCTCCATTACATGTCACTGCACACACGTGTACACACTGCACATGACGGCTCTTACCCTGTGATATAAGAGGCTGGAGCTCCTCCATTACATGTCACTGCACACACGTGTATACACTGCACATGACGGCTCTTACCTTGTGATATAAGAGGCTGGTGCTCCTCCATTACATGTCACTGCACACACGTGTATACACTGCACATGACGGCTCTTACCTTGTGATATAAGAGGCTGGTGCTTCTCCATCATGGCCTCCTTGTACAGGTCCTTGTGTCCTTCTATATACTCCCACTCCTCCATGGAGAAATAGACAGTGACGTCCTGACACCTTATAGGAACCTGACAACACAATGACACCGTCATCACCCAGACCCCTCCAGTGCTGTTACTGGAGAATTTCCCAGCATTCCCAGCAGTGTCACCTCTCCAGTCAGCAGCTCCATCATCTTGTGGGTGAGTTCTAGGATCTTCTGCTCATGTATCAGGGGATGAGGGGGAGGCTCTGAGATGGGGTGAGGGGTCCTGCTCCGCCCTCCTGACTCCTGGAGATGGATGATGGGAGTCACACAGTCCACCGATGTCTTCTTCACTATTGTGTACTCCTGTGGATGGAGAGAGACACTTAGGGAATAAACCCTTCAGGGGCCATGTGCTCTCCTCCGGCCCTCTCCTCCTGGTACAACGTGCCTACTTACCTTCTCATGGCTCCTACAACATGACTATTGGTCACTGGTCACATGACACATCACTCACCATACTGGGGGCTGATCTTCAGGTTCTCCATCACTTGGAAGGTCTGGAGGCCGTTCTCCAGGACCCTGGACTCTTCCTATCACTTTCTATGATGGATTCTCCTTCCCGATGTCTAACTTGTTACAGAATACAATACAGAGGAGAGAAATCTAGAAAAGTTTACCTCTCCACTCAGCAGGGAGATGATCTCCAAGGTGAGGTCTAATATTCTTCTGCTGATCTCCTTCCTGTCCATCCTTGGTGGTCATTCAGGAGAAGAGGAGAGAACTGGAGGAGCTGGAGGCTTCTAGTACTGCAGGCGCCTTTATGAGAAGAGGAGAGGAAATCATCCAGGGGACAAGACCAGATGTCACCTCCAGAACCGCACTTCCTGAGCCTTCTCAGAGCCCCCACCACATGGATTCCAGGGGCCCCAACATGGAGATTTCTGGTGGCTCCACAGGAGATAAATGTCTGATAGATGCAGGTCCCACCTCTGGGCTGTGCTCAGCTGTGTCCACAACTCCTAGAGAAGAGACTGGAGAGAGCTGAGCTCAGGCCGGGCCCCGCTCCATTCATTCTGCTCCTGGAGGCAGGGGCCCCTCACCAGGACAGTCAGGGGTCAGTGAATGATGACAACCTCCACTATCCTCACTACTCCCCCCATCATACTAAGCTGAGGAGCGGAGAAGGATTCCTTGTGTGTAATGGAGGAGAATCTCCAGAGGTGACATGTCTGAGCTCTCCACCACACTGTCTCCTCACAGCTCATCTTACCTGCAGGCTGGAGGAATGGCTGATACCAGAGAGAACAAGAGCCCTGACTACCGACCAGGACCTGCCCAGTGTCTGCTGCACTGCCAGAGCTGAAGGACCTGGGTGACGTCACCGTCATGTGATCAGTGGAGGGGGCGGGGCTCAGCAGTGACTACCGACCAGGAGCCGCCCAGTATCTGCTGCACTGCCAGAGCTGAAGGACCTGGGGTGACATCACTGTCATGTGATCCGTGCAGGGGGCGGGGCTCAGTTGTGGAGAGAGGGGGTGGTGAAGGACCTGAGGGGGTGATGTCACTGTCATGTGATCAGTGCAGGGGCGGAGATCTTTCTTTGCAGCACTGATCACATGATCACAAAGGTCCTTCACTAACTCATAGTCTCTGCAGCTGAGTTGCGTCCCCTCTAGTCACTTGATCACGTGATGTCATCATAGGTCCTTCACCACATAGTATTCTCCGTGTTACCGATACATATCAGACTATTGATTACCGAGAAGCCTACAATTTACCGGTGTTCCGTGAGATTTCCCTACCCTCGTCACTTCCGGCTGCACTGGACATGACGTGAGGAGATGTGTCGGGCCACGCAGGCTGTAGGGAAATTTCACAGCAGAGTTAGCTGGACACCAGTGTTCTGCCAGATTTCTATACCTTGCGAAAACGCTATACCGGAAGTGACGCGGCACAGAAATCAGCTGGATTATCAAAAAATCATTGCAGCGCCGCGGGAGAAGGTAGGTAGATTTTCCAGTGCAAAATGTTCCATCAGATCTCCCTACCCCTGAGTGCGCACGCACAAATCATCAGGAGCAGTTCATCCTTACCGCAGAGCTGAGTGCTGGATATTGGGGTCCCCACATAAGCGGTGTCCCCCAATATCCAGCACTCAGCTCTGCTATGTGGAGACCTCCATATTCTGCACTCAGCTCTGCGGTAAGGATGAAGTGCGTGCTCACTCAGGGGTAGGGAGATCTGATGAAACATTTTCTCCCGCGGCGCTGCAATGATTGTTTGCTAAACCAGTGGATGTGCGATTGCGCAGCGCTGCACACACCCTCCTCCAGCTAATTCCTGTGCGGCCACGTCACTTCTGATATAGCGTTTTCACAAGGTATAGAAATCTGTCAGAACACCGGCCGCCACTGCGCATGCGCCGGGAGCCTCACCAGCGGTTAGGGTAGGGAAAAAATACGGGCCAGTGCGCAGGCGCGATGATCGGATGGATGTTCTCAGCTGGACATCGGCTGACACTGCGCATGCACTGGGAGCCTCACCAGCGGTTAGTGTAGGGAAAAAGCACTGGCCCGTAATTTTTCCCTTCTCTAACCGCTGGTGAGGCTCCCAGTGCATGCGCAGTGTTGGCCGGTGTCCAGCTAACTCTGCTGTGAAATTTCCCTAACATGTCGTTGTGCGCCGGCGTGACGCGACACACCTCCGGCACACCTCACGTCATGTCCGGTGCGGCCGGAAGTGACAAGGGAAATCTCACGAGGTAGGGAAATCTAACGGAACACCGGCACCTTTGAGGTCCTCCATGCAGCCCATACATTGTAGTTTGGTCAGCGCTGAGGTGCCTACAATGTAGCGGCTCCTTTAAGGTTCAGAGATCAGGAGGCAGAAGAGTTTTTCCCTCCGTTGATTGATTTTTACCCGATATGAAATAAAAAAGTAGATTTCATGTATAATGGAGAGGATGAACGCTGGCGGTTAGGCTTTTTATTTTAGTTTGCCTGGACTTTGTTATAGCTGGTGTTTCCTCCCTGCACCATGAGGACATATTGGAAGATGATGGGTGTTGTGGTGAGTGGGGGGATAACCTTCCTTCTCCTGTACTCAGGTCCAGGCAAATGCAAAGAACACAGGTATGGTGTCCCTGAAGTATTCAATCAGAAAAAGGTTCCCACTTCACAGGAGAAGTAGTGAGGGAAGTGTTGCAGGCTTTGGGGGGTCACCCAGGCTTCCCATACAGCATACCATCCCCAAAGCAGCGGCCGCGTCGTGCGCCTAAATGGCACGCTCAAATAATAAATTCAGAAAGCCATGCAGGAAACTCAGCGGCTTTGGCCAGAGTGTTTGCCTTTAGCCTTATACTCAGTCAGGACCAGTGATGGACGAACATCGACGGGACGGTTCGCGATTGCAAGTTTGCAGCGGGTCCTAGTCACTTTAATGGCAGGTGAACCTGAAAAACCTTCAGCTCATGTTTGCAGCCACCAAATACTTAGTAGAAGTGCACAAATAGTCCCACAACATGGACAGCGACATACTAAAGGGGATCTATGACAAAAATTTCAACAAAAAATATGTATCTTAATCAGAGGACATTTTTATGCGTCTTAAAGGGAAAGTCTCTGAAATGTGCCCTGTTGGAGCCTAGAAATTTTTTATTTTAGGCCACAGGAGTACGGGCCTTAATAATTAGGCATTCACCTGACATAAAAGAAATTCTGATTATGTGGCTCGAGGTACATTATGCGGTCAATGGATACAAATTTGACTGTAGGCCACTGGACTACAGGACCCAAACATTAGGCATTCACTGGACAGAAAAGATCAAGATTATGTGGCCGGAGGTATATTACACGGTCAATGGATATCAATTTTACTGCAGGCCAGTACAAATACAGGTCAAATACATATGTTTAAAAGAACTAAAAATATAAAATTGGAATAAAAACATGACTAACGAAATCCTCCCTCTTGAAAAAAACCCTAATGATAATAGTTGAAATTCGATAACACGTGGTTGGCACTGGTGTTGAATTCCTCCGAGGTCCCAACAATTATTCATTCACTGTACAGAAAAGAACAAGTAAGTATGTGGCTGGAGGTAGATTACACGGTCATTAAATATCAATTTTACAGCAGGCCAGTGGACTACAGGCCCCAAAAATTATGCATTCAGCGGACAGAAAAGAACAAGTGATTATGTGGCTGGAGGTCTATTAGATGGTCAATGGATGTCAATTTTACTGAAAGCCAGTACAAATACAGGTCAAATAGATATGTTTAAAATAACTAAAAATATAAAATTGGATTAAAAACATGGCTAACAAAATCCCCCCTATTGAAAAAAAACCTAATGATAATAGTTTAAACATGTGGTCGTCACAGGTGTTGAATTCCTCCGAGGCCCAAAACATTAGGCATTCACCAGACAGAAAAGGCCTTTTATGCCGCTGTATTTTCCTAAGACAGGGACCATTATTTGTTCTGGGTGGTGGCGGATATTTCTGGGCTGTCATGAGGAAATTCAATTAAACCTGGTCGACTCGTCACATGTGTTGAATTCCTCTGAGATCCATGCCTCATTCATTTTTAAAAATGTGCGGTAGTTTACACTGTCGAGAGCTAGGCGAGTGTGCTTATCGGTCAAAATCCTCCCTGCTGCGCTGAACGTCCTTTCGCTCAGGACACTGGACGAGGGGCAAGCCAAGAGTTCCATGGCAAATTCTGCCAGCTCTGGCCACAGGTCAAGCATGCACACCCAGTAGTCCAGGCGTTCCTCGCTTCTCAGAGCGTCCACATTAGCCGTTAACCCAATGTAGTCGGACACCTGTCGGTCTAGGCGTTCCCTGAGAATGGATCCGGAGTGGCAATGTCTCGCCTGGCACGTCGAATAGGTTCTGGGAAGCTTGAGGGGTGCAGCGGAAGAGTCGGTAGCAGTGGAAAAGGAGGAGTCAGCCGAGGAGGAGACAGAGGATGGAGTAGGAGGAGAAGAAGAAGAGGCAGGCCTGCATGCAATCCATGGCGGTAACACCAAATCCACACGGGTGCCACTGGTTGCATGCTTGATGGCCATCAGAAGGTTCACCCAGTGGGCAGTAAAAGTTATGTACCTTCCCTGCCCGTGTTTGCTAGACCATGTGTCTGTGGTCAGATGTATCTTGGCACTGACACTGTGTGCCAGAGATACATTCACGGCCATATAGCTCCGGGATGCCCTTCTGGGAAAAATATTTCCTTCCAAGGACCTTCCATTGCGGTGTGCTAATGGCTAAAAATTGGCATAAACTGGTATTTAAAAAAAATGAATATTCGCGATTACGAATATATTTTGCTATATTCTAAATATTTGCAAATTCTCAAAGTGCCGATATTCGCAATTAAAATTCGCAATTCGAATATACCTGATCAACACTACTCAGCAGTCTTGGAAAATTGTCTGAGTTTTTTGGTCAGGTTGGTATGCCAGGGCTGGAGGGAGAGTAGATGCGAACAGAGTGTACTTCAAATGAGATGAGCGTAATGGAGGGTGGCAGTGGAATTGGGCCATAGGAGCAGGTGTCTGATAGGAGAAGACCAACTACACCATGTTTGCAGCTGGGGGGGGGGGTGAGTGAATTTAAATCCACTATAAGAGAGTGCAGCAGGGTAGGAGGTGTCAGAGGGTGTCAGCCATGTTTCTGTAAGACCCAGAAAGGAAAGGTTTTGAGAGATGAAAAGTTCATGAATGTAGAATAGTTTGTTACAGACAGAGCGTGCGTTCCATAATGCTCCTGCAAGAGGAACCAAAGGAGCAGGGGTCAGAGGAATGGTTATTAGGTTTAAGGGGTTGCAGAAATTTGTAGAAGGAGAATTGTAGTGGAACATGGAGGTGATAGTGGGGATTTGCTGAGGGGGGCATGGATTTGGAGAGATATCACCAGCAATAAGGAGAAGCAGAGAAAGTGTTAATAGGTGAGAATAGGAGAGGGCATGAGGTATCTGTGTGTGTTTGAGAAGGAAGTGTTTTATGTTGTCAAACAGGTTTGTGCAAGCGGTCAGATAAGAAGGTAAGATGAAGGAAGAGATGAATAGTTCCTTGCTGGGTAAATGGATGTGGGGGTATTTCGGGAGGTTGTGGGAAGAGTAAGATGAAAAAGTGAAACATTGTTTGCATTAACTATGTCTATAATTATCTGTGGTCCCCTTCTGGTTCAATTCTGGTATAATTCAGTATGTGCACTTAAGAGTTGCACTTGAGAGATGTTGCATTTGGAAAGTCCAAGGATCTTAAATTCTTAGAATCCTAGAACTTAGATGTATGCTTGTGTGTAATAAAGGAGAGAGAACCTGATTCAGCAGTGTGTCTGTGTCAGCTCTCCGATCGCTCGTACATCCACATCAATTGGGCCCGCACAATCATAGAGGTAGGGGGTTTTGTCCCAACAGCATATACCTGAGAATGTTGCTATGAGGGGGCAAAATCCTGGGCACATAACTGTGAGCGGCACATATCTGGGCATTGCTACTGTGAGGGGGCACATATCTGGGTATTACTACTGTGAGGGGGCACATATTAGGACATATTACTGTGAGGGGGCACATATCTGGACATAACTATTGTAAGGGGCACATATCTGGCCATAACTACTGTAAGGGGGCATATATCTGGCCATTACTACTGTGAGGGGGGACATATGTGGGCATAACTACTCTGAGGGAATAAATATCTGGCCATAACTACTGTGAGGGGGCACATATCTTGGCATTACTACCTTGAGGGGGCACATATTTGGGCATATCTACTGTGAGGGGCACATATCTGGGCATAACTACTGTGTGGTGGCAAAAAGAGGGAATAATTACTGTGTGGAGGCATTTAGGGGACTGAGTGGGATTAGTTGTTTAGTTATGTTTTGAGTGGAGGTAGAGGCATGGCCTAGTGCAGAAAAAAATGTGCGCCTCACATAGTAACATAGTACATAAGGCCGAAAAAAGACATTTGTCCATCCAGTTCGGTCTGTCATCCTGCAAGTTGATCCAGAGGAAGGCAAAAAAAAAAACTGTGAGGTAGAAGCCAATTTTCCCCACTTAAGGGGAATAAAAAATTCCTTCCCGACTCCAATCAGGCATCAGAATAACTCCCTGGATCAACGACCCCTCTCTAGTAGCTAAAGCCTGTAATATTATTAGACAAGTGGATATGTAAGGTGGAGGGCACTCAAATGTCTAGGTACATATATGATTGGATCAGTTGTATATAATAGATTATTTATTAGAAATAAAAATATAAATATATATACCACAAAGGGTATGTGCGAGTAGTTCCAGATGGGTGGCGTCAAGGTATTCCGATAAAGTATTCCACAATACGCAAAGTTCTCATATAGAATAAAATGCAATATTCTGGTATATAGTAATAAATACACTAAAATATACATCAAAGTGCACAGTGGGTGGTCCTGTGTGCACAATTGGCAATGACGTAGGTATCCGGATATCCAATAAAATAACAATAAAATCAGATTGTATCAGATGGTATTAGAGTCTCTTGCTATGTCCAAATAAATTAAGTCAGCTGTATATAGGGGCTGGAACAGTCTTACCCTATTTGTGGTATGTCCCAAGTGGTGGCTATCGGCGTTGTGTGCTGACGGTGGTCCGGTCCTGGGGAACATTGGTGCGCACGTGTCCTGCAGCTTGCTCGGCGTCTCTCTCCGTTGAGGCGTCTCCTGCTTCCGGCGTCTCTGGTTGCATCCCACATGGTACAGAGGTTGGCGTCCCACGTGACTCAAAGCGTGTCTGCGTCACTGCGGTCAGCTGACTGAAATAGTAGAACGAGACCGGCACTCACTATTCTTTTGCAGCGATGAAATCTTTATTGGTCACATATATATAATGCTCTGTGACGCGTTTCGGCTCACATCGGGAGCCTTTCTCAAACTGATATGGTATACAAACACACAGTAGCCAAACAGGATTTAAATAGCCCGCCAAGGCGGAAGTGACGTCAAGTAACCATAGTAATGGAATCAACAACAAAACGGAAAAACGTGAAGAAACAACCCCAATCACAGCCGTATCGACAATAGTCAAAGTATTACATAATGTCAATGATTTTATTCAGAAGTAGATTCACAATGGAAAGATGCCATGGGGATTTCTTCACGTTTTCTGAAAAAGACAAGAAAATCATAAGTACAAAATAAAGTGATCAATATATAGGAATTAAAATCAAGCTTGGAGATTACAAGAAGCTATTGAGATCATAATCCCGGTTCAGACCCTTGGACTCCAGTGTCTGCAAGATGTGGATCCAATAGGACTCGCGTTTTTTTTTACATTTTGATCCTATCTCCCCCTCTGCGAGGTTGTGCTACATGCTCAATGATCTGAAAACGCAGCTGAGAGACATTGTGATTGGTAGGGGATTGGTAGGAGCAGGTTCTTCTTACGTATTGTGGATTTATGCTTAGAGAAGCGATCCTTCATCCGCATAGTGGTCTCTCCTGTATATAGGAGACCACATGGACACTTCAGTAAATACACTATGAAATTGCTGTTACATGTAAAAAATCCATTAACAGGGAATTGCTTCCCTGTATGGGGGTGTAGAAAGTATTCGCCCCTAATTACACTTGAACAGTGTATGCATCCCAAACAGGGGAATGTGCCCCTCTTCGGTGTGGATAGAGTGCTTTGTCGTTTTTCGATTAGACTGCTACCCACATCAGCCCGTACCACCATGTCGCGTATATTTTTATTACGCTTGTAGCAGATAAGAGGAGGACTCTGAAATTCCTCCACAGAGGGGTATGCCCTGGACAAAATAGTCCAGTGTCGATTCAGGATCAATCTACACTTATTCACCCAAGGGCGAAATTTTGAGACAAACGGTATGCGTGCTTTTTTCACTTTACTATCCAGAGAAATGACTTTATTCCTCTCTTGATTAAGAAGTGGAGTGGGGTAACCACGATGTTTGAATCTCTCCGCCATCTCATTCAAGCGAGTTTCCTCCAACCCTGTATCAGAAACAATTCTACGAATCATTGAGTCCTCTAAACAGCACCTGGTGGTGTCGGATAAGTGCATTGTCCCATTTATCCTTCAGTTGTTGGTCCAGGGCTGTTGTTCCCAGGATTAGGGCGGCCATCAGCAGGAGGATCCTCATCCTTGGGCATCGGAACTTTCTTGCAGTGAGAAGTGTGTATCCAGTTGGGCTTTCCTTGAACCTTTAGGCCCCTTGCAGATGAGCATGTCCGGGTTAGGTTCGGATGCATTGCGTCTGCGATCAGGGAAAGTCGTGCGAGTAGGTACACAATTGCAGTCAGTTTTGCGATTGCATTCCAATGTTCAGTTTTTATTGTGCGGCTACAATGCGTTTTTGGATACGCGTGATAAAAAACTGACTGTGGTACCCAGACCCGAACCCGGACTTCTTCACTGAAGTTCGGGTTAGGTGTTCTATATATTTAGATTATTTTCATGTTATAAGGGAAAATAATAGCATTTTTAATACAGAATGCTTACTAAAATATGGCTTTAGGGGTTAAAAAAATTAATAAAAAATAACTCACCTCTTCGCACAGCCGACATCTTCTTCTTTCTTCTTCTTTCAGGACCTGCAAAAGGACCTTTGATGTTGTAATGATAGAAATCTTCTATCTTCATTCAGCAGGACCTGTGCTGACGTCACTGCGCTCACCACGTGGTGAGCGCGATTACGTCATCAAAGGTCCTTTGGCAGGTCCTGAAGAAAGAAGATTCCGGCTGCGCGAACAACAGGATAAGGTGAGTTCATTTTAATTTTAATTTTTTTAACCCCTAAAGCCATATTTTAGTAAGCATTCTGTATTAAGAATGCTATTAATTTCCCTTTATAACCATGTTATAAGGGAAAATAATACAGTAAATTGACTTTTATCAATTTACCTACATCATCTCCTAGCAACCATGCGTGAAAATCGCACCGTATCAGCACTTGCTTGCGGATGCTTGCAATTTTCACGCAGACCCAATCATTTCTATGGGGCCTGCGTTGCGTGAAAAATGCAGAATATTGAACATGCTGCGATTTTCAGGCAAAGCACAAGTGATGCGTGAAAATCACCACTCATCTGAACAGCCCTATTGAAGTGAATGGGTCCAGATTCAGTGCGGGTGCAATGCGTTCACCTCACGCGTTGCACCCGCATGGAATTCTCGCCCGTGTGAAAGGGGCCTTACTGTGTATGAGTAGTCAACAGGACTTGGAAAGGAACATCAAATATGGGATCCAGACCTTTCCTCATATGTCTTTTTAACACCACCCAATCTCCTGGTTGCAGACTGTGTTTCTTTTACTGAATCTGGAGGGGAAGCAAAGTGTGCTAAAGCCTCTTTGTGAGGGCCCGCATGTAGCTTGTTAGGCTATCATTGTTCATTGGCAACTGTGGGTTTGGAGTGGTCCTGACTGAGCCACTGAGTTTCCTGCATGGCTTTCTGAATTTTCAATTTGAGAGTGCCATTTAGGCGCTTGAAGCAGATGCTGCTTTGGGGATGGTATGCTGTATGAAAAACTTGGGTGACCCCTAAAGCCTGCATCACTTCCCTCACTACTTCTCCTGTAAAGTGGGAACCCCTGTCTGATTCGATAACTTCAGGGACACCATACCTGCACACCAGTTCACTGACCTGCTTCTTTGCTGTGTTCTTTGCATTTGCCTTTGCTAATGGGAAGGCTTCCGGCCACACTGGAGATCAACACACACAAGGACAAATTCCTATACTCCTACCTTAGGCAGTTGTATATAGTCTATCTGCAGTCTCTGGAACAGGTAAAGTGGCCTGGGGGGTGTGCTTGCTTGGAGTCTTCACCACTTGACCAGGATTGTTCAATGCACAGATCATACATCCTTGTAGAAACCGAGCGGCTACTGTAGGAAATTCTGGATCAATCCACCCTGTTTTAACCACACTTACCATGGCACCTTTTGATAGGCGAGTGGGCCTGTGGGCCTCCTGAGCCATAGCTAGGTATAGAGGGCGCGGTAGACAAATTTTGTCATTATTGCTCCAAATTCCATGTTCATTAGGTTTGGCCCCTTGTTTTGCCCAAAGTTATTTTTCCTCAGGAGGAGCTTGTTCGAGCATTCTTTGAAATGTACTCACAGAAATGTCCTCAGGTCTCAAGGCTCTCACCGGGATGGCTTCAGCATTTAGTGGCTGAAGTGTGGCTTGTTTGGCTGCCTTGTCTGCTCGATCATTACCTTTTGCTTCCACCATGGTACATCTTGTATAAGCCTTTACCTTTATAACAGCAACCTCCTCTGGTAATAACAGAGAGTTTATAAGTTCAAGTACAGAGTCTTTATTTTTAATTGGCTGGTTTTCTTAGAAAGTCTCTAGCCAGCCATATTGGTCCATAGTCTATGGTCCATAGTCAAAAGCACACCTTGAGTCCGTGTAGATGTTCACCTTCTTCCCCTTGGCCAATTTACATGCCTCAGTGAGTGCCTTCAGCTGCGCCTCTTGCGCTGACATGTGAGATGGCAGTGGTTAAGCTATCCCTACCTCATGCTGTGTGACCACTGCATATCCAGTGTGGAACCGGGCGTCCTCTCCCATCAACCTGCTTCCGTCTAAAAAATACTCAAAATCCAGGGTTATCAAGGGGGTTTTAATGTACATGATTAAATCCTTACGTTTCTTGTTGCATTAATTGTACACAGTCATGGGGGGTCATATTCCATCATGTCATTTAGGAGGCTGCCTGTACCTTCTATGCCCCTTCCCCATTTCCGAATGTGATTGGTAGCAAAGTAGCAGGATTCAGAGTAGTACACCTTTTGAAAAAAATGTTAGCCGGCATGAGGAGTGCACACAGGAGTCTGAGTTGCCTGGCCATAGAAATATGCTGAGGTTGAACCTGTGTTAATATGCCATGTAGGTCATGGGGTGTTTGTACAGTCACCGGGTAGTCTAACCCAATTTCAGAGGCTTTTTCTGTCATTGCCTGCACTGCCGCTACCGCCCTGGCAACAGGGTCTAATCTGGCTGAAAAGTACGCCGCTGGTGGTCACCATGTTTCTGAGTCAGTACAGCCGTGCTGTGACCCTGTGTTTCTTAGCAGAACAACTGGAATTCCTCATCATATTTTCGAATACCCAGGGCTGGGGCGGAGGTTATTCACAGCCTCATTGTATGGAAATTATTCACTGCCTCTTCTGTCAGGTGAAATGGGTCAGATGAGGCATGTCTAATCCAGGGGCGACAGTATGACACCAGCCCCAAAAACACCCTTAGGCTTTGTGCTCTTTTGGCCACTTGTATCCTTTCAACAGCCTCCTTTCTTTCTGGGGTAAGATGGCAAACTCCATGGGAGAGACAGTGTCCTTGTTTTTACAAAACTGAAGCTTCTGTTTTTGAAGCTTTACACCCGTTCTAATGCAGGAAAATTAAGAGATATACAGTAGTTGCCTCACAGCAAGTCTCATTGTCTTCAGCACACAGTAGCAAATCATCCACGTATTGTAACAGGACTACGGAGCCGGGTGGTGCCCAGTCTGTAAGGACAGATTGCAGAGCCTGTGTATACATGGTCAGGGAGTTCTGAGCTCCCTGAGGCAGTACGGTCCAAGTATACTGGTTACCCTTAAACATAAAGGCAAATGGATACTGACAGTCTTGGTGCAGCGGGACACAAAATAAAGCATTTGCCAGGTCAATCACTGTGAAACACGTAGCAGTTTATGGAACTTGTGACAGTAAGGTATGTGGGTTTGGCACTATTGGAGGTTGTAAAACTGTCACCTTGTTAACTTCTCTAAGATCATGAACCATCCTGTAACTGACAGGCTGTCCCTTAACTGGTTTCTTCTTTATTGGGAACAGCGGGGTATTTGCAGGAGATACTGTTTTTATCAATACAACAGCCTGGAGAAAAGCATCAATTCGACTGGCCACTGCTATCTCTTGTGCATGACTGAGGGGGTACTACTTCACTTGAGGGGGCTGACATCCTGGCTTAAGATGTACTGATGACTGGAGACATGGTGAGTTTCCCTATGTCTGTTTTTGATGTTGCCCATAAATCCTTTGGTACCACCTCAAGAACAGCCTGGTCTACAAGGGTTAATTCTGATGGTTCAGTCTCAGGCACGGCCAGTGTCGCTATTAAAGGACATAATACTTCCTCTGGGGCCCCAAAATCTACACATGTAGTGCCGTCGAGGTAAAAATGTATTTGGGCTCCCAGTGCTTGCAAAACATCAGTCCCTAAAAGAGGTTCTGGCAGGTTTTCTTTAACTAACAATTGGGTAACAACTGTACTATCTTTTATCTTTTAGTTTAACTGGCTCAGATTCACGGACAAAAACAGTTTTTCCTGTAAATCCCACAGCCGGTACATAACAAGGGGTTAACTGATGTGGCCGCAAGAAACTCTAGTCTATTACTGTTTTGGCTGCCCCCATGTCAACTAGGAATGGTACTGCCTTTCTGTTTCTGAGTAAACAACAATCTACCTCGTACAACTTCTCCTCTCCATCCCTCAGCTTCAACCTCACAAGCTACTTTTATCCATATATCAACCACTTCTTCACATCCACGATCCTTTATCCAACCACAATGTGTCCTACTGAATCTTTCCCAGACTTCTAGGTTAAGATTTCCATACTTCATCCCTGCCTTCTCTAACACTCTGTCCACATTATTCAGACCCTCTTTACCTAATTTTTCCTTCACCAATGTTTTGACTGTCTTATAACTTTTGGGTATACTAAAATTATACCCCATTGCTCTTCAACTGTACCAGAACAACTATAGAAAGTAACAAAATTCAGACGTCTGTTTCCCCTCAGTTTCCCCAGAGATTCCTCACAATATCATCTAGTGTACTCTGTTACTGAGCCTCAGTTTCTTCAGAGCTTCCTCACTATATCACCTAGTGTACTCTGTTACTGAGATTGCCCTTTCTATAATGTTCAGCAATTTTCCAAACACAGTAAAGAACAAACAAAACGTATACCATGAGTCCTAAATCCAGACCAAAAACATCCCAATCAAAGTTACTCATAATCAGAAACTAAACCCAACAATCATAGGTATTTTCAACTTTCAAGGTTCTTTATCAATATGGACTCAACTGTGAAAGGACTTTATACGTACGTTCCTTCAACAATCCCTCGAACCAGACAACTGGTCAGAGAGGCACAGATACAATGTAATATAAAGTCTCTTATCTTGCAGTGCTGTCTTTTATATCTGTCCATCCCGGTCCAGACTATCCAAGTTGTCGGGAGATCAATGAAGTGTCCTTTAGTCGAGCCCCACGTTGGGTGCCAAGTTTTGTCGGGGCAAAACCCTTACCTCTATGATTTTCGGGCTCCGAATTTAATTGTCCTTATGAGCGCTCAGAGAGCTGAAACAGACATATTGCTGAATCAGATCCACTCTCCTTTATTTCCACACCCGTATATATCTTTGCAACACTTCAGATAATCATAGACAAATCTGGCACCCCGCCAAGGGGGTGGAAATCGAAACTAGTGATTTGATTTGTTATTCATAAAAGGCAATACTACCGCACCATACTAAGCCTACATACACACGAACATAGTTTAGTTCCGCATCCGAGCAGCATTGTTTTTTGCGGCTCGGGTGCTAACCCATTAACTTTAACGGAGCTGCAAAAGATGCGGACAGCACACCGTGTGCTGACCGCATCCGTTGCTCCATTCCATAGCCCTGCAAAAAAAATAGAACATGCCCTATTCTTGTCCGTTTTGCGGACAAGAATAGGCATTGTTACAATGGATCCACAAAAAAAACAATGGCATACAGATGTCATCTGTTTTTTTGGGGACCACAAAACACATACGGTCGTGTGCATAAAGCCTGACAGAATTCTAATAATTAAAATGTTTCTGCAACATCTTATCTCAAAGTTAACATTTCTCAGCAATGCATCCCGAAACTCAGAAGGAACATAACTCTCTCTTATATGACAAACTCTGATAAGGGAGCAATGAAGCTGTTATCTTGACCTTGTAGCTAGGAACTTTTGACTTATATACACAGAAACTCCCTACATCCTTCCAGCTGGCTCATTAAAGGGGGTCTGCAGTTTTTTTAAACTGATGATTTATCCTCTGGTTAGATCATCGTCATCTGATCGGCGGGGGTCCGACCCCCGGGACCCCTGCCGATCAGCTCTTTGAGAAGGCAGTGGCACTGGCAGTAGTACCGCAGCCTTCCCACTGTTTACCGCAGGCTCGGTGACGTCACGAATAGTATCAGTGGCCTGGGCAGGGCTAAGCTCTGTTCACTCGAATGGAGCTTAGCCCCGTCCAGGCCATTGATACTATTCGTGGGCCTGTGGTAAACAACGGGAAGGCCACGGCGCTATTGCCAGTGCCGCTGCCCTCTTAAACAGCTGATCAGCATGGGTCCTGGGTGTCGAATGCCCGCCGATCAGATGCTGATGATCTACCCAGAGGATAGATCATCAGTTCAAAAAAACTGCAGAACCCCTTTAATTTTTCACATATACACTATGGATTCTCATCGCTCACAAAAGCCCAGGAAATGCTGAGTGTTGTTGTTCTATCTTCACTCTCTCTCCGTATAATGTCCAGTGATATCCTATAATAACAGCCTGGACATGCTGGGAGTTGTAATTCTCTTATAACAGCCTGAATGTGCTGGGTGTTGTAGTTCTCTGATATAATTATGCCTTGGACACTGGGAGTAATCTCCTCTGATATAATAGCAGCCTGGACATGATGAGAGGTGTAGTTCTTTCCTCTGATATTCTATAACTGTGATGGCGAACCTTCGGCTTTGGTAAAATTACAACTCCTAAGATGTACACTTGCTTGGCTGTTCTCAGAATTCCATAGAAATGAATGGAGTATGCTGGGAATCATAGTTTCACCACAGCTGGAGTGCCAGAGGTTAGCCATCACTGGCCTATAATAAGGGCTGTTTCACACGAGCGGATGCTGTGCGTGACATCCGCTCCGTGAAAGAGTGCCAAGACCCGATGCAGACTGCAGAGGCACGGAGCAGTAACATGACTGATAATGCTCTGTGCCTCTCTGTGACCTCTTTACTACGAAATCACAGTGACAACAGAGAGGCACGGAGCATTATCAGTCATGTTAATGCTCCGTGCCTCTGCAGTCTGCATCGGGTCTTGGCACTCTTTCACGGAGCGGATGTCACGCATGGCATCCGCTCGTGTGAAACAGCCCTAAGAGTGTGGAGATGCTGGGAGTTGTGGTTCTCACCCTGATAACTGGACACAAGTAGAGAAGGCTCCTCTGTTATCAGCAGAAGAACCTGAAAAACTTAATGTGACTGAGAAAGTATAGCCTGCTGGTGGAGCACTGCCACTGATCACACCGGGTGCAGCCCCCTGTATTTTAGGTTCCTACCCTCCCTGGAAACCGACACACACAGCCGCCTCCGTTCCCACCCTCCCTGGATGCCGCCCAAACAGCCTCCTCCATTCCGGCCCTCCCTGGACACCGCCACACACAGCCGCCTCCGTTACTGCCCTCCCTGGATGCTAAGCAATGTGGCTAATACTGTGTATGTATATACAATATATCCAGATTCCACCAATATACTTTCTACTGGATCTTCACTTGTAACCAACTCATATCCAGCACCTGACCATTAGTACATGTACATAGAGACTCCTGCATAAACAGCAGATATAATCTACACGTCTGTAAACAGCTGCCGGCCACAGTCTCACATGGAATACAGTTATCTATATTAGTGTTGAGCGCGAATATTCAAATTGCAAATTTTTTTCTTGAATATCGCGATTTCGAGATTTCGCGAATATTTAGTATATAGTGCTATATATTCGCGAAATCGAATATTCATTTTTTTAATTTTTTTTATGCTCCAGTCAGTGTCCGTTGCCGCTTCTGCTGACTTCCGTGCTCATGGAGCGTCTCCATCACCATGGGAACGTCTCCATATACTAGAATGTACTGTCGGATTTGAGAATTATGTTGAAATCGCAATTCGATTATTTCAAGTTATAATAATCGAATTGCGATTTCAACTTAACACTGCTATATTCCATATTCGTTAATTCTAGCCTAATAGGAATATAGCAGTGCTAAGCTGAAATCGCCATGCGATTACTTTGAGTTATATTAATCGCATTGCGATTTCAACTTGGACCTGGTTTACTATGGTTGGCTTTAATGGCTTGGTAGAATTAGCGAATATGACGAATGTATTCATCATATTCCACAAAACGAAGATATTCTCCATCTTCGTTTTAGCTACCTATTCATCAACTTCGCGAATTCTAGCAATCATATAGGAATGTTTACTATAGAGACAGCTAAGTTTAATTCGCTATGCGATTATATTACTTTGCTTTTTTTTAAATAAATAGAATAATTATAATACCTGATAGCTTTTTTTTTTATAAATAGAATAATTATAATTATCAGGTATTATAATTATTCTATTTATTTAAAAAAAAAGCAAAGTAATATAATCGCATAGCGAATTAAACTTATCTGTCTCTATAGTTAACTTTCCTATATGATTGCTAGAATTCGCGAAGTTGATGAATAGGTAGCTAAAACGAAGATGGAGAATATCTTCGTTTTGTGGAATAGACGAATACATTCGTCATATTCGCTAATTTTACCAAGACATTGAAGCCAACCATAGTAAACCAGGTCCAAGTTGAAATCGCAATTCGATTATTAGAACTTGAATTAATCGAATTGCGATTTCAACTTGGACCTGGTTTAGTTGAGACCCAGCAGCAGCATCAAGTTGAAATCGCAATGCGATTAATATAACTCGAAGTAATCACATGGCGATTTCAACTTAGCACTGCTATATTCCATATTAGGCTAGAATTAACGAATATGGAATATAGCAGCAACCATAGTAAACCAGGTCCAAGTTGAAATCGCAATTCGATTAATTCAAGTTATAATAATCGAATTGCGATTTAAACTTTTTACGTATATTCTTAATATTGCTCTAACTTCGTCTTTTAGAATATTCGTAATATTCTAAAAGACGAAGTTATAGCAATATAACGAATATTCTAAAAGACAAAGTTAGAGCAATATAACGAATATTCTAAAAGACGAAGTTAGAGCAATATTACGAAATTTTGTAAAATACACATAGACTGCAATTTAGCTAATATAGTGCTATAGTAATTATTTTAATAGTGTACATATTTAACCAAACTTAAGTTCAGAAGAGGCAAAAAAAAATTGAGAAAAAAAAAATTTATATGTGTATTTTACGAAATTTCATAATATTGCTCTGACTTCGTCTTTTAGAATATTCGTAATATTCTAAAAGACGAAGTTAGAGTAATATAACGAAATTTCATAAAATACACATATTAGCCTAGCCATAGTCAATTAGCATAGGAACGCTGCCTTATACTATTAAAAGAAAAATCGCAATACGCGATTAATTAAATCGCATATTATTCGCGATAATTGGAAATAATTACGAATATGACTCCACCTGCGACTCTGGTACACACCTAGACAGATTGTAGGTCCAGAAAATGTGGCACAATGTGTCATCCAACCTGAAAGATCTCAAACTGGTGAGGCTGGACTTAGCTCACTTCCAACCTTACCGATGGAACCATCAAATACTTTTTCAGTCAAGCTAAATTAGCAGTTTATATTAACAGGCTGAAAGGAGCTTTATACTAAGGAGTGGAGCCTCAACTCCACAATCTTCTCTTGAATAGTGAAGAAGTGGGAAAACAAACTGGATTTTATAGTGACAGAGAGGAAAAACTAAGATCTCTAACTTTGCTCTCTGTATTGCGTTCACTATGCTCTAGTGTTAGATTAGCTGGAAGGAGAAGCTCATGTATATTCCCATAACTCCTATTATTGCTGAGAGTGCTCAGGAAGAGTCTGGAGAAGCAGACAGAAGTCATAGCCTTTGTTCTGCCCAGCAGGGTTAGAAAATCATTATAGATCGCATCTGCCTCAGTCTTGCTATTTCTGAATTGTTTAGCGTGGTTATAGCACCATCTAGCGGTGTTAAGTTGCATTACACTTTGTTTTTCCTGTTACAAAGACTACTGCATTGTGGGTGGTGCATTGCATTGTGGGAATGCAAAGCAATCTGGGAAAGAGAAGTCTTCAGTCTCCAGTACACAGTTCAGAGCTGTGCTTTTGCATATATCTTTCTCAAACTCCACCATCCTTGTAAAATCTTATCTGGTAAGAGATCTACCTTTGTTTCAGGGACACTATGTTATGCAGAACTGTTCAGCTAGTTGTAATTGTTACTCACGGAGTTGTTATTACTGTAACTAGCCATGCAATCTTATGTACAGGCAGTCATTTTATCATGTTCCTTCACTGATGACCGTTAATGTTATAGTACATGCTATCCATGCTTAACCCTTTCAAGACCGGAGGTTTTTTTTGCGTTTTTTTTTTGTGCTTCCTGCTATCCCAGAGCCATAACTCTTTTATTTGTCTGTTTTCATAGCCATATGAGGGCTTGTTTTTTGCGAGACAAGTTGTACTTTTTAACGCCTCCATTTAATATTGCATATGATGTAGTGGGAAGTGGTAAAAAAATTCCAAATGGGGTGAAATTGCAAAAAAAAAACCAATTCCACCACAGTTTTACGTTTTTTTTATTTACAACGTTCGATGTACGATAAAACTGACTGGTTACTTTTATTCTACATGTCAGTACAAATACAGCGATACCTTATATGTATAGTTTTGCTTGCATTTTGATAGGGTTAAAAAATGTGGGAAAAAAATCTGTTTTCTTTTTTTGTCGCCATATTGTGACCCCTATAACTTATTTGTGTACGGAGCCGTATGGGGGCTCATTTTTTGCAGGGTGATCTGAACTTTTCAGTGAAACCATTCTGGGGTGTGTATGACTTTTTTTTACACTTTTTATTAAATTTTATGTTTCTTTTTTTTTACACTTTTTTTTTATAGTTCCTATAGGGAACTATAACAATCAATTATTATAGACGCCAATGCACTTGCATTGGAATCTATTATGATTTTACTACTTTCCTATAGATCCCTATTACAGGCAAGGGTTCCATAGGAAATACTATGCTGCAGCCTCCTGTCATTCATAAAGACAGGGGCTGCTGCATACACGCTCCGGCTCCTCCGCTCGCCACATGGGGAACCGGAGCACAACCGAAAGCGAAAGAATTGACCGAGGCATCTGAAAGGTTAAATGTCTGCAATCGGCATTACTGCTGGTTGCAGACATTAGCCGCGGGTGTCTGCTAAAAGACGCAGGAGCGGGTGTCTGCTAAAAGGGCAGGAGCGGGCACCATCTTTAAGCACACGCCCTATTACGTACATGTACATCATCGGGCGTTAATGGGTTAATACTTAAACATTTTATTTGTATTCTTGTAGTTTTACCAAACAATCCTGTTTTACCAATCAATCAAGCAATCATATATAATCAATCTATCACATATGTACGACCTGTTGACCAATAAACAAGTTAGACTACAAGGAACAGTCCTCTTATTTGGAAGACAGGAACGGTTTATGCTGAATGTCAGACGTGTAAGAAGACAGAACAGCCGTTCCCCTAAGATGTGGTCTTGCATCGCCTGGTTCCCATTTCTGTGATTACTCTCAAAAGAGAGTTACTGGATTCTGCCAGACATTCCAGACCTTCTTTTCCAGAATTTGTGTCTTCTTCTTTATCCATATAGGATGCATCTCATGCTGTGAAAACTGGCAAAGACAACCTAATATACCTAGAATTTTCAGACATTGTTAACACTATGTTAGCTACTAGGGATGAGCGAACACCTGGAAGTTTGGGTTCGCCGGGTTTGGCCAAACTTCGGCTCAAAGTTCGGGTTCGGGACTCGAACTTGACCCCCAACCCAAACCCCTTTGAAGTATGTGAACCCTTTGGAATGATATGGATTTCTGCACAAATTGGTCATAAAATGTGATCTGATCTTCATCTAAGTCACAACAATAGACAATCACAGTCTGCTTAAAGGGGTTGTCCGGGTTCAGAGCTGAACCCAGACTTACCCTTATTTTCACCCCGGCAGCCCCCCTGAGCCTAGCATCGGAGCATCTCATGCTCCGATGCGCTCCCGTGCCCTGCGCTAGATCGCACAGGGCACCGGCTCTTTTGTTTTCAATAACACACTGCCGGGCGGTAACTTCCGCCCGGCAGTGTGTTCGGTGACGTCACCGGCTCTGAGGGGCGGGCTTTAGCTCTGCCCTAGCCGTTTTACTGGCTAGGGCAGAGCCAAATCCCGCCCATCAGTGCCGGTGACGTCACCGGGGTTCCTGTCAGCCCCATAGAGAGCCCCGGTACGTCACCGGAACTCAGAAAAATGCCTTTGCCCTGTGCAATTTAGCGCAGGGCAAAGGAGAGCATCGGAGCATGAACTGCTCCGATGCTCATGTCAGGGGGGCTGCCGGGGTGAAAATGGAGGTATGTCCAGGTTCAGCTCTGAACCTGGACAACCCCTTTAACTAATAACACACAGAGAATTAAATGTTACCATGTTTTTATTGCACACACCATGTAAACATTCACAGTGCAGGTGGAAAAAGTATGTGAACCCCTAGACCAGGGATCAGCAACCTCCGGCACTCCAGCTGTTGTGAAACTACAATTCCCAGCATGCTCCATTCATTTTGATGAGAGTTCTTAGAAGAGCAGAGCAAGTATGCATGATGGGAGTTGTAGATTCCCAACAGCTGGAGTGCCAGAGGTTGCCTACCCCTGCCCTAGACTAATGACATCTCCAACAGCTAATTGGAGTTAGGTGTCAGCCAACTGGAGTCCAATCAATGTGAATGATGCCTCGCACAAAAGAGCTCTCAGAAACATAGAAACATAGAATGTGTCGGCAGATAAGAACCATTTGGCCCACCTAGTCTGCCCAATATACTGAATACTATGGATAGCCCCTGGCCCTATCTTATATGAAGGATAGCCTTATGCCTATCCCATGCATGCTTAAACTCCTCCACTGTATTTGCAGATAC
This sequence comes from Bufo gargarizans, assembly GCF_014858855.1. Lineage (NCBI taxonomy): Eukaryota > Metazoa > Chordata > Amphibia > Anura > Bufonidae > Bufo > Bufo gargarizans. Next base: position 738,729,066 of record NC_058080.1, read on the forward strand.
CACTTCTGCAGGAAGGCTATTCCATGCATCCACTACTCTCTCAGTAAAGTAATACTTCCCGATATTACTTTTAATCCTTTGCCCCTCTAATTTAAAACGATGTCCTCTTGTAGCAGTTTTTCTTCTTTTAAATATTCTCTCCTCTTTTACGTGATTGTTGGCGACGTTCGATCCCTTGAACAATTTACACTATACCTCAATTCCGTCTGGCCTGAATTAAAGTTCACTCTGCATTTTGACACACGTAGAATTTCATTCCTGGACACGTGGGTAATCAAGGATGACATGGGTGGGATATACATGGATCTATTTACTAAAAGCACCGACAGGAACAGTTTGCTTACTTATACCAGTAGTTACAAAAATATCTCTCCCCTATTCCCAGTTCCAAAGGGTTAAACGTATAGTGGGCACCACAAAGTTATGCAAGGTCAGACTAGATGAGATGACTCAGAAATTTAGGGAGAGAGGTTATCCTGACCATTTATTACAGGAACAGAGTTCAGGAAACACAGCAAGATAAACCCCTGAAACAATCACGGATTCCACTTGTAGTTAAGCATGTGGTATCAAAATCTTACCCTCATGTGGTAGAATTTAGACAACCACCCATGATATGTTTTAAAAGAGCTAGCAACATATGTGATGGGATTGTGCAGGCAGATATTGGCAGCAATAGAACTGGACCTATACAGAGAGTATTGGCTACCCCCAAAATGGGAACTTTTCCCTGTTTAAATTGTGTACATTGTTCCAGTGTAATTAAGGGTGCACATTTCACCCACCCACAATCGGGTGAACGTATACCTATCAAAGGCTTTTTTACATGCGATAGCCGCTTTGTAGTGTACATTTTGAAGTGCCCTTGTGGTCTATTGTACGTGGGGGAAACTTCCACAAGGATGAAAGATAGACTAAGCAATCACAAATCTACAATTAGAAAGCAAAATGTATTATTTCCTGTACCATACCACTTCCACGAACATAGACATACAGTGGCACAGTTACGTTATCAGATTATTGAAAGTGTACCCCTCCCACGGCGAGGTGGAGATAGAAATAAATTACTGCTTAAAAGGGAGGCTTACTGGATACATAGATTACAAACGATTAAGCCCCACGGACTCAATCGTGAATACAACGTACAAAGCTTCCTTTGATAGATAACCTTACAAAAAAATATTAAAAAACATAATTTTCCTCTTTTTTTGATAAAAATATCAAAAGTTTTTTTTTAAATAACGAATTTTTTTGAAAATAAAAAATTATTTTTCTTATTTTTTTATAGCGGACCTAAGGAAAAGGAGAACACAATAAGTAAGGAAATACTAATATAGTTTGACACATTGAATCCAAAGAAATGCTACTACAAAGCTTGTCTTCATTTTTGTTCATATGTTTCGATTCAACACTGATTGGTGGGAGTGGTCTTCTGTGTGATGTCATTTCCATGTGTTTTGGCGGTCTATTTAAACATGAAAATGTTCTTGTATGATGATAAGTCTGATGAAGGTGCGGTAGCTTCACTTATCTCTGTATATGTGACTGACTAATAAATACAAGATTGATCTACAGCGAGTGCCAGTCTTCTCTGCAATATTTCATTAGGGACGCCATCCCACGGACATGTGCACCGCGACTTCAAACATGCAGTGCCGACCTGCGATTATAAGTGTTAAGGAAGTGGTGCATGAAAGAAAATCTCCTCACCTAGCACCGACCGCCCAGAGACTTCTGTCTCCTTTGCCTTCAACTCCTGAACTATTCAGAAAAGCCATTGGAACCTAGGAATTTCTGGATCTTAAGGGAAGCAATTGCCACTTCCACCGCTATTGGAGTGATTTCGGAAAGTAATATTTACACTAGAGAATCTGGAATGGGAGGTATGCTGGTCGTCTGTAAATAGGTAGAGATCTGACGTTATTTTTTGTGGATTAGCGGTTATTGTGCCTTGATTAGTGCAGAGTTTATAAAAGGGCCCAAAAGATGGGGTTCATTGAAGTTTCTTAGCTAATGGGGCGAATGACTTATTGTTCAGAGTATAATACTTCTGGCGGGACCTTCAAAGTTTTCATTCAACAGTACAAGTAGAGCTCTGTCCGTGTGTGAGAGAGGGTTTGGTGGGCGTTTAGTGTGTTTCGTCTTTGTCAGCGTTTTTAATTGGGAGACATTGTTTAAATTACTGAATTTTTGTTCAAGTATCCATTTGTGCCTACGATGAGCTGCCATCTGTATTATTAGTCCTCTAAGTAGTCCACCTTGTGTCTCTTCCCACTGGATTCTTCAGCAGTTTAACCCCTTCTACCATCAGCAGCACATAGGGTTGGATAGTTTGCTAAGCAGCTGCAGTGCTCCCTCTTCTCCAGACAGTGAAGAGACAAATCCTGGGAAAAGGAACTTCCCTACTCACCCTGCAGACACAGAGCTGGAGGAGTTCTGAGGAGCATTCCACAAGAACATGTAGGGGGAAGACCCTGTGTGTATCAGCAGTGTCGTTATACAGATGGGACTTGTAGTCCTACACATACTACATGCTGCTGAGTATCCCAGCAGTCAGACATTTCACTCAGGGCAGCACTGTTACTCAATCCCTTTGCAGAAACTGGGGAGGGGGCAGCCTTTGTTGATGCCCACAAATATTCATAAGTAAAAACCTCAGAGGTTGTTACTGCAGGTAAACAGAGGTCAGAAGGGAACTAGGGAAATTAGGAAATATATACAGTACAGACCAAAAGTTTGGACACACCTTCTCATTTAAAGAGTTTTCTTTATTTCCATGACTATGAAAATTGTAGAATCACACTGAAGGCATCAAAACGATGAATTAACACATGTGGAATTATATACATAACAAAAAAGTGTGAAACAACTGAAAATATGTCATATTCTAGGTTCTTCAAAGTAGCCACCTTTTGCTTTGATTACTGCTTTGCACACTCTTGATGAGCTTCAAGAGGTAGTCACCTGAAATGGTTTTCACTTCACAGGTGTGCCCTGTCAGGTTTAATAAGTGGGATTTCTTGCCTTATAAATGGGGTTGGGACCATCAGTTGCGTTGTGGAGAAGTCCGGTGGATACACAGCTGAATAGACTGTTAGAATTTGTATTATGGCAAGAAAAAAGCAGCTAAGTAAAGAAAAACGAGTGGCCATCATTACTTTAAGAAATGAAGGTCAGTCAGTCCGAAAAATTGGGAAAACTTTAGAAGTGTCCCCAAGTGCAGTCACAAAAACCATCAAGCGCTACAAAGAAACTGGCTCACATGCGGACCGCCCCAGGAAAGGAAGACCAAGAGTCACCTCTGCTGTGGAGGATAAGTTCATCCGAGTCACCAGCCTCAGAAATCGCAGGTTAACAGCAGCTCAGATTAGAGACCAGGTCAATGCCACACAGAGTTCTAGCAGCAGACACATCTCTAGAACAACTGTTAAGAGAAGACTGTGTGAATCAGGCCTTCATGGTAGAATATCTGCTAGGAAACCACTGCTAAGGACAGGCAACAAGCAGAAGAGACTTGTTTGGGCTAATAAAAACACAAGGAATGGACATTAGACCAGTGGAAATCTGTGCTTTGGTCTGATGAGTCCAAATTTGAGATCTTTGGTTCCAACCACCGTGTCAGAAAAGGTGAACGGATGGACTCTACATGCCTGGTTCCCACCATGAAGCATGGAGGAGGAGGTGTGATGGTGCTTTGCTGGCAACACTGTTGGGGGATTTATTCAAAATTGAAGGCATACTGAACCAGCATGGCTACCACAGCATCTTGCAGCGGCATGCTATTCCATCCGGTTTGCGTTTAGTTGGACCATCATTTATTTTTCAACAGGACAATGACCCCAAACCCACCTCCAGGCTGTGTAAGGGCTATTTGACCATGAATGAGAGTGATGGGGTGCTGCGCCAGATGACCTGGCCTCCACAGTCACCGGACCTAAACTCAATCGAGATGGTTTGGGGTGAGCTGGACCGCAGAGTGAAGGCAAAAGGGCCAACAAGTGCTAAGCATCTCTGGGAACTCCTTTAAGACTGTTGGAAGACCTGTATATTTTTTTTTACATAATTCAGACAACCCCTTAGAGACCATGAAGGATTTGGGGGTTCAGACAGAAGAGATGAACAGGAAACAAACAGGGTTATAGTCGCACCACGGTGTAGTGTAATCTAAAATCTTTTTTATTAAGCATAAAACACAGACAAGAAGGAAACAAGACAAAATGGTTCCAACACTAAGATTTACTATAGGTCTTTAAAAGATATAATCTTCGTATACAGGATTTGTTATGTGACATCAACTGACCTTTCTAAATCCAAAGATACAAAGTATAAGTATATCTATAGTTTGGCCTTACTGCATATAGCTGCATTATTGTGTTGCTTTTCTGCAATTATATTTTTATATAAAAAATATTTTTGATATTTTATTTTTCTACACACCCAGGTTTGGGGTTATATTGAGAAAATCTAATAAAATATTCCGAATTTTTATTTTGAAAATGCAACCTAAAAATGCATGACGTTTATGCTATCTAACAAACACAGCCCAAATGTGTGGGTGACCTACTGGACAGTGCTCATCTAAGGCTACTTTCACACACAGGGTGCTGCGGTTTTAGTCCGGCCGCCTCGGCATGTTTGCCGTGCTGCGGCTGCATCTGCGATGCGTCCACATTAAAGTGAATGGGGCTGGAGTGGACTTCCGGTGGCACTAATGGGCTAGCGTTAGCACGGATCCGGCAGGCTGTTCCCCTGCTGGAACAGCCTGCCAGGCCCTGCTAACGCTTAGGTAAAAGTAGCCTTAGATATACAAAATACTAATAATTTAATGACATAAATATCCTATCGGCGGGGGTCCGACACCCGCAGCTAACTGATCAGCTGATTCATGGGAAAGTGCGCACAGGGCGCAAGTGCGTCTCCTGTCTCTTTCTGTCCGGTGCTATGTGTATTGTGAGCAGGAAGAGAGACAGGAGAAGCCACTTGCGCACTGTGTGCGCCTTCCCATCATACAGCTGATCGGCGAGCTGCGGGTGTTGGACCTCCGCCGATGGGATATTGATGTCGCTAAATTATTATTTTGTATATTTAAGGCTACTATTAGATTAACGTTTGCAGGGGAACAGCCTGCCAGATCCATGCTAACGCTAGCCCACGAGTGCCACCGGAAGTCCACTCCAGCCCCATTGATGACCTATCCTAAAGTAGCCAGATCTCAGCTCTAAAAGTAGCTAAATGACAGCAAGTTGAGCAACTATTCTAAGACTTGCTGTAGCCAGTTATTTATCAGTCTGTGAATAACTAGGTTAAAATTCATTGTTATTCCAAAACATAATCTAGTTTCTTCTGATCCAATGAGTTTTATCATTTTAATTCCTTACCAAACATCAAAACTGCTTCTCTCCATTGTGACTTGTCTGATGCTTCTTAAGTTTGGCTTTAGTAGTAAAACATTTCTCACATTCTGAACATGGATATGGCTTCTCTCCTGTGTGAATTCTCTCATGTTTAACAAAACCTGATTTATCTGCAAAACATTTCCCACATTCTGAACATGAATACTGCTTCTCTCCTGTGTGAATTCTCTCATGTGTAACTAGATTTGATTTATGTGCAAAACATTTTCCACATTCGGAACATGAATACGGCTTCTCTCCTGTGTGGAATATCTCATGGGAAACAAGTTCTGATTTTTGTTTAAAACATTTCCCACATTCTAAGCATGCATATGGCGTCTCTCCTGTGTGAATTCTCTCATGTTTAACAAGACTTGATTTATCTGTAAAACATTTCTCACATTCTGAACATGAATATGGCTTCTCTCCTGTGTGAATTCTCTCATGTTTAACAAGACTTGATTTATGACCAAAGCATTTCCCACATTCTAAACATGAATATGGTTTCTCCCCTGTGTGAATTCTCTTATGTGAAACAAGATGTGATTTCTCTGCAAAACATTTACCACATTCTGTACATGAATATGGTTTCTCCCCTGTGTGAATTCGCTCATGGGAAACAAGTTCTGATTTTTGTTTAAAACATTTCCCACACTCTGAACATGAGTATGGCTTCTCTCCTGTGTGACTTCTCTCATGTTTAACAAGACTTGATTTATCTGCAAAACATTTCTCACATTCTAAACAGGAATGTAGTTTTTCTCCTATGTGAATTCTCTCATGTGCAACAAGATTTGATTTAGCTGCAAAGTTTTTCCCACATTCTAAGCATGAATATGGCTTCTCTCCTGTGTGAAATCTCTCATGTGTAACAAGATATGATTTATCTACAAAACATTTCCCACATTCTGAACATGAATATGGCTTCTCTCCTGTGTGACGTCTTTTATGGGAAGCAAGGTCTGATTTTTGTGCAAAACATTTTTCACATTCTGAACATGAATATAGCTTTTCTCCTGTGTGAAGCCTCTGATGTAAAACAAGATATGATTTATCTGTAAAACATTTCCCACATTCTAAACATGAATATGGCTTCTCTCCTGTGTGAATTCTCTCATGTCTACCTAGATGTGATTTCTGTAGAAAAGCTTTCCCACATTCTGAACAAGAATATGGCTTCTCTCCTATATGACGTTTTTCATGGTAAACAAGTTGTGATCTTTGTTTAAAACGTTTCCCACATTCTGAACATGAATATGGCTTTTCTCCAGTGTGAATTCTCTTATGTTGAACAAGACGTGATTTATCTATAAAGCATTTTCCACATTCTGAACATGGATATGGTTTCTCTCCTGTGTGACTTCTCTCATGTCTAACAAGATGTGATTTATTTGTAAAACATTTCCCACATTCTGAACATGAATACGGTTTATCTCCTGTGTGAATTTTCTTATGTCTAACAAGACTTGATTCTGCTGTAAAGCATTTCCCACATTCTAAACACAGATATGGTTTCTCTCCTGTGTGACTTCTCTCATGTTTAACAAGATGTTCTTTAACTGTATAACATTTCCCACATTCTGAACATGAATATGGCTTCTCTCCTCTATGACGTCTCTCATGTTTAACAAGACTTGATTTATCCATAAAAAAATTCTTACATTGTGAACATGAATATCGCTTCTCCACTGTGTGAATTCTTCTATGTGTAGAAACACTTGATCTCTGTGTAAACTGTTTACCACACTTAAACGTTTTACCCCCTTTCTGAACTGTACTTCTAGTAACAATCTGTGATTGGTTAAGAGATGGTTCCTCATGATTAGGGGGATTATGTGATAGATCTGTATTAGGAAGTCCTGAATGTACAATAAAGTTGCCTCCTGAAGAGCGCTGCATGATATCTTCACATTCTACTTTATAATTTGGTTGTAACATGAAGTTTCCTTTCAAATGTTTTCTGGAATTTTCTGTGGAGATAAAAATTGGAATTTGTGTTTTTTCTTTTTCTTAAATCATTGAGTAGACAAACATACCATTCCTATTAAGCCGGAATTAGATCCAGCAAAAAATAAGGGAGTCATTTATGAAAGGTAGGCAATCTGCGACTTCTCCTCGATCATACCAGGTCTGAAAAAGTGGGCATGGCGCGAGCAGGGAAGGGCCGGCAGGCCTGTCTCATTTGCTATTTTCTATGCCTTTTTTAGGCATAAAAAATGGTCTAAATGTAAGACAGCTCGGTGAGGATGGTGTGTTCAGGGTGATGTGCACTGTTAGTTTTCCTCCACACATAGGGTTTTGAATTTAGGCCTTTAGAACTTTGTTCTCATCTGACCAGAGCACCTACTCCCACATCTTTGCAGTGTGCCCTACTGTACATGGCTTGTGGCAAACTGCAAATAGGAATTCTAATGGGCTGTGTTTAAAAATGACTTTCTTATTGCCACTTTCCTATAAAAGGTTAGATTTGTGGAGGACATGACTAATCGTTTTCCAGTGTGCGCCCATATTAGATAAAATGCTGCAGAACTGGACAAAAGATATCCCCAACTAAAATGAGGATGATTGTAAAGCTCTTCTGACTATCTTAGGCCCCTATTGATTACTGTTAGGAATAGACTGGTGCATGTTAAGTTCACACATAGGATCTATTATACCCCTCATAGACTCTATATTATGGGTACGTTGCCCTCAGCTGAGTTCCCCAAATGTCTGGCAGAGGGTACGATATTGCACATGTTTTGGGACTTTACAGTGTTGCAGGCGTATTGGAGAGATGTTTTGGAGTTTATGGAGACATCTTTGGATGAGCCAAACATATTACACCCTAAAATTTGCCCCTGTGGATTAGTTGACGATATTCCCCTTACTGTGGCACTATGCACTTTGTTTAAGTTACTACTGGACTATGCTAAGGTTAGTCTGTATAACTGGAAGCATCCAAAGAGACCAGCTAGAAATGCCTGACAGAGAGGTGAATGTGGTGCTCCCACTTTATAAAGTTACCTAATTGTGCAGAGGTTGCCCGGATAAATGTGATAAAGTTTGTGAACCTTGGTTACAGGTCTCCCACTGGCCTGGGACCTGTGACTCCCTGATAAATTCTCTCATAGACTGCACTTCCCTACCCTCCTCCCAATTATTGTTCTATTTATATATCCCGCTGGACTCTGACTCTGACCCACTCTCTCTGACTCTGACTCACTCTCTCTGCTGACTCTGACTCACTCTCTCTCTCTCTATATATATATATATACACACACATATATATATATATATATATATATATATATATACATACATATACATATATATACATATATATATATATATATATATATATACACACACACACATATTGGATATAAAATGTCTACACGCCCAGGTCAGGTTTCTGTGATGTAAAAAAATGAGACAAAGATAAATCATTTCAGAACTTTTTCCACCTTTAATGTGACCTATAAACTGTACTGTGTACTATAAACTCAATTGAAAAAACAAACTGAAATCTATTAAGTAGAGGGAAGAAAAAATATAAAAATAAAATAATATGGTTGCATAAGTGTACACACCCTTAAACTAATACTTTGTTGAAGCACCTTTTGATTTTATTACAGCACTCAGTCTATTTGGGTATGAGTCTATCAGCATGGCACATTTTGACTTGGCAAGATTTGCCCACTCTTCTTTGCAAAAACACTCCAAATCTGTCAGATTGTGAGGGCATCTCCTGGGCACAGCCCTCTTCAGATCACCCCACAGATTTTGAATCGGATTCAGGTCTGGGCTCTGGCTGGGCCATTCCAAAACTATAATCTTCTGGTGAAGCCATTCCTTTGTTGATTTGGATGTATGCTTTGGGTCGTTGTCATGCTGAAAGATGAAGTTCCTCTTCATGTTCAGATTTCTAGCAGAAGCCTGAAGGCTTTGTGCCAATATTGACTGGTAATTGGAACTGTTCATAATTGCCTCTAGCTTAACGAAGGCCCCAGTTCCAACTGAAGAAAAACAGCCCCAAAGCATGATGCTGCCACCACCATGCTTCACTGTGGGGATGGTGTTCTTTTGGTGATGTGCAGTGTTGTTTTTGGCGCCAAACATATCTTTTGGAATTATGGCCAAAAAGTTCAACCTTGCTTTCATCAAACCATAACCCATTTTTCCACATGCTTTTGGGAGACTTCAGATGTGTTTTTGCAAAATGTAGCCTGACATGGATGTTTTTCTTAGTAAGAAAAGGCTTTCGTCTTGCCACTCTACCCCATAGCCCAGACATATGAAGAATACGGGAGATTGTTGTCACATGTACCACACAGCCAGGACTTGCCAGATATTCCTGCAGCTCCTTTAGAGGGACACTGACAGGCCCGATAAACATATTTAGTTATTCCTATGCAGTCATAGGTCTATTAAAGTGTATTCCAATCACATAAGAGTGCCCCCTGTCCGCATTTTAAACCATGTAAAAACAACTTTATAATCATCTGTCAATCATCTTCCTTTATGCCCAAGGGGTGTTTTTTCACATTTCTTTATGCCCAAGGGACGTTTTTACTCCTACTTTTGTGCCTAGCTGTCGCTTCCTAGCTCCGCCCAGCTCATTATTATTCACTGCGCTGGGCGGCTTTTACAGTCCCCGATCCTGCCGAGCCGGTGCAGGCGCAGCAGGAGACGCTGGCATTGAATAAGGGACGCAGGCGCACTGCGAGTGAGGGTGCCGGGCAAGTTATCCGGCGCACGCGCAGAAGGTACAAGTGAGTTCAATGCCAGCGTCTCCTGCTGCGCCTGCGCCGACTCGGCAGGATCGGGGACTGTAAAAGCCGCCCAGCGCAGTGAATAATAATGAGCTGGGCGGAGCTAGGAAGCGACAGTTGGGGCGCGTCTGGGGACAAAGGTAGGAGTAATAACGCCCCTTGGGCATAAAGAACTGTGAAAAAACGCCCCTTGGGCATAAAGGTAGGTGATTGACAGATGATTATAAAGTTGTTTTTACATGGTTTACAATGCGGACAGGGGGCACTCTTATGTGATTGGAATACACTTTAATAGACCTATGACTGCATAGGAATAACTAAATATGTTTATCAGGCCTGTCAGTGTCCCTTTAATGTTGCTGCAGGCCTCTTGGTCGCCTCCCAGGCCAGTTTTCTTCTCGTCTTTTCCTCAATTTTGGAGGGACGTCCAGTTCTTGGTAATGTTGTGCCATATTTTCTCCACTTGATGATGATTGTCTTCACTGTGTTCCATGGTATATCTAATGCCTTGGACATTCTTTTGTACCCTTCTCCTGACTGATATCTTTTAACAATGAGATCCCTCTGATGCTTTGGGAGCTCTCTGTGGACCATGGCTTCTGCTGTGGGAAGCGACTAAGAAAATTTCAGGAAAGACCAACTACAGCAGCTGAACTTTATTTGGGGTTAATCAGAGGCACTTGAAATGATGGCAGGTGTATGCTGACTCCTATTTAACAGGATTCTGAATGTGATTGCTTAATTCTGAACACAGCTACATCCCCAGTTATAAGAGGGTGCGCACACTTAGGCAACCACATTATTTTTATTTTATTTTAGTTTTCTTCCCTATACCTAAAAGATTTCAGTTTGTTTTTCAATTGAGTGGTACAGTTTATAGGTCACATTAAAAGGTGGAAAAAGTTCCGAAATGATTTATCTTTGTCTCATTTTTTTACAGCACAGAAACCTGATATTTTAACAGGGGTGTGTAGACTTTTTATATCCACTGTGTGTATTATTTATATTTTTTTTGTTAGTTTAGGTTTTACTGTTGTATGACTGTGGATAGCGGTCGGGCGGTCTGTTGATGAAGATTATATGTAAGTAACCTTATATATCAGATAGTGTTTGATGCCCGCATACTTATTGTTTGGGCTAGGAAAAAAAGTTGAAGAAACAGTGGTAATGTTTTTTTATAACACAGCTGTTATGCTGTCTGTAACTGTCTAATTGATACTGCATCTTTTGTACTATATGCCTTCCATACTTCTTTGAATAAATGTTCCGGTGGACAGATTCTCCCACTTCTGCTGTGGATGTCTACAGCTCCTAAAGGGTAAACATGGGCCTCGTGGCTGCTTCTCTAATTAGTACAATAGTACTTTGTGTTTCTCTATTACATAAAATCTAAATAAAATATATTAAGTTTGTTGGTGTAACGTTAAAATGTGGAAAAGTTCAGGGGGTATGAATACTTTTTCAAGGCATTGTATATCTCTGACAAATAAACCTGAATAGTCAGAGGTAAATGCAATGGCTGTAAGATCCTGTAAGACTTTTTCTTTGTAGTTTACTATACTAGCCCGACAGATACCAATAGGACACCACTTACCATATGGCAGGAGAAGAGCCTTATCCATATGTCTGACTTATAAGGAAAATAAAGGGCCCTAATGTGATGTTAAAAGAGCCTAACATGTAACTCCTCCATTACATGTCACTGCACACACGTGTATACACTGCACATGACGGCTCTTACCTTGTGATATAAGAGGCTGGTGCTCCTCCATCATGGCCTCCTTGTACAGATCCTTGTGTCCTTCTATATACTCCCACTCCTCCATGGAGAAATAGACAGTGACATCCTGACACCTTATAGGAACCTGACAACACAATGACAGTCATCACCCAGACCCCTCCAGTGCTGTTACTGGAGAATTTCCCAGCATTCCCAGCAGTGTCACCTCTCCAGTCAACAGCTCCATCATCTTGTGGGCGAGTTCTACGATCTTCTGCTCATGTATCCGGGGGTTAGGCACTGTCATGGGGTGAGGGGTCCTGCTCCGCCCTCCTGACTCCTGGAGATGGATGATGGGAGTCACACAGTTCCCCGATGTCTTCTTCACTATTGTGTACTCCTGTGGATCCAGAGAGACACTTAGGGAATAAACCCTTCAGGAGCCATGTGCTCTCATCCAGCCCATTCATCCTGGGTACAACTTGCCTACTTACCTTCTCATGGCTCCTACATGACCATTGGTCACTGGTCACATGATACATTACTCACCATATATGGTGCTGATCTTCAGGTTCTCCATAACTTGGAAGGTCTAGAGGCCGTTCTCCAGGAACCTGGACTCTTCCTATGATGGATTCTCCTTCTCGATGTCTGACCTTTTACAGAATACAATAAAGAGGAGAGAAATCTAGAAAAGTTTACCTCTCCGCTCAGCAGGGAGATGATCTCCAAGGTGAGGTCTAATATTCTTCTGCTGATCTCCTTCCTGTCCGTCCTTGGTGGCTCATTCAGGAGAAGAGTCGTATCGCAGGTTTTCTTCCTCCCCCCTCCAAAAAAAGAAATAAAGGTTAATCAATGAGTCCCATGTCCCCTATAATGAAGCAAAACTCAGACCCTCATAAAGCACTGATGGGAAAAACCCTGAGCTCTGTGTGTATCCAAGCTCCTGGCAGTGCAGTGTGTGGAGGCAGGAGACTATGGTCCCGTCATGTCCTGAGTTTCTCAGTTGGTGACTTGGGCCGGTCGGCGCATAGTCCACTGCACACACAGATCGCACTTGGAGAAGAATACTTGTGTCTGAATCAGGCCTAAGGAAGCCGTAGACCTTCAACAGAGGTGGGATTAACCCTTCTCATCCGAGAAGCTCTTCCTCCAGGACCTCATACAAATACTCCAGTGTCATGTCTTCTGGATCGGGAGAGGGCAGTAAGCTGCTGCCAGGAATGGGCACGCTGAATTTAATATGCCTGATCATTATTTCCCCTCACATTATCTTTTTTGGGTGTCATCAGGAGCCGCCCATACACATCAGTCCTGCCAACATCAGCTGAGGGTAATTTATTGTGAATGGACACTTTTTATTTTATACAATATTGTTTATTGAATCCTATAAAACATCCAGATAAAACTGGTCTCTGGTAAATTCTGCTATTCATTCAAATTAACTTTTACAAAGCTCCCCTCAGTGTGAGCAGAAACAGGAGGTGGCAGTCCGGGGTCACTCCTGCCCAGACCTCTATTAACTCTCTATCTCCTCCCCCCACATCTAGGTAGTCACAGACGTCCCATACATCTGCAGTGGCAGGGTTTATGGTGGCCCCAATGCCACGCTGGGTTCCTCAGCCACTGTCAAGGTGTCACCATGTGTTTCTGCTCTCCAAAAGGGATGGTAAGGTGTGGTGCACCCCAATGGGAAATAAGTCCAGAGAGTCGGGTTCTGCAGTAACCAAGGTATTTGTTTACTGGAGGAATTCAAGTGTAAAACAACACAGGCGAGGCGTAGGGTTGGCTTCTCCAGTCTCCTCCCTGGCAGGAGAAGGGTTTGATGCTGAGGAAAGGCCTGACCTAGCTGTCCCTCTCTCAGAGGGCTGGTACCCTGGCTAAAGGCTGGAGATCCACGGTCTGTAGCTCAGTAGTCCGGGTGTCTCCTTGGTCAAAGGGCTGTTGACACATGATCTGTGGCTCAGCGTCCCCATACCAGCGTCTTCTTCTGGTAACTCAAGGAGACTAGCATGAGTCTCCCCTCCAAGCACTGGTCCCTTACTGCAGCACACTAGTCGCTCTGACTGCTCTCCTTATATACCATTTCTTTCTAAGGGCTCTTTCACACCTGCGTTCTTGTCTTCCGGCATAGAGTTCCGTCGTCGGGGCTCTATGCCGGAAGAATCCTGATCAGGATTATCCTAATGCATTCTGAATGGAGTGAAATCCGTTCAGGATGCATCAGGATGTCTTCAGTTCCGGAACGGAACGTTTTTTGGCCGGAGAAAATACTGCAGCATGCTGCGCTTTTTGCTCCGGCCTAAAATCCTGAAGACTTGCCGCAAGGCCGGATCCGGAATGAATGCCCATTGAAAGGCATTGATCCGGATCCGGCCTTAAGCTAAACGTCGTTTAGGTGCATTGCCGGATCCGACGTTTAGCTTTTTTAGTGTGGTTACCATGGCTGCCGGGACGCTAAAGTCCTGGCAGCCATGGTAAAGTGTAGCGGGGAGCAGCATACTTACCGTCTGTGCGGCTCCCGGGGCGCTCCAGAGTGACGTCAGGGCGCCCCAAGCGCATGGATCACGTGATCGCATGGCACGTCATCAATGCGCATGGGGCGCTCTGACGTAACTCGGGAGCGCCCCGGGAGCCGCGCGGACTGTAAGTATACCGCTCCCCGCTCCTACTATGGCAACCAGGACTTTAATAGCGTCCTGGGTGCCATAGTAACACTGAAAGCATTTTGAAGACGGATCCGTATTCAAATGCTTTCAGTATACTTGTGTTTTTCCGGATCCGGCGTGTAATTCCGGCAAGTGGAGTACACGCCGGATCCGGACAACGCAAGTGTGAAAGAGGCCTAAACGAAACCCTTTTAGTGGGAGGGGTGGAGTGGAGAAACTCAGCACTAACAGATATATTGCTACAACTCCCGTCTGTCATAGACTTCTGTTAGAGCTTCAATGATACCTAATGGGAATGACACAGCAGTTTTTCCAGACAAAAACAAGTCTTCAGACATAACAACAGAGCAAAACCAGAAAGTCACAAGGTCAGGCTGTCTGGATTTGGTGGTAAACAAATCTGGATTTTCCCCTCCAAAACATGGTCTACTTTAAACCTTACGGTAGTTGTGGAGAATTACCAGCTTCTCATTCAAAGTCTGAAAGGTCTCTCAGTGTTCTTTAACCCTTTCCACAGAGCCTTGCAAATACAGTGCAAATGAACAGGATATATATCACAAAATACATATAATAAAATGTAGTTAAACAGTGCAAGCTAACCCTTTCAAGAGAAATAAAGTAGTTGAATATTAAAGTTGATGTCTTTGCGTAGGGGGAACAGGGCAAATGTCCACAAATGTCCAGACTTTAAAGTACCCCTGCTCCAGGGCACTAGACATCTTCCCCCATCCCCCGATCACATCAAACCCATAGAGACGACAATTTAACCCCTTACATGCCTTATGGCCAGACTCTTCACCCAGCACCTGCCATCCTGGGCATTATAGTAACTTTTACAAAGCCTTTCCCTGGTGAATACAACAAACGGGTATTAACCCCTTTATTACTGTACAAGCCCATCAGACGTCAAACGTCATGATAATCTCTATATCTGTGATCGGTCTCCACAATCTGAAGGGAGCACTAGCCACCCCACCTCTTACCTAGAGGGCATTTGGCCACCTGTACATACAGACTTCTGGAAAGTCTGCACAGGACAGAGCACCCCATGTACAGAACTTCTAGACTTGCAGGTGTCTCCCATCAAACCCAAAAAGAAGGGTTCCCCCTTATAAAGAGGGGCAAATACATCGTATATCACTGCACACAAAAAGTCTTACCTTGTGATATAAGAGCCTGGTGCTCCTCCATTACATGTCACTGCACACACGTGTACACACTGCACATGACGGGTCTTACCTTGTGATATAAGAGGCTGGTGCTCCTCCATTACATGTCACTGCACACACGTGTATACACTGCACATGACAGCTCTTACCTTGTGATATAAGAGGCTGGTGCTCCTCCATTACATGTCACTGCACACACGTGTATACACTGCACATGACGGCTCTTACCTTGTGATATAAGAGGCTGGTGCTCCTCCATTACATGTCACTGCACACACGTGTATACACTGCACATGACAGCTCTTACCTTGTGATATAAGAGGCTGGTGCTCCTCCATTACATGTCACTGCACACACGTGTATACACTGCACATGGCGGCTCTTACCTTGTGATATAAGAGGCTGGTGCTCCTCCATTACATGTCACTGCACACACGTGTATACACTGCACATGACGGCTCCTACCCTGTGATATAAGAGGCTGGTGCTCCTCCATTACATGTCACTGCACACACATGTATACACTGCACATGACGGGTCTTACCTTGTGATATAAGAGGCTGGTGCTCCTCCATTACATGTCACTGCACACACGTGTATACACTGCACATGACGGATCTTACCTTGTGATATAAGAGGCTGGTGCTCCTCCATCATGGCCTCCTTGTACAGGTCCTTGTGTCCTTCTATATACTCCCACTCCTCCATGGAGAAATACACAGTGACATCCTGACACCTTATAGGAACCTGACAACACAATGACACCGTCATCACCCAGACCCCTCCAGTGCTGTTACTGGAGAATTTCCCAGCATTCCCAGCAGTGTCACCTCTCCAGTCAGCAGCTCCATCATCTTGTGGGTGAGTTCTAGGATCTTCTGCTCATGTATCAGGGGGTGAGGGTGAGGCTCTGTGATGGGGGGAGGGGCCCTGCTCCTCCCTCCTGACTCCTGGAGATGGATGATGGGAGTCACAAAGTCCCCAGAGATCTTCTTCACTATTGTGTACTCCTGTGGATGGAGAGAGACACTTAGGGAATAAACCCTTCAGGGGCCATGTGCTCTCCTCTGGCGCTTTCCTGCTGAGTACCACGTGCCTACTTACCTTCTCATGGCTCCTACAACATGACCATTGGTCACTGTTCACATGATACATCACTTACCATATTGGGGGCTGATCTTCAGGTTCTTCATCACTTGGAAGGTCTGGAGGCCGTTCTCCAGGACCCTGGACTCTTCCTATCACTTCCTATAATGGATTCTCCTTCCCAATGTCTGACTTGTTACAGAATGCAATAAAGAGGAGGAAAATCTAGAAAAGTTTACCTCTCCGCTCAGCAGGGAGATGATCTCCAAGGTGAGGTCTAATATTCTTCTGCTGATCTCATTCCTGTCCATCCTTGGTGGCTCATTCAGGAGAAGGGTTGTATTGCTGGTTTTCTTCATCCCCCTTCAAAGGAATAAAAGGATAAAAGGTTAAATCAGCAAGTCCAATGTCCTCTATAATGAGGCTGAGAAAAAGTACAACTCCTACCGCAACTCAGACCCTCATAAAGCTGAACTGATGGGAAAAACTCTGAGCTCCATGTGTATCTAAGCTCCTGGTAGTACAGTGTGTTTAAGCTCTGTGAATATGTAAGCTCCTGGCAGCACAGTGAGCATCTAAGCTCCTGGCCGGGCAGTGTGTGGGGGCAGAAAGCTCTGTATGTATCTAAGCTCCTGGCTGCTGGACATGAAGTTGTACAAATATCACTGGTTTCTTTCGCTTGACAGCGAGTTGCTGAACTCCCACATAAGATGGAGATGCACACAGTCTTAGGGCTCATGCACACGACCTTATGCCCTCTGAGACATACGGTCCATGAGCGGGCCATATGTCCTGGAGTGGCATACATCGTGCGCACGGGAGCGCACAGCATCATAGGTTACTTTGATACTGTGCGCATCGGGGCGCCTGTGGGACTACTGTCCTGCACTGATATGATCATATGAGTGCAGGACAATAGTCCTGCGGGCGGCCCGATGTGCACAGTATCATAGTAACTTATGATGCTGTGCGCACGATGTATGCCGCTCTGGGACATATGGTCCGCTCACGGACCGTATGTCTCGGAGGGCATACTGTCGTGTGCATGAGCCCTTACAAGGCATGTTCTGCCAGCAAGGTTTCTCAAATCCCAATGTCCTCTAGATGCAGCAATCTATGTCTCCTGATACAACTCCTCTAAAAGCAATCCCCTGCTATGCAGTTCCCAGCTGAGGGCCCAACAAATATCTCCTATTATCTGCAGTTCTAGCGGTGAGGTGCAGAACTCCAAACCACAGGCAGCAATGCCAGCTGCAGAAGATGCTGAGCCTTAGGCATAATCCATGCTAGGAGGCCATAATCTGGATGTCCTCTCCTTACAGGTCATCTCCACTGCACTCTACTCTCAGCTGAACACACTGGAAGCAATGGCTGGGCTCAGGCTCCATCATCTCCACCTCCATCCAGAAGCAGAGGTTCAATAGAAACCAGCTCCAGCCACAGCCATCCACATCTAGACATGAAGACAATCTCCAGCTTCTTTCAACAAGTAAACTCAGACCATGGAGCAGCAGACTGCTGGGAATGTGGAAAGATGACACATCAACCAGCACAAATCATTAACCCTTTATCCTAGTGGAGACTACAGACGTCCCGTACATCTTCTACCATTCTCCAACCAGATCCAACCCAAAGAGGTGACAATTTAACCCCTTACAAGTTTTATAGCCGGGCTCTACACCCAGCACCTGCCGTGATTCACACGAGGAGCAAAAATCTCAAATAAAGACCCATGTGGTTAAAGAGTGTCAGGCCTCACCCAGTGTTCTACTGTGGAAATAATAATGCGCTGCATGAGGAAACCTGGCCATGTGGGCATGCCCTCAAGTAGCATGTCTCCATTCATTTCAGCTGGGGATGTAATCTGTAAGGAAATCCACAGCAAAAAACACACACCAGTGTATTTTCTGGTGGATTATTCCCTATGCGTGAAGGCGTCCTTACAAAGTCTGTTCCTGGTGCGTACATGAAATTAATATTAACCCCATGTGGTGGATTAGGTGCATTGCAGGCTTCAGACCCCAACTTGAGCCCTCTTCATGCATTCTGCCGCATAGTTATATCTTTGTGCCAAATATTAAATTAAACTTTACCACATACAACTTGAGGACAAAATAACCCCCCCCCCTCCCCGCATGACAAATTCATTGTTTTAAATGTATTTCCCAAGTGCTGTTAAATAGAGCAAAGAACCTTTACCAAACATCCCAGTTTTATTTTGAATAATTACATACTTTGCCCAAAGAAATTAAACTATTTCACAAAAAAACTAAAACTAAGGGCTCATGTGTGTGCCCCGTAACTTGTGGCCCACAATGCATGTATATAGTCCATGTGCACGCCGTTTGCGGATGAGGACCCATTCATACGGTAAATGTGTCCACAATCCGCAAGAGCCCTCAGGCCTAGTCCATGCTAGGAGGCCATAACCTGGATGTCCTCTCCTTACAGGTCATCTCCACTGCACTCTCCTCTCAGCTGAACACACTGGAAGCAATGGCTGAGCTTAGGCTCCTTTATCTCCATATCCATCCAGAAGCCTCTTAGGAGAGGGTCAATAGAAACCATATCCAGCTGGACTGGGAAAAAAAATTAATTTTTTTTCCTGTGCTCAGGCACACATCGAAATCCCACATTAGTGCTTCACAGTGCTTCCGATCTGTGAATCTGTTTCCTCGACGCACCCAATCTTGCAGACTCATTCAAGTCAGTGCACACAGAGGGTGCCCTGCTCCACACCACGGGCACACATGTTCGTGTGCATGAGTCCTTAGCACCGGAGAGGCTAATAATTATGACCGTGGTAGCTTTTCTTTTTTTTTTTATAATTTCATTTCTGTGGGCAAAGTAAACTGATGTTTGCGGGCTGCAGTATGGGCATTGGGGACACACGGTCATGTGCATGAGGCCTAACAGTCGTCAGCCATTCTTCTTTGGAAAATCTCTCAAACTCCTCCAGATTTGATGGCCTTCTGGCATGAACCTTCTTCTTCAGTTCACTCCACAGATTTTCAATAGCATTCAAGTCAGGGCTTTGTGCTGGCTAGTCAACAACGTTCACTTTGGTCTTCTGGAGGAAGTTCTTTACTGGCAACGATGTATGTTTTGGGTCATTGTCATATTGGAATAGAAAGCGATGACCCAGACCAAGTTTTGCTGCTGACTGCTTAAGGTTTTCTTTCAAAATTTTCACAAATCCTTCTTTCTTTACGATTTCTTCCACCTTGACAAAATTCCCATGTCCAGACGCACTAATCCCACCACCACGCTTCACTGTGGAGATGGTGTTCTTTGGGTTATAAGCCTCTCCCTTTTTCCTTCAAACATAAGCAATGTTTTTTTCTGGCCAAAGAGCTGAAGTTGTTTATCATCTGACTAAAGGACATGCTTCCAGTACGCATGATTTTTCTCCAGGTTGTCCTCAACATACTGGAGTCTGGCTTATAGGTGTTGTGATGATGGTGGTGTATTAATATAGTAAACAATAGCACAGCACCATGATGTTTCACACACACACACACACACACACACACACACACAGCCATCTAAATTCAGCTGCATTTCAGGGACAGGGATGTACACTTGCCCCTTGGGAGTTTTAATCTGTTTCTAATCTGCAAATTTTCTGTTAGAAATAACTGAAATGGCACCAGACTGGCAGCCATTTCAGTAAGAGGTTGGTTACCTAGGCAACCTGTCAGAGTCTGTGTGAGTTGGATGCAGGAAGCCATTTTGGTGTTCAGTTGAGAGCAGCAGCAGAGGAGAGAGCTGTGTGGTAACCGCTCTGACAGGACACCAAATGTGTGCAGGACTCTAGACATAACCTAAGGGCCGAGATAATACTCATTTATGAAAGGTATTTTTTCAATGTTAAACCCCTTTTGTTTACATTTCATGCCCTATGTTTTGTCTACCATTTTTTCTGTAAATCTTTGAAAACGCATCTTGTTATGATCGACTTTGTTCCATTAAAAAGAACCATTTCTTTTTAATTGTCTGTTTCCTTTCGCTCTGAAATATTAACACCTTGAGAATCCAACTTCCTTCAGGAGAGAATTGGTTTATTCCAGTGTTATGGTTAAGATTTAATTGTATGACGATTGTAAATGTATGGGGACTGTCCAATCAGATGTGGGTCATCTGAGAGAAGATTATTGTGTCCAGGAAAGTGACAAATAGGCCTTTTGGTATAGCACCCAAGTGGTACAGGGCAATAGGTCATAGGCGATCGATAAGATATCGATCGGCAGGGAGCAAGTTGATGCCTAATTGACGGTAGATTGGCAATTGAAGTATCAAAATCCCTGATCCTCAGGTTTAGTGCGGGTCTCTTTACAAACCTGGTGGCAGCAAATATAGGGTGTGGGGAGTTAATGCTTTGATTGCATGTATTGTCACGGCCGTGTTACATGGACAGGTTCATTCCGACAGGCGCCTGTGTTACCAGTAGGAGGTGGTTGCACCGGGCTTAGCTTGGCTGTGGGCAAGGTTCGTGACAGGTGTCTTTTCTGCAGAAGTGGAGTTTTTCATGGTCTGCAACCACACAATTCATTCCTGTGCAGGGCTCTAGTGATTGTCTATTTTGAGACAATTCCTGACTTGGCCAAGTCCTTCACTAATGTCCTGGCAGTTGTTACAGGTTCTTTACGAGTTGTGCTGCCTGGTTTTAAGATTCGTCACAGGGTCTCAAAACTGCAGCAGAAGGCTTCAGTTTTGTCCCCATTCATTGTCAACGGGGACAAAACTGAACAAACCAGATTGGAGTTCACCAGAATGCATTCCGTTCCGGTTAGTTGCGTTCCCAAGCCGGACACAAAATTGCTGCAAGTAGCATTTTTGTGTCTGGCATGAAAAACTGAACATGATGGATCTGGTACCAAAAACCATGGAAGGCAATGTTTTTTTCATTTTTATTTTTGGACACTGCGCCCATTGACTTACAATGGTTTTAGTGCTTCATTTTTGATAGACTACAACCGGATCTGTTCTGAACGAATGCAGCCGATTATATTATTCGAACTGAAGCGTTTTGCTGTGGTTTTGAGATTCCCTGCCAGATCTTAAAACCGTACAGCAACAACGCTTATGTGAAAACAGCCTAATGTAGCATTAGTAGATTTTCTAGAGCGAGTATGGCACTATTGTATTTACTTTGTTATTTGTGGTGCATTGTGATTGTTTTTGTGCTTTCAGCCATGGCTACGTGCCCCTGCGGACTGGGATGTGCTGTTTTGTTTAATAAGTCAATATGATTTATATGGTCTTATGATCCATATTTGAAGTGGGATCTCGCCCAGATATACAGGAAGTCCTGCAGACTTCAAAACTTATGATTTGGCACCGACTTCTGTATTTGTGGTCTCTTGAATAAAAACGAAGCGGTGTGTAGACACCAACTGTCTCATTAACCAGTTGCGTTTTTTCCTTTTATATATACTTTAGAATAAAGACGAGAGTATGCTTTGAATCTCTGTGTCTCTTTCTAACATATACTTTGAACCGGTTCAGAACCAATTTGGACCAGCAGAACACTGGGATAGGGAGATTTCCCTAACAATAGCCGCTCCAACATACAGTCCCCTGTAAATAACATCACCCCTCCAGTCACCTTCTCCAGCATACAGCCCCATGTAAACAACATTGCTCCCCTTAATAAGCCCCTGGGAAAGTGAACGCATATCAGCCTATTCTAGCCAAGTGATAACGTACAGTCCATTATAGTGGATCTTCCCTGTACTTCACTCCAGACCCCCTCAGGGGCTGAGAAGCTCCAGGCCGCCCCCCGCATTAAAGGGAACCTGTCACGGGGATTTTGTGTATAGAGCTGAGGACATGGGTTGCTAGATGGCCGCTAGCACATCCGCAATACCCAGTCCCCATAGCTCTGTGTGCTTTTATTGTGTAAAAAAAAACGATTTGCTACATATGCAAATTAACCTGAGATGAGTCCTGTCCGTGAGATGAGTCAGGGACAGGACTCATCTCAGGGTAATTTGCATATGTATCAAATCTTTTTTTTGCACAATAAAAGCACACAGAGCTATGAGGACTGGGTATTGCGGATGTGCTAGCGGCCATCCAGCAACCCATGTCCTCAGCTCTATACACAAACTCCCCATGACAGGTTCCCTTTAAAGGGAATGTGTTGTCAGAAAATGACCTGTTTAAACCACTTTTTTTTTTACATATTTTTATATCGTTTTATATCGATTATGTTATTTTTAATTTTCCATGTCACTCGTTATATTTAAACTAAAAATCTACAGTTTTCGCACTGGACACTATGTCTAATAATTGGCGCCACTTCTTGGTTTGTACAGATCACTTTACCTGCCAGTTAAAACCAGATAGCAGCGTATCCCCTTTTTAAAAATCTGTTTTTATTTTCTGATTGTAGATTTTTATTTTATTTTCTGAACATGATTATGGGGGCGGCCATCTTGCCTGAGATGTTCTTAACAGCATTTAAACAAAGTATTTAAAAAAGTTGCTTTACAGCAGCCACATGGTCCGTAGACACATTGGTCAGGAGGGGACCTCAGTGCCTTCTATAGGAGAGTTTTGTAGACACGCCCTGTGCAGAGGTCAGTGTACAAGGAAGGAATAGGTAAGGTCTGACAATCACCCACTGTGAATGGTGGTTCCTGTCTTATCTGCCACTGTAAGCCTGCCAAAAATAATATCACCTGTGTACAGATAAGACAGGATTCACCATTCCCAATAGGCGATTGTCAAAGCTGCACAGGTCACAGAGCCTAGAAAACTCTCCCATAGAAGTCAGTGAGGTCCCCTCCTGATCACGGTGTCTATGGCCCATGGGGCTGCCATAAAGTAATTTTCTTAATGCTTTCTAAATTCTGTTAAGGACAGCTCAGGCAAGATGGCCGCCCCCATAATAAGATTCAGAAAATAGAAAAAAATATATATCTGCAATCAGAAAATAAAAACAGATTAGAAGAAAAGGATATGTGCTGCCATCTGGTTTTACTGGCAGATAAAAGTATTGGTGACACATTTCCTTTAAAAAGAGTGACCACACAGAGAACCAACACTTTTTTTAAAACCTTTGCCATGTCATAGGGACATCAAAAGTGTTGATCGGCGGGGGTCCCAGTGCTGAGCCCCCAATTGATCTCTAGAACAAGAAGTCAGTAGCACTCAGCCATGCACTGCTTCTCCTCACTGCTGAGCGCAATACTGAAGAAGGTCTCAAATTGAAAGTGTATGGAACCACCTTCAGTAACGCGCTCAGCGATGGGACCCTTGATGATCAACACTTTTGATATGTCCCTATGACATAGCAAAAGTTTTAAAAGCTAAAGCCCTCTGCCCACCAGGAGTCCTCTTCCTGAATCTTTTTCAACACCCTGGGTATTAGCGTGAAAGGAGGAAACGCATATGCCACAGGAAAATCCCATTTCTGAGATAGCTCATCCACCCCCACTTTGCCGTTGTTGGGATTTAGGAAAAAGACTCTTGGGAGTTTTGTATTTCTTGCAGAAGCGAGAGATCTATCGGAGGGACACCCCATTTCTATGATACCTGTACAAAAAACAATTCTATTATCCTGACTGTAGTTAAACCCTGCTAAAAAAATCTATTCACATTTAGATGACCCTTCAAATGAATTGCTGAGAGTCCTCAAATGAGCCTCTTCCCAAAAAAGATTTATTCAGCCACTTTGTTTCAAGCTACAATTCTTGGGTCTCCCTACCGGTTAAGGTATGCCACTACAGTCATGTTGTCCGATCTTAACTGGACGTCTTTTCCCTCTATCTGCAGAGACAGCACTTTGAATGCTTCTCAAACTGCCAGAGGTTCTCTCAGGTTTGAGGAGAACATGGCCTCTACTGTTGACCACTGTCTTTGGAAAGAGGGGTCAGCGCAATGCACCCCTCAGCCCCAATGACTGCATCTGCAGTGACTTTTAATTCCTTTAAGCTGCGGGGAAAACCACTTTAAAGGTGATTTGTTTTCTGCCACCATCCTAGGCGCTGATTTACTGTTTGGGTTATGCTGATTTTGTCCTCTACATGTTTTGATCTCTGTTCCAGTTTTCTAGCAATCACTGTTGAGTGACCAAAAATTAAACTGGGCCCACTTGAATGCTGGGACACAAGCCATCACGGTATCAAACAGCTTCTCGGACAGAACAGAAGGGATGGGCAAGAAAATTTTACACTTGGGTCAGCACTTTGGATAACTGTGGATGGATAACTGGCTTAAGTCTTGGATGGATAACTGGCTTAAGTCTTCCCTGTCACATTCGGGATCTTGACATAATGGCCACTTAATATGGTGGATCTGGTGATCTCTAATGGGGACACCCCTTTGCTTGGTTTTTCTTCCTTTGAGGGATATCTGGCTTTCACTGTGTTGAAGACCCATAACTGGGGCTCCACAGTTATTTAGCATATTACTAATTCATGGGAAGGCAAGGGGTTGGATTTCTTCTAGTTTATCATCCACCCTAATAAAGAAAATGGCAAGTTTGAAACATACTGCTCTCCAGGGATGGAGCTGAACCTCCCACTACTAACAGGTCATCTAGGTAAAGGATCACGATTATGTTGCCTTTCTCCTGCCCAAACAACATTCCGCCATGTAAGGGTAGACCACATCATTTCATCTTGGAACCGACATCCCCCGTTCAAGATTTCAACCACAGTGCCCTCCATAAGGGATATTCTCTTCTAAGAGAGGTGGTGGGTGAATTTTATTTAAACTGTGCAGCTGCTGCTTACCAAGATATTTTAAGGCATGTCTCTACCTCTTTGTCCATTTGATCCTTTAGAGAACCCACTTCTTCAAAAGGAATTGCATTGGAGTTTTAAACCAACTTGGCCAAAGAAAAATCTACCTTAGGGCATTCAGTTAACATGACTTATCCTCCTCATTAAAGGGCTTCTGTCACTCCGCTAACAAAATCATATTCTGAGCGGACACCGAACGGACCCCATTATAGTCTATGGGGTCTTTAGGCTCAGTTACGCTCAGTTATCTGCAGAATCCGTCCTTTCCATTCTCCTGCTCCTCAACGGAGCCGGAGAATGGAAAGGAGAAATGGTGATGTGAAAGGAGCATCAACAAATACTAACCTTGAGATAAGATGCTGCAGAAGTTATTTTATTTTAACCATTAAAAACTGTTAGTATAGTGCGGAAGTATTGCCTTATATGAATAGCTAATCAAATCTCTAGTTTCGATTTCCACTACCTTGGTGGTGTGCCAGATTTGTATATGATTCTCTGCAGTGTTATAAAGATGTATATGTGTGTGTAATAAAGGAGAGAGAATATGATTCAGCGCGCCAAATAAGCACCGCCTACACCACGCATCACTTGTGTAGCACCATGCCGGAAGCAGTCCTGCAAGCAATGAATAGCCAGCTACCTGAGGCCCCTTCCAACGTCAGATAGCGGAGGGGGCACACATGACCGGAAGGACCCCTTAAGTGTCCAGTCTCCACATGGATTCCCCAGCTCGGCGCACACAGAGCAGAGAAAAAAAGCAGGCAGTTGTTCAACGCATGAAGCGATGGGTTGCATCTGCTAACCACAGGTACCATACTAGGGGCTGGGCTGCTGCCTGTGTCCTTCATGTGAATTTAGTCATCTACAGTAAAACTATCTCCCCTGCTTGCCTCCACAGGAGCGGCCCCACAACACTACTGTGAGAACGACCTCTCCCCACCTGAAAGGGACAGGAAGACACCGAGGAGGAGGTTCTAATTTATTCTTCCTGTCCTGACCTGGTTGGAGGAGTCATCTCTCATGGTGATGCAGTCGTGGAGGATTCAAGGGAAAATAACCAATAACAAAGCTCTGTACAGCAAGGAGCTTTCTGATTGGTCGGTTAGGACAGGCTGCCAGAACGATATCATGTCCTCCTGGCTGGAGTCTAGCTGGCCAGCTAAGACCTGTCCTAGGTTGCTAATATAGCTTATATGTGTATATAGCCAGACCTGCCAATAACCTAAATACAGTTCCTATGTTTATGTGTTAAAGACAAAAGCAGGAGTTATTTATGACATCATGTTTTGGATGTCATATAACTGTTATATTTTGTGTTCACAGAAGCAGAAAAGATAATATGTATAACTAGGGTAAAGGACGGCTCACCTTCTGGCTCAAGATGGCAAGGTGCACCACACTGATGTCGTACCCTGATCACCAAGAGAAACAATTGTAATGTGGAAAGGGTGGGCACTCTTATAACTGGACCACAAAGTTGGCAAAACGACACTGATTTATTGATGGTGGTATATAAATATAAGTATAAGCAATAGTCACCATATAAATATATAATATATCCTAAACAGATTTTGATCCTAAAATGATATGTTCTATATAAAAATAGAGTGTTAAAACAGTATATACTAGATAATGGCATTCACTGGTCTAACTAGTAAAAGACTGTGGAGGCTAGATAATAGTATCAAAGGCTGCCCAGGTTGCATACAGACTAGCAGACTGGCTGTACTCAGTTACAGCAGTGGCCAGTGCCAAGTAGATCTCCGCAAATAGAGTACAATTGCATAAATAAATACATATAGTGCAACAGTGTATACGTATATGTGACAAGTAATATTAAAACAGTGAACCAATATTCACAATAAATTAATGACAAAAGGTGAAATAGATTAAGTACATATCAAAAATAGCGGTGCTCGAAGCGTGATAGTATTAAGAACCGTGTAAGATCATACGGTGTCTCCGGAGACTTGGCAATGGTAGGGAACAGTCTTTCTCCCTCAATATTCTGCTTCTAGGACTTAGTCTTTCTATAACATTAAAAGAATGACTCCTTGAGATTGCCTTGATATTTCAGTATTAAATCCAGAGAGTAAAAAGTTAAAAGTTACAGTCCAGCAGATATCTGGTTAAGTAAACTTTAAAATTCAGCGGCAGCAGTGCGATAATTATGTAGCGATAGCATACGCATGTAATGATGTTTATAATTACTCACGTAGAGTCCTGTGGTTCATACCGTGGCGACCCACGTGGTGTGAATTCAGGGTAAACTTTATCTTTGGGCAGCAAGTTGAAATGCAAGTCCTGTACAAGTAGGTCTTGTGGTTTTGCAGATCCGGCTTTGAATGAGAGCGCTTAATCCATCGCGCTGCAGGTCTCCATGATTAGGGTGGGTGTTCCGCCTATCTTGTGGAAGAACAAATGATTCGGTCTCACCCGCAGGCGGCTGCTATATCCAAAAGGGGCCGCAATTCGTTATTCTCAGAAAGCGCTTTCTTAGTCCAATATCAATAAAAGTTTAGCCGGTTTTTAGTCAGGTCCAAGTTCCTCTACGCCAGACGCGTTTCGAAGGTTGTCCACCTTCTTCCTCAGTGGCTCAGTTGGATCTGACTAGTTTGTCGGCTATTTATTCATTTTGGCTACTCAGGAGACTCTCTAGTAAACCCGAAATGGATCTAGAAGACCTGGATTTCATAATGTGATTTTCCATATGTTGCAGTATTCTTGCGGTTCATCTGCAGTTATTTTATGCATACATGCGTTTTTTTATAGTATGGAATCTTGAGTTAGCCAGCAACAATAGTCATATCTCATTTTGGAATCAAATGACATAGTGTCTTATTCAAAAGCATATTTCTGTGTTTGTACTAGACTGTATGTATTTTATGGCACTCTATAAAATAGGTTTACTAAAGTCTGAAGCATGAAAAATAGAAGTAAAAATAGAAATAAAGGTAAAAAAGACCCATAGCATCTTTGAACATTCAATATACACTTCAAATGGGTAGTATTGTATATAAAATGTTTACAATATATTTATTGATATATTAAAACAGTAATTTAAATTATATTAAATCTAGAACTGGCATCTGTATTAGGTGTAAAAATATACATATATAAAATATATAAGTAAATGGACATTACAGGGTATATGCCTATATCTGTATATATAGAATAGATTAGAGAATGGCACAGAGACAATTCCGTATAGGATTCAGATACCAATGGGGGTCATCACTTCGGATGGTTCGGGTAGGTGGAAGGTGTGGGTTGATAGATGGAAAAGGGTGGAGACCTGCAGGCCAGGAGGGGTCATAGTGCTGATATCCAGCCCGACTAGTACCCCTCGTGGGCCGAAGGCGTCCAACCCCTTTATAAGAACCCAAATATTTCCAATTCGGCATTTAGCCCTGCTGGAGCCAAACTGCCGAATTCAAAAATCCTCCTAGACTCCCCTCCAATGGCGCTCTATCTGCTCGAATGCCGCAAAGGTTAAAGTCTTCGGATCTTGATTATGTATCAATTTAAAATGCTTGGATAGTACATGTTTTTCGTAGCCTTTTTTGATATTGTTGATATGTTCCGCTATCCTTATTTTTAGAGGTGTTTTGGTCCTGCCAATATACTGTTTCGCACATGAGCATTCAATAATATAAATAACATTTGAGCTATTACATGTCTGGAGATTTTTTTATCTCAACTGAAAAGGTATTTTGTGTTGAGCTTACCCGTGTAGTCTTTTTTGCAAAAGACGTATTCCTACAGTTAATGCAGCACCCACATCTGTAGAACCCACTCCTTTTTAACCATTTATTGATTAACCAGATATCTGCTGGACTGTAACTTAACTTTTTACTCTCTGGATTTAATACTGAAATATCAAGGCAATCTCAAGGAGTCATTCTTTAATGTTATAGAAAGACTAAGTCCTAGAAGCAGAATATTGAGGGAGAAAGACTGTTCCCTACCATTGCCAAGTCTCCGGAGACACCGTATGATCTTACACGGTTCTTAATACTATCACGCTTCGAGCACCGCTATTTTTGATATGTACTTAATCTATTTCACCTTTTGTCATTAATTTATTGTGAATATTGGTTCACTGTTTTAATATTACTTGTCACATATACGTATACACTGTTGCACTATATGTATTTATTTATGCAATTGTACTCTATTTGCGGAGATCTACTTGGCACTGGCTACTGCTGTAACTAATTGAGTACAGCCAGTCTGCTAGTCTGTATGCAACCTGGGCAGCCTTTGATACTATTATCTAGCCTCCACAGTCTTTTACTAGTTAGACCAGTGAATGCCATTATCTAGTATATACTGTTTTAACACTCTATTTTTATATATAACATATAATTTTAGGATCAAAATCTGTTTAGGATATATTATATATTTATATGGTGACTATTGCTTATACTTATATTTATATACCACCATCAATAAATCAGTGTCGTTTTGCCAACTTTGTGGTCCAGTTATAAGAGTGCCCACCCTTTCCACATTAGAAAAGATAATATGCCTTTAAGATTCATTTATAGTGTAACGTAAGCTCAGAGAAACAACAAAGCATAGTGTTAATCTGTTGTTGCTGGGCAGAAGTCTAGACCAAATCACAGCCAGGTCATCACACAGCAAGCGTTTTCACCAATCACAGCCAGCCTCACACACAGTCTGTCTAGGAATGCCCCTAGCAGGAGCTGCTAGAATCATTATTCACCAGAGACAGGATCTGAACAGACATTCACTCCACTGAGAGCTGTGTTTAAAACTGTGTTATATAATGTTCCTGTTGTTAGTATTGTGATTGGAACTGTATATTGAACCAGTTATGTGTGTGTTTACTTACAGTTCCACCAATTGCAAAGTACAAATACAAATTCCAAGCTACAGTTGCAAACTATGAACTACTACAAATATCATACAAACAAATTGCAATCTAAATTGCATACAACCATACCAGATTATACTCAACCAATCTGAAAATAGTTACTGCTAACTGCATACCGCCATTTTGCGATATCTTTTCAACACGTGTTTTGTACATGGACTTTCTACTGCCGAGGCGGCAGTGTTACATATGAAGAAAAGTTGAAGTTAATAAAGAAGTTATTTTCAAGCAATTAATGTGCTCTTTAACTCCTTAAGCACACAGCCATATTTCACCTTAAGGACCAGGTCATTTTTTGAAAATCTAACCAGTGTCACTTTCTGTGGCGATAACGTTAAAACGCTTTGACTTATCCAGGCCATTCTGAGATAGTTTTTTCGTCACATATTGTACTTCATGACACTGGTAAAATGGAGTCAAAACAATTCCTTTTTATTTATAAAAAATACCAAATTTGCCAAAAATTTGGAAAAATCTGCAAATTTCCAAGTTTAAATTTCTCTACTTCTATAACACATAGTAATACCTACAAAAATAGTTATTACCTTACATTCCCCATCTGTCTACTTCATGTTTGGATCATTTGGGAATGACATTTTATTTTTTGGGGATGTTAATAGGCTTAGAAGCAAATCTTGAAATTTTTCAGAAATTTTCAAAAACCCACTTTTCAAGGACCCGTTCAGATTTGAAGTCACTTTGTGAGGCTTACTAGAAACATAATAGATCATAATATATAAGGCATAATAGAAACCACCAAAAAAATTACTCCATTCTAGAAACTACACCCCTCAAGGTATTCAAAACTGATTTTTACAAACTTTGTTTACCATTTAGGTGTTCCACAAGAATTAATGGAAAATAGAGATACAAATTCAACATTTCACTTTTCAATTTTAATAATTTTTTTCCAGTTACATAGCAAGGGTTAACAGCCAAACAAAACTCAATATTTATGGCTCTGGCAGGGCGCAGAAGGAAAGGAATGCCTTACGTTTTTTGGAAGTCAGATTTTGCTGGACTGTTTTTTTGACACCATGACCCATTTGAAGCCCCCCTGATGCACCCCTAGAGTAGAAACTCCAAAAAAGTTACCCCATTTTAGAAACTACAGGATAGGGTGGCAGTTTTGTTGGTACTATTTTAGGGTACATATGATTTTTGGTTGCTCTATATTACACTTTTTGTGAGGCAAGGTAACAAGAAATAGCGGTTTTGGAACAGTTTTTATTTTTTGTTATTTACAACATTCATCTGACAGGTTAGATCATGTGGTATTTTTGTAGACCAGGTTGTCACGGACGCGGCGATACATAAATAAATAAAAAAAAATACATTTTGGGTAAGTTTTACACAATAATATTTTTTAAACAAAAAAATAATAATCATGTTTTAGTGTCTCCATAGTCTGAGAGCCATAGTTTTTTCAGCTTTTGGGCGATTATCTTGGGTAGGGTATGATTTTTGCGGGATGAGATGATGGTTTGATTGACACTATTTTGGGGTGCATGTGACTTTTTGATAGCTTGCTATTACACTTTTGTGATGTAAGGTGACAAAAAATGGCTTTTTTTACACCATTTTTATTTTTATTTTTTTACGGTGTTCACCTGAGGGGCTAGGTCATGTGATATTTGTATAGAGCAGGTTATTACGGACGCGGCAATACCCAATATACCTTTTATTTATTTATTTATGTAAGTTTTGCACAAAAATATTTTTTAAACAAAAAAATTATAATCATGTTTTTGTGTCTCCATATTCTGAGAGCCATAGTTTTTTCAGTTTTTGGGCGATTATCTTAGGTAGGGTCTAATTTTTTGCGGGATGAGAAGACTGTTTGATTGGCACTATTTTGGGGTTCATTTGACTTTTTGATCGCTTGCTATTACACTTTTTGTGATGAAAGGTAACCAAAAAATGATTTAGCACAGTTTTTTTTTTTTTTTTTTTTACAGCGTTCACCTGAGGAGTTAGGTCATGTGATATTTTTATAGAGCCGATCGATACCCAATATGTATACTTTTTTTATTTATGTAAGTTTTACTCAATAACAGCTTTTTTAAAACAAAAAAAATGATGTTTTAGTGTCTCCATATTCTGAGCTATAGTTTTTTTATTTTTTGGGCGATTGTCTCAGGTAGGAGCTCATTTTTTGCGGGATGAGGTGACGGTTATATTCATACTATTTTGGTGGGCATACGCCTTTTTGATCGCTTTTTGTGATGTAAGGTGACAAAAAATTGTTTATTTAGCACAGTTTTTATTTTAAATTTTTTACAGTGTTCATCTGAGGGTTCAGGTCATGTAATATGTTTATAGAGCCGGTCGATACAAACGCGGCGATACCTAATATGTTAATATTTTTTCCCCTATTTTTTACTTTTTTGGGGGAAAATTACGTTTTTGTTTATTTTTACTTGAAACTAAATTTTTTGGGGGGAGGGGGAACTTTATTTTTTCACTTTATTTTTTGTCCCACTTTGGGACGTCAACTTTTGGGGGTCTAATCCTTTACAATGCATTCCAATACTTCTGTATTGGAATGCATTGGCTGTATGAGTAATACAGCGAGTATTACTCATACAGCTTCCGGCCTATGAGATCCAGGGGGCTGGATCTCACAGGCTCATCACAGGAAGGCAGCGCCGGTGCCTCAGGAAGGCATTGCACTGCCTTCCATGCCATCGGGTCCCCCCTACAGCCGCATGGGGACCCGATGGCACTGCCGCACCCGGTAAAAGCCGCAAACCGCAGGTCTGAATTGACCTGCGGTTTGCGGCGATCGCCGACACGGGGGGGGTCACAGGACCCCCCTGCACATTTACCCAAGGTGCCTGCTCCTTAAGTATCGGGACATCAGGGTGTACTGGTACGCCCTGTGTCCGGAAGAGGTTAAACCTACTATTTACATAGAACTGCGCCAGAGTAATAGACAGTCTGGTTAGACTAAAAGTCAGAGATATCAAAATTCTTCTAATGCCACAGGGCAAAAGGCACTTCATAGACATCTCAGCGGAGCTACCATAAAGGCCATAGAACGTGTGCATTATTCAAACCGCAGCCGACTCTTAAAGTGGCAGAACGGCAAAGGCAAGTTAGTCAGAGAAAGAGCGCCAACCCTCCTGCGATCCCTAGAGAGAGAAAGAAACAGGCATGGTGGGAGGCTAAAGACCAGAGCTAGAGTGCCTGCGTCGCTATCCACGGAGAGACCACGTACTGCAGCCAGCTAGTTTCCCACGCCTAGGCCCAAAGCCTGCAGTGTATCCAAGCCAGCGCATTGCAAGTCAGCATAAAGCATCGCAAGTCTGCACAGAGCATAGCGTCATATCAAGAAAAAGACACGTCCCCCTTAAGATTGACATTTGTTCCTGCTCTTCAGAATAAGGTCAGAGCTTTCTTTTTATTATTTATAATTGCATATAGGCTTTGGCATAAAGAGAGATTTTCGTGTTCAGGAATAAAAGACAAAAGGACAGTTTGTAATACACGTACTCTATTGCATTTAAAGTGAAAGTCATTTATTGCCTGCATTTATCGCTGTTACATTAAAGGTGAAAGTCATTTGTTTCTGCATTTGTCAATATTGCATTTAAAGTGAAAGGAATATTACTATGCGTATTGATTGTAATAGCATTAAAAGTAAGATGTCTGAGCCTAGTATTACCATGCCACTGTTAGAGGATACAAAGATAGATAAAGTAGAGGGGGAAGAGCAAGGGAACCTGTCTGAGGTAGAAAAGTCTGATGCAGCATTAGTCTTGCCCTTAAAAAAATATAGCCCAAACAGATGAACTAAGCCAGAAAACCGACCTCAGAGATGCTGGAAAATTTGGAGCAAGAAGCAGCATTAAAGGAGAAAAAGTTTGCCCGGATGTATGATAGGTGGAAATCATACATTAAAGACATTCTTAGAAAGCTAAAGCAAGAAAAGTATAAAAAGGAACTTGAGTGATATGGTAGAGACGGTAGAAGAATCTGAATTGGAGCTTATGGCAGCATATGTCAACCTACGGTCGTTTATGACAACTTCCCAGGGCATTTCAAGGAATATGGACACATGTACTGCGGTCACTAAAGATTTGGTAAAGCTTATGAGAGAACTATCATCTGCGGAAAACTATGATGAAGTTAAAGCAAGAAGAAGTCTGAATGAGCTTTTTATGAGAGACTATGCTAGGTCCTTAGGTGGAACCACAATCTCAAGTGTGACTTCCTTCGCTAGCAGAAGTGCCACCCATATATCAGAATCATCAACTACTTCAGCCAAAAGAAAGTAATTATCTGAACAACTTGCTGTCAAGAGAGCAGAAATTGAGATAGAAGCTGCTATCGAGGCGCAGCGCAAACTGATAGCTGAAAAGGATGCACAACGCTATCAAATGGATGCACAACGCCATCAGATGGAAGCACAGTGCCAACAGATGAAAAGTCTGGAAAAGCATTAAGAATTTAAAATCATAGAAGCCAGACTCAGAGTACACAAGGAGGATATGAGTCAGAGTAGTCATAGGATCAAATCTGTACTAAGTGAAGAAAAAGACTCCTATTTTCCTTTGTCCACTCAAGAGAATGAAAGGAATTCTCCAGCACTTAGTGAAGAAATAAGTTATTATCCTTCCATCCCTGTTCAGAAAAACAATGAGAGGCCTAGTCCAGTTTGTGAATATACCCTCTACCTCTACCAGAAAAAAAAAATGAAGAAAAGGACTCATCTAAATCAGAAGCAAGTGAGAAAATAGAACCGGATAATTATATTCCTAGATGCCACGGCAATGCTCAGGAGAATGTTACAACCATTGTCCCAGCAAGACCACAGAGAACAATCCTAGCTAGACTTCCTGTTCCGGAACCCACTGTATTTTCAGGAGACATACTGAAGTTCATAGAGTGGAAGGCAAGTTTTGAAATGATCATTGAGCATCATTGCTTCAGTCCAGTTGACAAGGTATTCTACCATCAGAGATATGTTGGTGGAGAAGCCAAGGAAGTTCTTGAAGGTAACTTCTATAGAAAAGACGAAGAAGCCTACAAACAAGCTTGGGAAAAATTGAATACAAGATACGGTCATCCTTTCTTAGTACAAAGAGCCTTTAGAGAAAAACTGAATAACTGGCCTAAAATAGGTCCTAAAGAACACTTCAGACTCCAAAAGTATGGTGACTTCCTGCAAGCATGCAGCAATGTCATCCCACATGTTCAAAGACTGGAAGTACTGAACGACTATCTAGAAAACCACAGGATGTTAAGCTACCTAAAGAAGTGGCTTCTAGATGGAATCGCTATGTGACTAAACAGTTAGATCTAGGTAAGAACTTCCCAAGTTTCAAAGAGTTCTCAGAGTTTGTCAATGAGGAAGCACGGATAGCATGTAATCCAGTAACATCATCTTATGTCTTAAAATCCTTAGAAGAAAAGCCTGCAAGAGAGATAAGACGTGCAAGAGCAACTAGATTTGCAACCAACACAGCAGCTAAAGGTCCAGATACCTACGAGAGCAAGTTCAAAGTCACTACTGGGATTAGTAGAGACAAATCTTTAGACTACCTTCAAGTGTATGTTCTGTGGAGAGAACCACTCCATACATAAGTGCCAACAATTGAAGGCGAAGTCCCCAGAAAAAAAAGAAAAAATTTGTGCTGGGTAACCAACTGTGTTTCGGATGCCTAAGAAAAGGTCATGTTACTAAGGAGTGTAAGAAAAAGGCCACATGCAGCGTTTGCAAAGGACGCCATCCTACACCACTACATCAAGAATGTCCAAAAAAAGATAAATCCTCAATACCTAAGGATACTGAGGAAGGAAAGAAAGTATCGGTATTCTCTTGCAGAGTGAGGGAAGGAGAAAGCAATGGCACATCAATGGTTGCACCAGTGTGCATATTAAATCCTAAAAGGAGGAACAAGAAGGTATACGCCTATGCGCTACTGGATGCCCAGAGTGATGTCACCTTCATTGATCAAGAAATCTGCAAGAAATTACAAGTGGCTACAGAACCAGTGATGCTCAAACTCACTACAATGACACATTAGTGAACAGTCAAAGGGTCAAAAGGACTGAGAGTTAGAGGACTTCATTCAAACTGCACATTAGATCTACCTCCAGCTTATACAAAAGACAATATACCTCTAGATCAAGATCCCATACCTACCTGTGAATGCGTTACCCCATTTTATGATGGAGTACTCGCGTTGTTATTACTGCTCCTCTGCTTTCTTTTCACGTAGTTAGATGGCACAGTCCTGGCAGAGTACAGGGATCACCACTGGATGTTCTATCCTGCAAGAGTACGCAGCGTTGGGAGCACCAGCCACTACTGCAGTTTTGGGTCATCGCTGGATGTCCTCCACCATACAGAATCCTTCTGGGTGGTCAATCAAAAGCATCTTCGCTGGACGTCCTCTCAGATATGGCTGTGACAGGACTAGTGAGTGCCACACACCTGCCGGTGGGTGGACTTTTCTGCGGCTTGCTCTGGTAACGGACATGGTCACGTACCTCTTCCATGGTCCGGGTGTTCTTGGTACTCCCTTATGTTTTCTGATTAGTTGTGCTACGTGACAGAAGGGCTGTTCCCTTGGGCCTGGCCATTGTTTGCCCCTCCTTCCCCCTTCCCTGGGGGTTTCATTGTGCTCTGCTGGTAGCTGGATTCTACATGTCAGTGTAGTCTCTCCCGGCTTCCCTTGCTGACTTCTGCATCCTTTCTGACATATGGATGTTTGGTGATTCTTTTACCAAATCCAGGCTGCTGTACTAGCCCCTTCTGGGACACTGTTATACAGTTGGCAGGTCACTACACTTGGGATGGTTGGTCACCCATGGCTGATGTTGTTTCCTTGGTTTTCTGGCTATTGTCCTTAGGTGGTCCGGTTCTTTGGACCCTTCTTGAGCCCCTGTCTGGCTAATCCTGCTTGGAGTCCCTGACCCCAATCTTTCTTAGACCATCTAGCTGGCCGCTCCCTTCTGAGGAAGCTACCCATAGCATTTTGACCGCACAGGCTTTGTATGACAGTTGCTTCTTTGGGCCCGGTTTGGTCCTTTTTCCCTCCTAGGTTGTTGCCTTCTTGAGTTTCTAACCTCTCTTCCCATCCCCCTAGGTCAAGTACCTGGTACCTAGTTGTTTAGTGATATGGTTTGCAGTTTACATCGTATTGGTCACTTTTGGGACGGAGCTTTCCCTCATTTGGAGAACTGTTCCTTCTTAGGCTGTTTTGAGTCCTCTCCTACTCCAATACCTCTCAGACCAGTGGGTCTCTACTTGTATTACCAGGGCCTGCGACTGGTTCCCCGTTTTCCCTGTGACTTTATGTAGCCAGAGATATCTCTGGTCTTACATTTCACAGCGATATTATGTCTTTCAGAGGCTTGTTCCTAAGCCTCCTCTGTATGGTAAGCAGGTCTTTACGTTCCCTTCTCCTGACCATTACCTAAGACCCCCCTCCTCCGGGGGTTGGCTGTTTTTTCTGGCAGGAAGAGGTTTCCACCTTTTGATAGGGTGTTTCTCCTTCCCCCCTTCTTTGCGGTGAAAGGAGGCTCGCTCCCTTCACTTATGAGTCTTTGTTATGATTTCTTTAAGTGTTTAGCCTCCAGTGCTTTTTTGTTTCCTCTCTACCTTGGCCTTTACATGTGGTTGGCCACAGACAGGCCTTGTTTTGGTCTGAGACAACTTTAGGACTGCTTCTGTCCTTTTTCCAGGCATTTTATCTCCTGCCAGGCACCCTCATAGTCTATTTTGTTTTGTTGGGTCTGTCCTCTTGGGGCTTCTACTCCTGGAGTTTCCTTATATATGCAGAGTGCCATGTTGTTACCAACAGACGTTGCTGTGCTACTCTGTTTCCTCAGGGGGAGCCCTGGTTCTTCTAGATCCTTCCTCGGGCTCTAGTGCACTCTTGGCCAACTCTTGATTCTCGTGCAGGACATCTGGTCCTGTCCCTTATCCTCCAGCGCTTTATTTTTTTTCCCCACCTTGGGTGGAGCTGGGTGTTTCCCTTTGTTCCTTCTTGCAGGCCTTGTTTCCCAGGCACCTGACGGACTCCCATTTTTTTCTTTGGAACCATTTCATGCTAGGATCTCTCCTGGCCCTTTTTTTTTGCATGAGATTTCAATCCCACCCTCGAGGACTGCTTTAGGACGCCCCATGGTACTGTGTCCCCCAATGCCATTAACGAGAAAATTGGATTTTTGTACTTACCATAAAATCCATTTCTCGTTCAATGCATTGGGGGACACAGATCCCACCCTCTGTTTTTACTTACTCTCCCTGTCACTGGGCTGCTGTTCTCTTTTTATTTTCCCAGTCCAGGACATGTTGGCTCTTTGCTTTTGTTTCTCTCCCCTACTGCTATTGGTACAAACTGAATAGCCTAGTGCTGTGGAGAGGGTATAGCCCACCTGGGCGGAGGCGGCCTCTTTTTTTATATCTAGTGCCTCCTAGTGGTATCTGGGCATATACCCATGATACTAAGTCCCCAATACATTGAACGAGAAACAGATTTTACGGGTAAGTAAAAAAAATCCAATTATTTTGTGCTCACAGAAGCAGAAAAGATAATATGCATTTAAGATTCATTTATAGTGTAAGGTAAGCTCAGTGGTCTCAGTGGTGGTCTCAGTTTAGGCAAGTCCTACACTAAACCTACCTATGCTGTTATGTATTTATGTTCAGATGCGCAGACCCCGCACATCTAGTGTGTTGCTCCTAGTTACCTCTGTGTGCATCAGCAGCCAATGATTGCATCAGCAACCAATGAGTGCATCAGCAGCCAATGAGAGGAGGAGCACACACCCCTATATGTACCACCTTAATCAAGGTCGCTACTTAGATAGGTGGGGCAAAAGCAGGGCTGTGGAGCCGGTAGATAAATGCTCTGACTCAGACTCTGACTCCTCAGTTTTTGGTACTTCCGACTCCGACTCCTCTGTATTTAATATGCAAATGTATTTTTTACATTCCTTGAAGGAAAGAAAGGCAACATACATGTCATTACCACAGAACTACTGGCTAGGAAGCCGCTGCCTTCTCCTTTGTGCGCTGATCTTCTGCTGAAGATAGGGCAGTGGGAGGATCCAGGAAGGGGCATTTATTGTAAAACATGAT
Source organism: Bufo gargarizans (assembly GCF_014858855.1). Lineage (NCBI taxonomy): Eukaryota > Metazoa > Chordata > Amphibia > Anura > Bufonidae > Bufo > Bufo gargarizans. The sequence continues at coordinate 738,768,607 of NC_058080.1, forward strand.
TTCCCTAGTAGAATCCCATAGTCATGTTTAAAGTTTAAGCTAACAATCTGAGTTTACAAGTTTTTATAGCCTTAGCTGAATGACAGAAGTTTTTCAAATGGTTTACAGCTTCAGTCTTGAACTATTGACTATCCATTCCCTTCACTTATACAAGTGCCTAGTCCTGCAAAAAACATATTTACTTAATCAGTTATCAATGAGAGGCTAGGTTAACCATGAGCATTGCGTTCCCTGTAACAGCGGAACACAACACAATGGAAAGTATAAGTATTGCCGCTTCCTAACCACTTAAGGACCACAGGTTTATACCCCCCCTAGTGACCAGGCCCTTTTTTACAAATCGGCACTCCACAACTTTAACGGTTTATTGCTCGGTCATGCAACTTACCACCCAAATGAATTTTACCTCCTTTTCTTCTCACTAATAGAGCTTTCATTTGGTGGTATTTCATTGCTGCTGACATTTTTACTTTTTTGTTATTAATCGAAATTTAACAAAATTTTTGCAAAAAAATGACATTTTTCACTTTTTCTCTAAATTTATTGTTCCACATGTCTTTGATAAAAAAAAAATGTTTGGGTAACAAAAATATGGTTTGGGTAAAAGCTATAGCGTTTACAAACTATGGTACAAAAATTAGAATTTCCGCTTTTTGAAGCAGTTCTGACTTTGAGCACCTGTCATGTTTCCTGAGGTTCTACAATGCCCAGACAGTAGAAAAAAAAACACAAATGACCCCATTTCGGAAAGTAGACACCCTAAGGTATTCGCTGATGGGCATAGTGAGTTCATAGAACTTTTTATTTTTTGTCACAAGTTAGCGGAAAATGATGATTATTTTTTTTTCCTTACAAAGTCTCATATTCCACTAACTTGTGACAAAAAATTAAAACTTCTATGAATTCACTATGCCCGTCACGAAATATCTTGGGGTCACTTGTGGGGTAGTTATACTGCCCTGGCAATTTAGGGGCCCTAATGTGTGGGAAGTAGTTTGAAATCAAAATTTGTAAAAAATGACCTGTGAAATCCTAAAGGTGCTCTTTGGAATGTGGGCCCCTTTGCCCACCTAGGCTGCAAAAAAGTGTCACACATCTGGTATCGCCGTACTCAGGAGAAGTTGGGCAATGTGTTTTGGGGTGTCATTTACATATACCCATGCTGGGTGAGATAAATATTTCGGTCAAATGCCAACTTTGTATAAAAAAAAAAATGGGAAAAGTTGTCTTTTGCCGAGATATTTCTCTCACCCAGCATGGGTATATGTAAAATGACACCCCAAAACACATTCCCCAACTTCTCCTGAGTACGGCGATGCCACATGTGTGACACTTTTTTGCAGCCTAGGTGGGCAAATGGGCACACATTCCAAAGAGCACCGTTAGGATTTCACAGGCCATTTTTTACACATTTTGATTTCAAACTACTTCGAACACATTAGGGCCCCTAAATATTTCGTGAGGGGCATGGCGAGTTCATGGAAGTTTTTATTTTTTGTCACAAGTTAGTGGAATATGAGACTGTAAGAAAAAAACAAAAACATAATTTTCCGCTAACTTGTGACAAAAAAAAAAAAAATTCTAGGAACTCGCCATGCCCCTCAGGGAATACCTTGGGGTGTCTTCTTTCCAAAATGGGGTCACTTGTGGCGTAGTTATTCTGCCCTGGCAATTTAGGAGCCCTAATGTGTGAGAAGTAGTTTGAAATCAAAATGTGTAAAAAATGACCTGTGAAATCCTAAAGGTGCTCTTTGGAATGTCTGCCCCTTTGCACACCTTGGCTGCAAAAAAGTGTCACACATCTGGTATCGCCGTACTCAGGAGAAGTTGGGAAATGTGTTTTGGGGTGTCATTTTACATATACCCATGCTGGGTGAGAGAAATATCTTGGTCAAATACCAACTTTGTATAAAAAAATGGGAAAAGTTGTCTTTTGCCAAGATATTTCTCTCACCCAGCATGGGTATATGTAAAATGACACCCCAAAACACATTGCCCAACTTCTCCTGAGTACGGCGATACCACATGTGTGACACTTTTTTGCAGCCTAGATGCGCAAAGGGGCCTAAATTCCTTTTAGGTGGGCATTTTTAGACATTTGGATCCCAGACTTCTTCTCACGCTTTAGGGCCCCTAAAATGCCAGGGCAGTATAAATACCCCACATGTGACCCCATTTTGGAAAGAAGACACCCCAAGATATTCAATGAGGGGCATGGCGAGTTCATAGAATTTTATTTTTTTGGCACAAGTTAGCGGAAATTGATTTTTTTTGTTTTTTCTCACAAAGTCTCCCTTTCTGCTAACTTGGGACAAAAATTTCAATCTTTCATGGACTCAATATGCCCCTCAGCGAATACCTTGGAGTGTCTTCTTTCCGAAATGGGGTCACATGTGGGGTATTTATACTGCCCTGGCATTTTAGGGGCCATAAAGCGTGAGAAGAAGTCTGGAATATAAATGTCTAAAAAATTCTACGCATTTGGATTCCGTGAGGGGTATGGCGGGTTCATGGGAGATTTTATTTTTTGACACAAGTTAGTGGAATATGAGACTTTGTAAGAAAAAAACATTGATCACCCCCCTGAAAGGCTCCATTCAGACGTCCATATGTTTTTTACGGATCCAGGGATACATGGATCGAATCTGCAAAACACATACGGACGTCTGAATGGAGCCTTACAGGGGGGTGATCAATGACAGGGGGGTGATCAGGGAGTCTATATGGGGTCATCAGGGGTTAATAAGGGGTTAATAAGTGACAGGGGGGGTGTAGTGTAGTGTAGTGGTGTTTGGTGCTACTTATTACTGACCTACCTGAGTCCTCTGGTGGTCGATCCAAGCAAAAGGGACCTCCAGAGGACCAGGTAGGAGGTATATCAGACGCTGTTATCAAAACAGCATCTAATATACCTGTTAGGGGTTTAAAATAAATCGCATCTCCAGCCTGCCAGTGAACAATCGCCGCTGGCAGGCTGCAGATCCACTCGCTTGCGCGCGTTCACAGGAAATCTCGGCTCACGCGAGATGACGCCAATCGGCGTTACTGTAGCCTGAAAGCGCCGCAGCAATGACGCCTTTCGGCGTTAGGTGTGCGGCAGGCGGTTAAAGAGGACCTTTCATCTGGCAAAATATTGTGTCATGATCTGTACAGCGGCGCCCAGGGATCTCACTGCACTTACTATTATCCCTGGGCGCCGCTCTGTTCTCCTGCTATGCCCTCCGGTATCTTCGGTCACTTGGTTATAGTAGGAGGAGACTGCCCTTGTTCTCCTGGGCGTCTCCTTCATAAGTTTTTTTCTCCCAGGCTGTGAGCTCTGCGCTGCGATTGGCCAGCGCTACAGTCTGGGAGAAGGAGACGCCCAGGAGAACAAGGGCATAGAACATACCGGAGGGCATAGCAGGAGAACGGAGCGGCGCCCAGGGATAACGGGGCGCCGCTCTACAGATCATGACACTTAGTTCACAATGTTTTGCCAGATGAAAGGTCCTCTTTAACTGTGCGTTGCGTGCCATATAGTGAAGCATATGAAAAGCATGCTTCTTCACGGTCACTTAACGTGTTCGTTTTGCGGTAACGTGACGCACTGCATGCATTGGCCTTTATTCTTACAGTAGAGAAGTAATTAATTATAACTTTTTGTGAATTGGGACATTTAAACTTTCTTTTTGTTTTTTTATTCCAATTTAAATTTAGTAGCAGTCAGTTCATTTTTTGCCGACTCCGACTCCGACTCCAGGTACCCAAAATTGCCTCCGACTCTGACTCCACAGCCCTGGGCAGAAGTGCACATGAATACTACTCCCCGAGTAGGAGCGCATTCACACCTGAAGGTGGCACTCCTTCAGGACAAATTAAACAAATCACACAACTATACAACACACTATATGTGCAGGGTCTGCGCACCTGAACACAAATGCCTAACGGCATAGGTAGGTTTAGCGCAGGACCTGCTTAAACTGAGACCACCTTGGCGCTGGGTAGGTGGGCACAGATGTGTTTTGATCAAAATATATTGGCTAAGAGTCATTGGAGTGAGGGCTTAGTCCATAGGTTATGTTTGCATCTATTACTATAGTGCATTATTTTCTGTGACTTTATAAATGTAGCCATGCACATCCGCATATTTACTATCATATCGTGCAGGATGTTCTGTATCTTTTTTCTGTGATTTGACCAATATATTGTGCTGCTCTGTGGTATATGGTTCTGATGGGACGGTATTTTGCGCTATGGTACTGCTGACCCCACCTATTTGCGTTGCCTCATCTTTTGTCACTTTGGACCCTCCTACAACATGGGGCCACGTTTAGGATTTTTTTTCTAGGGCCACTATAAGCTTCCAGTCCATACCATAGTATATACTACAACACCCCACAGCATGCAGTATATAGTATATAACACCCCACAGTATGCAATATATAACAACACACAGTATGAGGTATTTAGTATATAACACCCCACAGTATAAATACAGTATATGTAACGCCCCAAAGTGGCATTACCACCTTTGCACCCCGCAACTATCTCTAATGGTCCAATATCACGTCATCTTGTGTATTTATTTCAGGTCCAAACACTGTGCATTTCCTATTTTGAAACTGTTTATGTTGACGTGTAATGTACCTGGTTCAACAGTAGGTGGCAGCAAGCATAACAGAGCTACAGTGAAGCCCCATGCACACGGCCGTGTTTCACAGCCTTGTGCGGGCCGTGAAACCGCGGCCTGGATCCCTCCTGAGAGCAGGAGCGCACGGCGTCACTGGTTGCTATGACGCCGTGCGCTCCCTGCTGCCGGCACAGTACAGTAATACACTGGTATAGATCATACCAGTGTATTACTGTATTGCGGCGGCAGCAGGGAGCGCACGGCGTCATAGCAACCAGTGACGCCGTGCGCTCCTGCTCTCAGGAGGGATCCAGGCCGCGGTTCCACGGCCCGCACACGGCTGTGAACAACGGCCGTGTGCATGGGGCCTTAGAGAATGGAACCCTTCTTTTCATTCTAACTCTGCCTCTAAGGAGGGGAGGGGACTAGTTAGTTAGAAGTCAGTCTAGCTTACCCCATGGGCTGGGCATGTCACCGTTGGACACGCTCCAGCTAAGCAAAGCAAGCCAGTTAGAGCACTTTTAGCTCTGCTGGACATGGAGGCCACAGCTTAAAGCCTCAGAAGCCAGGAGATGTTTTTCCTGGACAAATCTAGAGACAGACCAGACTACAAAGTGAAGTACAGCATAAAGAAGAAGCTGTGATCTATAGCCAGCCTGTCAGTACAGCAGAGCCAGAGAGCAACAGATGTAGCAGAGAGTTTGCCTGCCACCGTTGCAATGCTAAAGCCTGCTGGGACCAAGACAAAGTCTGCCAACCGTTTGGAGAAACGTTTATGCAAAGTAAAGCTGTTATTGAACTTCATCACAAGGTCTGGACTCAATTTATTCTTCATCCCCAAGTTAAAGAGGACCTTTCATTGGTCCAAAAATTATAAACTAAATATCAGGATAAGTAGGGGATAGTGCAGGGATCTAACTGAACTTACTATTTTTCCTGGGCGCCGCTCCATTTGCCTGCTGCGACCCCCATTGTATTCGCATACTTTGATTCTCCTTCTTGCTCCCCGATGTCACAAAGCCAGAGCACCGTAATCTTGCGATGCTCGAGCTAGCGCATGCACGGTGTCAGCATAGTGTTCCTTCCCTGTGCTGGCATCAGCCTCAGGGAACGAACTGCGCATGCTCTAGCTCGGAGGATGATGCCGGGCGGTGCTGGGCTCCTTCACAGTGGGTGTGGATGGGCTCAGAGTCAGAGACCGCTTGACTCATCTCTCAAGCATGGAGGAGACCGGACTCATCTAAGGTTAATTTACATATCTATAAAATAGTTTTTTTGACACAATAAAAGCACACAGAGCTATGGGGACCGGGTATTGTGGATGTGCTAGCGGTGATCTAGCAGCCCATGTCCTCAGCTCTATACCCCAAATCCAGGTGACAAGTTCCCTTTAAGTCCTCTCTTCCTTTTGTACTTTGTTTTATTTCCCTTCCCTGCTGGTATCAGTCCTGAGGGGCTCTCCTATTCTTTCACCAGGGAAGGAATAAACCATCCGTGTCCTTTCCCTATCTGCAGGGCCCAGTTAGGGTGAGATTGGGCTTAGGTTCCGGCGTATGAGTATCCCTAATATTGAGGTTCATTCATACTGTTAGCAGTCATTCCCCGTTCTCTAGTTTCCAGGCCTAGTAACTCCCCCCCCCCTTCCTCCTGTGTTCGGTGTGGAGTGTTTTCCGCACACTGCACCGTGACAATGACACCCCGGAGTGTGCCGTATATAGTATATACCACCCCACAGTGTGCCGTATATAGTATATACCACCCCACAGTGTGCCGTATATAGTATATACCACCCCACAGTGTGCCGTATATAGTATATACCACCCCACAGTGTGCCGTATATAGTATATACCACCCCACAGTGTGCCGTATATAGTATATACCACCCCACAGTGTGCCGTATATAGTATATACCACCCCACAGTGTGCCGTATATAGTATATACCACCCCACAGTGTGCCGTATAGTATATACCACCCCACAGTGTGCCGTATATACCACCCCACAGTGTGCCGTATATACCACCCCACAGTGTGCAGTATATACCACCCCACAGTGTGCAGTATATACCACCCCACAGTGTGCAGTATATACCACCCCACAGTGTGCAGTATATACCACCCCACAGTGTGCAGTATATACCACCCCACAGTGTGCAGTATATACCACCCCACAGTGTGCAGTATATACCACCCCACAGTGTGCAGTATATACCACCCCACAGTGTGCAGTATATACCACCCCACAGTGTGCAGTATATACCACCCCACAGTGTGCAGTATATACCACCCCACAGTGTGCAGTATATACCACCCCACAGTGTGCAGTATATACCACCCCACAGTGTGCAGTATATACCACCCCACAGTGTGCAGTATATACCACCCCACAGTGTGCAGTATATACCACCCCACAGTGTGCAGTATATACCACCCCACAGTGTGCAGTATATACCACCCCACAGTGTGCAGTATATACCACCCCACAGTGTGCAGTATATAGTATATACCACCCCACAGTGTGCAGTATATAGTATATACCACCCCACAGTGTGCAGTATATAGTATATACCACCCCACAGTGTGCAGTATATAGTATATACCACCCCACAGTGTGCAGTATATAGTATATAACACCTCACAGTGTGCAGTATATAGTATATAACACCTCGCAGTGTGCAGTATATGGTATATAACACCTCGCAGTGTGCAGTATATGGTATATAACACCCCACAGCGTGCAGTATATGGTATATAACACCCCACAGCGTGCAGTATATAGTATATAACACCCCACAGCGTGCAGTATATAGTATATAACACCCCACAGCGTGCAGTATATAGTATATAACACCCCACAGTGTGCAGTATATAGTATATAACACCCCACAGTGTGCAGTATATAGTATATAACACCTCACAGTGTCCTGCAAAAAAAAACTCAGCCCCACACAGCTTGGTACAGTTATGGAGCTTAGAATACGGAAATCCGGGTTTTTCTTTTCCAAACTTTTTACTTTTGTAATCGTAGTGACCCGGAGAATAAAAATAACAGGTCAGAAAACGCTGTATAAATTATTATTATTTTTTTTAATAAAAAGCTGGTGGAAGGTTCCCACCACATTGTCTGTAACCATAAATGTGGCATCAGAAAGTGCATCTTGTCCTGAAGAAATAAACAGTTATGGCTCTGGGATCATTCACATAAAACAGATTCTCTCATCAGAACGATGACAACCCCCACTATCCCCACTACTCCCCCCCATCATACTAAGCTGAGGAGCGGAGAAGGATTCCTTGTGTGTAATGGAGGAGAATCTCCAGAGGTGACATGTCTGAGCTCTCCACCACACTGTCTCCTCACAGCTCATCTTACCTGCAGGCTGGAGGAATGGCTGATACCAGAGAGAACAAGAGCCCTGACTACCGACCAGGACCTGCCCAGTATCTGCTCCACTGCCAGAGCTGAAGGACCTGCCCAGTATCTGCTGCACTGCCAGAGCTGAAGGACCTGGGTGGCGTCACTGACATGTGATCAGGGCAGGGGGCGGGGCTCAGCAGTGGAGAGGATAAGAGGTTGTGAAGGACCTGGGGTGACGTCACTGTCATGTGATCAGTGCAGGGGGCGGGGTTCAGCAGTGGAGAGGAGAAGAGGAGGGGAAAGACCTGTGATGACATCATCATCATGTGATCTTTGCTAGAGAGGGCGGAGCTGAGCAGTGGCGGGATAAGCCGTGGTGTGAGGGCTGATACTAGTCATGTGACATAAGGGGCGGAGCTGAGTAGTGGCGCGGATAAGCCGTGGTGTGAGGGCTGATACTAGTCATGTGACATAAGGGGCGGAGCTTCATATGGAGCTGACGTGGTGTAGAAGTTCTGCGAGGAGCTTGAGTTGGTTTCTGATTCTTTAGCTTCTTGTCCTTTTCAGTTCCAGTTCGCGTCCTGAAGGGAAATCATTAGAAAGCGGCTAAAATACAAACAACGGGCGTTAAACGGGTAAAAAAAGTGTGATTTGAAGAATTAAATGAATTTGGGCCAATGATCTCGCCCGCTAACATACCCCGCATCAGATACAGCGGAGATCAGCCCGGGCTGGACAGGTGCTGGGCAGCGGCTAACCGGTGTTCGGGCCGGGTCTCCTCAAAATCCATAAAAATAGACAAAAAATACAAATAATGTGAATAAGAAACCAACTTCAGCCTCGTACTGACGAGTTCAGTGTTTTCTCTCCTCTGAAGCCCAGGAAATTCTCCCTATAATAAAAGCCTGGAAATGCTGGGAGTTGTAGTTCTCCTATACACTATAATAACACCAGGAAATGCTTGAAGTTATGGTTCTTTCCACTGATATTCTATAATAACTACAACTCCCAGTGTCCAAGGTGTTATCTCGTGATATAATAACAGCCTGGATACATTGGGAGTGGTCGTTTTCTCATCTGATATCCTATAATAACAATCTGGACATGATGAGAGTTGTCATTTTCTCCCCTCATATCTGGACATGCTGCTGGATTCAGTAGTCCATAGGCCGACATCTTGGAGACTTGTGCCTCTAGTAGAGAAGGCTCCTCTGTTATCAGTGGAAGAACCTGGAAAACTTCATGTGACTGAGAAAGTACAGCCGCTGGTGGAGCTCTGCCACCGATCACACCGGGTGCAGCCCCCTGTATATTAGGTTCTGCAGGAGGAGGTTGAAGGTTCTGCAGGAGGAGGTTGAAGGTTCTGCAGCCCCCACATATTTGGTGCCATACAGACATCCACTCTGGCATGGTGGTGGTCATACAGATGCTGGATATCCTTCTGTGGTGGCAGTCATACAGATGCTGGATATCCTCCTGTGGTGGTGGTCATACAGATGCTGGATATCCTCCTGTAGTCATACAGATGCTGGATATCCTCCTGTGGTGGTGGTTATACAGATGCTGGATATCCTGTGGTGGCAGTCATACAGATGCCGGATATCCTCCTGTGGTAGCAGTCATACAGATGCCGGATATCCTCCTGTGGTAGCGGTCAGTCATACAGATGCCGGATATCCTCCAGTGGTAGAGGAAGGTCATACAGATGCCGGATATCCTCCTGTGGTAGCGGTCGGTCATACAGATGCTGGATATCCTCCAGTGGTGGTGGTTATACAGATGCTGAATATCCTCCTTTAGTTATACAGATGCTGGGTATCCTCCTGTGATGGCAGTCATACAGAGGCTGGGTATCCTCCTGTGGTGGCAGTCATACAGATGCTGGATATCCTCCTGTGGTCATACAGATGCTGGATATCCTCCTGTGGTCATACAGATGCCAGATATCATCCTGTGGTAGCGGTCATACAGATGCTGGATATCCTCCTGTGGTCATACAGATGCTGGATATCATCCTGTGGTGGTGGTTATACAGATGCTGAATATCCTCCTCTAGTTATACAGATGCTGAATATCCTCCTTTAGTTATACAGAGGCTGGGTATCCTCCTGTGGTGGCAGTCATACAGAGGCTGGGTATCCTCCTGTGGTAGCAGTCATACAGATGCTGGGTATCCTCCTGTGGTGGCAGTCATACAGATGCTGGATATCCTCCTGTGGTCATACAGATGCCAGATATCATCCTGTGGTAGCGGTCATACAGATGCTGGATATCCTCCTGTGGTCATACAGATGCTGGATATCATCCTGTGGTGGTGGTTATACAGATGCTGAATATCCTCCTCTAGTTATACAGATGCTGAATATCCTCCTTTAGTTATACAGAGGCTGGGTATCCTCCTGTGGTGGCAGTCATACAGAGGCTGGGTATCCTCCTGTGGTAGCAGTCATACAGATGCTGGGTATCCTCCTGTGGTGGCAGTCATACAGAGGCTGGGTATCCTCCTGTGGTGGCAGTCATACAGAGGCTGGGTATCCTCCTCTGGTCATACATATGCTTAGCTTCTGTGAAATGTTTAGACACTGGTAGATACAATTTCTTCTCCCTAATTGTGTACTACATGGGATGTTAAAACAAGGTTGAATCAGCATAGGTACACAATCAGGAGAATGAGGGCAGCGGAGCGGGGGCACAGCTATAGCGCAGTGTAGCCTGACTTGGTTAATTTGGTCTCTAACTAGCTATGGCTCCTGGGATAAGGGGTGGTGCGTGTGATTCGCAGGTTGTATATAATCTGGGGGAGGGACCTCCCACTAGTGTCCAGTAGTATCTAGCGAAGTTTGTGAGCGGTCAGGTTAGTGTGATTATGGCCTCCTTAGATGAGCTTTTATCGGGTGTAGGGCAGCAGCAGAACAGCATGGTTCTGACTGGCTGCAGAGGAGTTTGCAGGCGGCTTTGGAGGGTCCAGCTGGGCCGCCAGCCACGACTGCAGTGAGAGCCAGGGCGAGGAGATCTTTGCCACCCAAACGGTTGAGTCCGGAGGCGACCCCCCGGGTGCGGCAGCGCTTAAGGCGCCCCAACAGGGACCCTCCGCTGACGTCGGCTGGGGCTGAGTGGGTTACTGCCAGCCAGCGCAGCGGGAGGAATCCTGCACAGCGCCGGGCACCAGAAGGAGAGGGACGGATCAGCTACCATCTTTCGTCTTCAGTGCGGCGAGGGGGGGATTCGATCTGGAGTTGCGTTCCCCCCGCCGGAATCTCTGGGAGAGAGGCGAGCCGGAGGAAGGGCCTTACCTGCGGCGGGCAGCAGTCGAACCGGGAAAGCGGTGGAGCGGACGGCCCCATCGGAGGGCGGAGGTGGCCTTCAAGGGTGCGCAGAAGCAGCATTGCAGCCCGTAACATCATCTGGTCAGCGGCAGGCTTCTTCTGGACGATGTGGGAGTAGACCACGGTGGTGAGGTCCGGTACTGCAGCACAGAGACTCTATGGAGAGTCCGAGTCGCAACCAGGCCAGCTGGACGGCGGGAGGGGTTCCCTGCATTATCAGGCCTTGGAAGAAGGCAAAGTTAGCCAAGAAGAGGAGGCGGACGTCGGGCTTGAAAACACGGCAGGAGCCGGTCCGTCCGCATCTTCAGCGCCGAGCAGATCGATGATGGGAGGAGCTACGGGATGGTCCGCGGCTGCTGGGGGGATACCCCAGGGACAGCCAGGTGAGCGAACTTCGTGTCAGCGGCAATTGTATGGTGGGGCGGGGTGTGACTTGGTGGGTCGTTTGGGGTCTGAAGGGTTAGCCCAGGAGTTTTTGTCACTTTTGTCACAGTTAGGTTCGGGTATGGAGGTGGAGGTGGTCTTAAAGGGTGCGCAGAAGCAGCGGTGGAGCGGGTTGCATTTCGGCTCATATCATCTGGTCGGCGGCAGGTTTCTTCTAGACGACGTGGGAGTAGACCGCCCAGGACAGCGACACCGATGGTGAGGTCCGGTACAGCAGCGCAGAGATCTTCTGATGGTGCGCTGGCTGTGGGAGCAGGCTTGGCTCCGCCCACAGTGCAGCAGGGGGAGGGTGCTACAGTGTCCGGGAGGGATGCGGCTCTCGACTGCCCTGCCGGGAAGCCAGAGGCGGCATGGATTACGGAAGAGTGCAGGGGAGAACGGTACCAGCGCCCACCTTGTGGTGGGCCTAGTTTCTATGGAGAGTCCGAGTCGCAACCAGGCCAGCTGGCCGGGGTTCCCTGCATTACCAGGCCTTTGAAGATGGTGAAGTTAGCCAAGAAGAAGAACAGGCAGACGGGAGGAGCCACGATTGGGGTCGGCGGCTGCTGGGGGGATACCCCAGGGACAGCCAGGTGAGCGAACTTCGTGTCAGCGGCAGTTGTGTGGTGGGGCGGGGTGTGACTTGGTATGTCGTTTGGGGTCTGAAGGCTTAGCCCAGGAGTTGTTGTCAGGTATGTTGTAATTTTTGTCGCACTTAGGTTCCGGTATGGGGGCGTCCCCAGCAGCGGTGTGGGCTTCTGCACCGGGCGTGGGGGACCGGGCTAGGGTGGTCAACGTTAAGAGCACGTCGGCTGCCACATCAGGTGCTTCAGTTGGGGAGACGGCGGTGTGTGGGGGTGCTAAAGGCACGATTGGGGAAGAAGTCAAGCTGGCGGACGCTGCTAAAGGGGAGGTTTATGTCTGCTTTGAGGGGCCTCTGGGGGCGCATTTGAAGCCTAAGGTCAGGGAAAAAATTTGGAGGGACGAGTATGTTGAGACATTCTCGGTGCTCCCGCTAGAGAAGTTCCATCTAGATAAGGGAAAGCCAGACGAGAGCAAGAGGGAGGAGGAGGAGAAGCAACGGTATCTGTTGATTCCTCTGACATTTTTTAACTGGCTTCAGGCATTCGCTATTTTAGCGAGTTTGGTGGGCAAAAAGGTGTCGGAGAATTGCTCTGCTCTGTCTTGCTATATGGATGTGGGGAGGCGTATCAGACATACGGGGGGGTTGCATGGCTCAGGTATGATGAGCAGTTTTGAAAGAAGAAAGCGGTGCGGTCGGGTATTCTGTGGGATCACAAGGATATCTGCCTCTGGATGCCCTTTATCAGCCCTTTCGGGTCGGGGCCGGGGGGTCCTCGGCGCCAGAGTTCAATAGCGGGAATAAAAAGGAACATCATGTGTGACAAGTGACCGTGAACAGTGTCATGGTGACTGCCCTTCTAGACTCTGGCAGTTTGGTCACTTTGATGACGTCCATGGTGCCTCACGTATTAAACCCTGAAAAGCATGTGGGAGTGTTGTGTATCCATGGAGATACCAGGGATTATCCGGTTGCTCAGGTATCCATAAACACTGCGTGTGGTACTATACAGCATGAGGTGGGAGTCGTTAAGGACTTACTGAACCCGATGATACTGGGAAGAGACTTTCCGCTGTTCTGGGACCTTTGGGCTAAAGCTGAGACTGACAAGTACTGAGTGTTCTAGTAGTGATGTGTTGGGAAAGGTAATGGTGGGTCCTGGGGCGATATCGGAGTCTCCGTTAGCTGTGATGTTAGGAGATGAGGACGAGGAATTAACCCCTGCGACCAATGTTCTTGATCTTGAGGTGTCTCAGGATAATTTTGGAGCGGCACAGCTCAGGGATCTTACCTTAAAAGGTGCCTGGGAAAATGTATCAGTACTGAATGGGGTGGCCCAAAGTTCCGGGGCTGATAATCAGTTTCCCCACTTCGCCATAAATAATGATCTGTTATATAAAGTGACCAAAAGTAGGGATTAACTAGTGGAACAACTGCTGGTACCTGGTCCATATTAGTATTAGGTATGGCCCACTCATGTTTTAAGGGGATATTTGGGGGCAAGTAAAACCCAAGAACGCATCATGCAGAGATTCTATTGGCCGGGGTGTTACAAGTAAAAAGTAGACTATTGCCAGTCGTGTCCCACCAGCCAGTTGACAGCCCCACATTTCAAAAGCCCCTTGGTCCCTCTGCCAATCATTGTAGTCCCGTTTGAATGGATTGCAATGGATTTCGTAGGTCCCCTAGTAAAGTCAGCTAGAGGTCAGCAGTATATTCTGGTGGTAAAAGACTATGCCACCAGATACACGGAAGCAGTCCCTTTAAGGAATACCTCGTCGAAAAACATAGTGAGAGAGTTGTTCCAGATGTTTGCCATAACGGGTATACATAAAAAGATATTAACTGATCAGGGAACACCGTTCATCTCTATGGTCATGAAAGAGTTGTGTCGGATGTTGAAAATTAAACAACTGCAACCATCAGTATATAATCCGCAGACAGACGGTCTAGTAGAATGATTCACAATAAAATGCTTAAGAGTATGTTAAAAAAAAGTGGTAGAGAAGAATTGTCGTGATTGGGACTGTCTGCTAACCGTACCTACTTTTTTCTATTAGAGAGGTGTGCTTTGCACACTCTTGGCACTCTCTTGATGAGCTTCAAGAGGTAGTCACCTGAAATGGTTTTCACTTCGCAGGTGTGCCCTGTCAGGTTTAATAAGTGGGATTTCTTGCCTTATAAATGGGGTTGGGACCATCAGTTGCGTTGTGGAGAAGTCAGGTGGATACACAGCTGATAGTCCTACTGAATATAAAGAAGAAGAGACCGGCACTCGCGATGATTATATGATGCTGTGGTTTATTCAGTCACATATTATGGAGCATAGTGACGCGTTTCAGCACAACACGTGCTTTCCTCAGACTATACAATAAACTCCTAACCACATCTCTTTTATACACAGATAAAGGGAGGAGTACAGAAAAAAAGGGGGAAGGGAAATGACATCATATTGTGTAACTCCACCCACTGGAGAGCTGACACAGGTGAGTCAATGAAGGATGCTATACACCATAGACATCAATGTGAAATAATTGGTATAACAAATGAATGAAGAGAATTCAGGAATCAGGTCCGCTGAAAATAAGACATAGGTATATTGTAAATATTATATAATAAAAATTATACAATTCAAAACTATGTGAAACTAGAGATATTATATTCGCGGTTGAGCCCCTTTGGATCCATCGTTTGTAACCGGTGGATCCAATAGGCCTCACGCTTTAAAAGCAAACTATTCCTATCGCCGCCTCTGCAATGATACACTTTCAATAACTTGAAACCGCAACTGCGATATCGCATGTCGTTTCTCATGGAAGTGATGCGGTAGGGGTAACAATAAGTTCTCAGTGCAGATAGTGGACTTATGCTTACTTAATCTATCTTTAATCCGCATTGAGGTTTCCCCTACATAGACTAGCTCTCCAGTGGGTGGAGTTACACAATATGATGTCATTTCCCTTCCCCCTTTTTTTCTGTACTCCTCCCTTTATCTGTGTATATAAGAGATGTGGTTAGGAGTTTATTGTATAGTCTGAGGAAAGCACGTGTTGTGCTGAAACGCGTCACTATGCTCCATAATATGTGACTGAATAAACCACAGCATCATATAATCATCGCGAGTGCCGGTCTCTTCTTCTTTATTGTAAGTTTTGGGACGCCTTCCCATCGACTCGTGCACCGCACATACTCCAGCAGTGCCGACCCTTTTCTGAAAAAAAAAAAGTCCTACTGAATAGACTGTTAGAATTTGTATTATGGCAAGAAAAAAGCAGCTAAGTAAAGAAAAACGAGTGGCCATCATTACTTTAAGAAATGAAGGTCAGTCAGTCCGAAAAATTGGGAAAACTTTGAAAGTGTCCCCAAGTGCAGTCACAAAAACCATCAAGCGCTACAAAGAAACTGGCTCACATGTGGACCGCCCCAGGAAAGGAAGACCAAGAGTCACCTCTGCTGCGGAGGATAAGTTCATCCGAGTCACCAGCCTCAGAAATCGCAGGTTAACAGCAGCTCAGATTAGAGACCAGGTCAATGCCACCCAGAGTTCTAGCAGCAGACACATCTCTAGAACAACTGTTAAGAGGAGACTGTGTGAATCAGGCCTTCATGGTAGAACATCTGCTAGGAAACCACTGCTAAGGACAGGTAACAAGCAGAAGAGACTTGTTTGGGCTAAAGAACACAAGAAATTGACATTAGACCAGTGGAAATCTGTGCTTTGGTCTGATGAGTCCAAATTTGAGATCTTTGGTTCCAACCACCGTGTCTTTGTGCGACGCAGAAAAGGTGAACGGATGGACTCTACATGCCTGGTTCCCACCGTGAAGCATGGAGGAGGAGGTGTGATGGTGTGGGGGTGCTTTGCTGGTGACATTGTTGGGGATTTATTCAAAATTGAAGGCATACTGAACCAGCATGGCTACCACAGCATCTTGCAGCGGCATGCTATTCCATCCGGTTTGCGTTTAGTTGGACCATCATTTATTTTTCAACAGGACAATGACCCCCAAACACACCTCCAGGCTGTGTAAGGGCTATTTGACCATGAAGTAGAGTGATGGGGTGCTGCGCCAGATGACCTGGCCTCGACAGTCACCGGACCTGAACCCAATCAAGATGGTTTGTGGTGAGCTGGACCACAGAGTGAAGGCAAAAGGGCCAACAAGTGCTAAGCATCTCTGGGAACTCCTTCAAGACTGTTGGAAGACCACTTCAGGTGACTACCTCTTGAAGCTCATCAAGAGAATGCCAAGAGTGTGCAAAGCAGTAATCAACACAAAAGGTGGCTACTTTGAAGAACCTAGAATATGACATATTTTCAGTTGTTTCACACCTTTTTGTTATGTATATAATTCCACATGTGTTAATTCATAGTTTTGATGTCTTCAGTGTGAATCTACAATGTTCATAGTCATGAAAATAAAGAAAACTGTTTGAATGAGAAGGTGTGTTCAAACCTTTGGTCTGTACTGTATGCTGCCGTTTTAATTTTCTCACACTATGTCAGGGGTGGCCAACGCTTTGCTTCTTCAAGTACGGCTCTAGCTGTGGAGCCGGGAAGCAGTCAGGCGGCTCACTCTCCTCCCCAGGCTCAGATCTCTTTTCCAGATCAGGCACTGTTGCTACTTTGCAGCTCCAGCTCACTCTCCACTATGTCCTGATGAACACAGTGTGAGAACATAGTACATGGAGACACGCACTATGACCTAACGTTGTGCTCATCAGGTCACAGTGGAGAGCGTGTCAGACCTGCAGAGTAATAAGTGCCCGAGAAGGAGCCTGATCAGGAGAGGAAGGAGATTTTTTAAAATTATAGGACTGAGCATGGGGGTCTGATCTAAGCATGGGAGGTTCTGATCTAAACATGGGGGGGTCAGATCTGAGCATGTGGGAATCAGATTTGAGCATCAGGGGAGATCTGAGCTTGGGGAGATTATCTGAGCATTGGGGGGGAGATCTGAGCACTAAGGGTCTGACACTGGGAGTCTGATTTGTGTTGTCTGATTTGAGCAATGGGGGTCTTATTTTGGGGGTCTGATTTTGACAGGGCCGTAGATATTTTTTTTTCCTGGGGGGGAGGGGGGGGGGGGGGGCTGGTTCAGCTTTCTCAAATTATAAGACTTTATCTAGCAGACACACCAGGGTTTGAAAAAAATATACCAGCCATATCATTCCTAAACCAATCCTTTACCTTGAGCAATACCGATTTAGTTGTTTGACACCATATGGAAAAAAACATGTTTTAAAAAGACTCGTAATTGGTACCTACCTACTCCAGTCTGGAGTGACAGTCTATGGCACGCATGACACATCACATGCTAGCTTACACTTGTAATTTCCATTAGAAATTGGGTTTCTTTATTGTTGAGGGGACTAGAGTGTGAGAGACTAGAAAAAATACATCAAACCATGCAGCCTGCACAATAAGTGATGTGGACCAGCATGGTGGTGGCCAGTTCCCTCAATTCATAAGAGTCTGGGGGCTGGACTAAATATATAAATTGACACTGTCTGTAGCCTGTTGTGGGGGGTGGGGGTGGGTTTAGAATCTTCTTGATTTTCTTTTTTAACTATTTCTTTTACTTACACTAGTGCTCCAGAGTCTCTGTCTGTCTCTCTCTCTCTCTCAAACTACTTATTTTTCTTTCTTTCTTCTCTCTCTCTTCTAATCTTCTGAGCCGTCAGCCACCGCCCAGGAGTAGCAGGCACGTGCAGGCAGGTAGCTGGCCGAGGTCCAGACGTAGGACAGGCGGAGGCGGAGCCTGAATGCAGCGTGCATGCCATGTGATCATCAACGTCATCCCTGCCTGGCTGCCTGTGTGTGTCTGTGAGTTACTTGTGCCGCCGTACTTGCCCCTCTGCGCTGCCTGGCCCCGCCCTGCAGCCTCCATCACCTCTCTGTGTGCCGCACTGCCCGCGCCGCTATTGCAGGCAGCGGCACGCCCGGGCCGTTCTCTGGCAGGTTAGGAGGACAGACACTCTGGGGGGGGTTGAACCCCCTATCCCCCTTATCTACGCCCCTGGATTTGGAGGTCTGATTAGGTTTGGGGATCTTATTTTAGGTCAGATGAGGATTGGGGATCTAATTTAGGAGTCTGATCTGAGGTCTGATGAAAAATATATTTTTTCTTTTTTTCTCTGCTAATGAAAAATAAAATAAAAATATTTTTATCAGACCTCAGATCCGATGAAAAATATATATTTTTCTCTTATTTTTTTGTTAAAATCTAGGTGCATCTTGTAGGGCGGAAAATACAGTGACTCGTGTGTAAATGTATAGCTTGTGGCTCTTGGGAGTCATATGTTTTAGTTTTTTTTTTGGTTCTTTGTGCCTGTACGGTTGGCCACCCCTGCACTAGGTGGTAGGGACCCCATCTTATTTTGCTATGGTGCCTTATAAATTACAGTTATGCCCCTGATTCAGAGATATATTGTAATCATATGGCTTTATAACCAAGTTTCTTTTGTGTAATTGTATATTTTATATCATTTTTGTTAATTATTTGATTCCCCGCGCCCGGGGTTTGGTGTTATATTGAGAAAACCTAATAAAATGTTCAGAAAAAAAAAAATAAAAAAAATAAGGAAAATGCGTGGTTAAAAAAAAAGTATATGAAAAGTATTCTATATTCAAAAAGTACGGCACAAAATCAAGACACACAAAATACTAATAAATCATCATGTCTTGATCTCAATATAAGATATTCTTTTTATATACTGTTCAAATGACAATCAAATATGTCCACATGTTATACAAAATATTACATGGAGAGTCGTTACTTCCGCCCATGTCACTCTAGACTCTCCCGCAGTGTGGGTGGAGGTGTAAATACAGTGATAAGAAGCAAGGTTCACGGGGACAATTTCCCAGTCATAGTTGACCTCAAAGAAATATAATTTTGTTGTCTGGGAGATCCATGACAATCTTACCCCCAAAAATGAATCTTCTTATTGGTTGTTTAAGGTCCATGGATAACCTGATTATATGTTAAAACATGTGAATTGTTTCTCTCTAGCGTGAATTCTCTCAAGTGTAACAAGATTAGATTTATCTGAAAAGCGCTTCCCACAATGTGAACATGAATATGGCTTATCTCCTGTATAAACTCGCTCATGTTTAACAAGACTTGATTTATCTATAAAACATTTCCCACATTCTGGACATAAATATGGTTTCTATCCTGTGTGAGTTCTGTTATGTATAACAAGATGTGATTTATATCTAAAGCACGTCCCACATTTTGAACATGAATATGGCTTTTCCCCTGTGTGTATTCTCTCATGTGTAACAAGAACAGATTTTTTTGTAAAACATTTCCCACATTCTGAACATGAATATGGCCTCTCTCCTGTGTGACTTCTCTCATGTCTAATAAGATCATATTTTTGTTTAAAACATTTCTCACATTCTGAACATGAATATGGCTTCTCTCCTGTGTGACTTCTCTCATGTCTAACAAGAACTGATTTACATTTAAAACACTTCCCACATTCTGAACATGAATATGGCTTCTCTCCTGTATGACATCTCTTATGGTAAACAAGTTGTGATGTTTGTGTAAAACAGTTCCCACATTCTGAACATGAATATGGCTTCTCTCCTGTGTGATTTCTCTCATGTCTAACAAGAACTGATTTACATTTAAAACACTTCCCACATTCTGAACATGAATATGGCTTCTCTCCTGTGTGACTTCTCTCATGTTTAACAAGATCTGATTTATATGTAAAACACTTCCCACATTCTGAACATGAATATGGTTTTTCTCCTGTATGAATTCTCTCATGTTTAACCAGATCTGATTTAGATTTAAAACACTTCCCACATTCTGAACATGAATATGGTTTTTCTCCTGTATGAATTCTCTCATGTATAACAAGATCTGATTTATATGCAAAACACTTCCCACATTCTGAACATGAATATGGTTTTTCTCCTGTATGAATTCTCTCATGTATAACAAAATCTGATTTATATGTAAAACACTTCCCACATTCTGAACATGAATATGGTTTTTCTCTTGTGTGAATTCTCTCATGTATAACAAGAGTTGATTTCTCTGTGAAGCATTTCTCACAGTGTGAACAGGGGTAAGGCTTCTCTCCTGTGTGAATTCTTCTGTGTGTAGAAAGAACTGAGCTTTTTGTGAATTCTTTACCACAATGAAGCCTTTTACCCCCTTTCTGACCTGTATTTGTGGTAACAATCTGTGATTGGTCAGGAGAATATACCTCATCATTAGGCGATTTATATGATCGATTTGTATAATGAAGTCCTGGATGTACATTAGGAGTAATGAAGTTTTCTCCTGAAGAGTGCTGCATGATATCTTCATCTTCTACCTTATATTTTAGTGACAGCATGAAGTTTCCCTTAGAACCGTTACTGGAATTCTCTGTTAAGATAAAAATTTGAATTTTATTTATTAAACCATAAGGTAGACAAACTTATAGCATTATTAGGCTAAGAGTGAATCCAGAAGGAAGGAGTGTTATAATCCATTCATTTTGAATTTATTCCTGGCTTTGGATAGAAAGAACATCACCAAAAACTGCATGTGTAATTACAGCCTTATAAAGCTTTCTATAACACTTTTGACTTCCCAACAAAGTCCAGGATTCTGGTTTACACCCAGTCACAAATATTGCTACATACAGAAAATCATGACTTGATGAAACTAAAAAAAAATTTTTTTAATTGTTCCATACCTGTGGTGACATCTCCTGGAATGACCTCCTCCACCCCACTCTTACACGGGGGATTGCCCATCATCCTCTCTTCTTCATTCTCCACTTTAATATCAGTCAGATCTTCCCCCTGATTTGTCATCTGTAACAATTCAGTAGAATACAGCAGACAGGTGGGAAAAATAACAGATCCACATAAGATACCCCCACATTCTATGACCCCTTCTATGACTGCAGGACCCCCTATATAGATGTGTATAGGGCTCAGCTCCATCTACCTGAGGATTCTCTGGGACCTTCTCCTCTGGACAGTCCTTGGAATACAGAGGACGGGGACATCTCTCTGGTGGATTTCTCCTCCTGGATCCATCTAGACACAAGCACACAGTGACTGAATACATGGCCTCCTGTAGATCTGTCTATAGATCAGACACTTCTCTCAGCTCCTTCACTTCTAGGTTTAGTTATCAGGGGCAAATAATATTCTGCTCCTCACCACATGTGCTGAGGTCCCAGCACCTAGCAGACCACAAGCCCGAAACAGCATCTGACTTATGAGAGCAATTTTGCAGGGAGTGGACTGCACAATATTACTTACTGTAGCCATGTTCGGAGGATACGGTTATAAAGTGTGGGAAGTTCTTTTAAAAGTTTCCTACATCACCCTACTTACCAAAAAGTTGCCAGGCATCGTCCTGCCACAATGACACTTCTGTTTATGAGGTAAATTTCCAGAGAGAGAACCCACAGTGAAGACCTTCATCAGTCAGACAAAGTACATACAGAAAATAACTACAACTACTCCCAGTCTCCTCTCCACCAGGCTCCGAGGTGTTGGAGAAAGCTCTTCATCTATATCCCCCTCCAAGTCTCCTTTCTCCTAAGAAGGTGCTAATTTATTTCAATTTACTTCAATTGAATACCACACACAGGTGAAGTGAATATCAGTGATTGTCTGGTGACAATGGTGTCTGCCTGTGTGTGTGTGTGTGTGTGTGTGTGTGTGTGGGGGGGGGGGGGGGGGGGGGGGGGGGGGGAGATGTTAGCCAGCAAGGAAACAGTCAGATATTGAGGTTGAAGTGATGGGAGCAGGATTATGGATACAAGTAAGGATCTTAGCAACATTAGGACCAATCTGTGATTTGTAGACAACTGGGTCAGAGCATCTCTAGAGCAGCCGATCTAGTGGAGCGTTCCTGTTATGTAGTGGATATAGTAAGAGGGTAGATAGGGTTGTTCAAGCCCTTTATAATTAAAGGTCATAGAAATCAAGGAAGTAGCAGTTGTCAATATGATTTGCAAATTATCAAGCACCTAGCTGAAATCTGTGGCATGGGCATAAAAGCAAGACGGTGTTAGCCCAGCGGTCCGTGCCAGCGCTGCTGCCCTACCCACGGACACGGGTGCTGGGCTCCCTCTTTCCCTCCTGCTGCCATGCGCCGTGCTGACAAGTGTGGGCAGCAGGTAGCCTAACTGTTGCATCTGTGCTCCATGCCAGAGTTTACTTCCTGCTAGAGTGCTGTACTGTTGTTAGGGCTTGCATGGGTGTGTCTCTCCCCACGTGTGAGGCAGCACATACATGCCCTGTGTCTCCCCAGCCTATGGCTGGCTTGCAGGAAGTATTTAAAGGTGCTTCCTGCCCCAGGAAGATGCCTGAGCAACTCATGGTCACTAGCTTGTCTAGTTCCAAGTGAGAAGGTGTTTTTCAAGTTCTGCTTCGCTATGTACCGGACCCTGCTTTTGAAATGATCGGATTTTGCCTGTTTGCCACCTGCCTCTGACTTCACTTACGGACCTTGCTCGATCGTTGCCTACCCTGACCCCAGACTTCCTGAACACGTACTTTCCATCTGTGATTGCACCGGTGTCTCTGACCCCCTGGTCGGCTGCCACTGACTCGAGGACTGCTCTAGAGTGGTGCCTGGCAACTACCCTAATGGCCCAAGCCTATCCTCACCATCAGAAGCTCTAGTGAAGACCATGTAGTTGCTTAGTCACACCACTCCAGAGTATAGCCAGTCAGTGGCGCAGTGGGTCCACACCCACCGCTTGCATAACAGATGGAAAGAAACTACAAAAATGCCAGTTATCGCCACTTGTTGCAGACTGAAAGGGACAGAATCCTTGAGCTGACGGGCCTTGGTTTATCACTCCAGCAGGTCTCTACGCACCTAGGCCAATATGTCAGCTCTGCTCAACGTTGTGTGTCCCGATGGTTGGGAGAACTTCGAACTGGAATGCACGGACGGATCATCTGATTAGGAGAATGGAGCGTAGCGATCCATCCTGTACTGTAAATGAGACTGGAAGTCATATCTGAAGTCTACGTTGGCAAACACTTCCATCAGAAGGCGTCTGTCGTGATCAGTGTGGGAGGGAAACTCCACACTGAACACAGGAGGGAAGGGGAACAATAACTGGGCCTGGAAACTAGGGAAGAAACAGGTCACCACTTAGACAAGCCTAATAGGGGCCCTAACTATCAATATGAATAGACCCTGATGGTAGGAATATTCATATACAGGATATCTAGACCTTTATATCCCTATTATGCCCTGGAAAAGGTAGGGACCAGAGACAACCCATTCCTCCCCAGATGGACGAATGGAAGTCTCTGTCTCAGGCCCAGATACAAGCAACAGGGAATATAACAAAAGCAAACAAACGCGACACTTAACTTCTGTAGAGACGGACGAGCAGGAACACCAGAGAAACTCACACCAGCTCAGCTAAACCCAAATTAAGCTATCTACCGCATAGTCAGAAGGGAGCAACAGCTGAGAAAAGGAAAGTGGTCATTAACCCTATCAACACTGAATCAAGAGAAATCAAGGAGGCCGTTAGATTCTTCCACGCTCAGCCAATCTCCTTGATTTCCTGACATCAGTCACCTGAGGGACCGTGACAGCATCTGCATAAGCCAGACATTCAGCTACAGGTGTTCTATTGAGGTCACATCACAGGTCTCAAAGCCTATCATGGTGCACAGCAATATAACGATGGAGGCTGGAATGGAGGTCTGTCCTCTTCAGCGATGAGTCTGTTCCTCAGACAACCATTAATAACCTCACTGATAGCACGCCAAGGTGTGTAAGTGCACGTAGTTCTGCGTGTGGCGCTCATACTAGACTGAATAAGCTGAGGTGTTTTATCATCTACATATCATTATCATGTCTACCCATCCTCTGATTTCCATAATTCCACGACTTTTCCTTTTTGGAGCTGGAATTTCAATGTTGAGGAGTGGATCTGGTATCACCGCATCCATATCGACCTGCACTCGTTGGAAGTACCCCGTAAAAAAAAAAAAAAAAATGTAAACAATGCCAGTACTGCCAATTTTTGATCAACTCGTCTCGCAAAAAACAAAAAATAAACCAACTAAACTCTTTCGTGACTGAGCAATTTTCCATTCATATTTTACTTCCTGCATTCCCGAAATCATAACTTTGTAATTTTTCTGTCCACAGCCATGAGAAGGCATTTCCCGCATGACTAGTTGCACTTTCTAATGGCGCCATTTAATATTGCGTATAATGTAGTGAGAAGGAATTGGAAAAAAAATGCAATTCTGACACAGTTTTATGGGTTTCGTTTTTATGTCATTTTATTTGTGGTAAAACTGACCTGTTATTTTCATTATTGGTCACTACAATTACAGCAATACCACATGTTTTCAGTTTTTCTTGTGTATTAAGATTTTTTATTTTTTTATTTGCATTCTGACCGCCAAATTTTTTTTTTTATAATTATGTCTACAGAGCTGTGCGAGGGCTCCTTTGTTGTTGGAGGATCTGTAGTTGTTATTAATACTATTCTGAAGCATGTATGACTTTTAGATACGGTAACTTTTTATTCCAATTTTTGTCGGGGGAGGTGAAGCGACAACTTAGTGTGAATCGTCCATTTAGATAGTTTCTTCCTGTTATGGAGTTCCCTCTATGGGATAATTGCAATTTTCCCTTTAATTTTTGTACATTTGAATTTTTAATTTTGTACATTTTATTTTTTATTTCTCCCCTTCCAATAGCCATAAATTTTATTCACCTCACTTTTATTTTTTTCTCTTGAGGAACTGAAGCGACAAGCAGGACTGCACAGAGACATAGGAAGGTTATAGCTCAGCACAAGTGCTTCATTCACAAAAATACATGTAAGTACTTCTCTGTAATGTTCCATTATCCTGGGACTGCGTTCTGCGTGTTTGTGAGGCAGTTAGGGAGGAGATTCTCCTCTACTTTCAGGATGCAGCGATGCTGATAACGGGGGAAGGAAAGTGCTGGCATGAAAAACAGGTATATGGCACAATAATATGCAGTGCTTGGGGTACTATAGACAAAAGAAAATAACTGCATAATTATGTCATTATGAAACAGGAGAAACCCTTTAAGGAGATGAGATTGGATGTGTGAGGCTCACAGGTGCACACAAAGCATAGTTACTGACAGATCTGCTTTTCTCAACAGGACTGATAGGTGGGAACCATGCCTCGCGGCAAAGAACTTTCAGCAGATCTCAGAAGATGTGTTATAATAGACATATGACGATGGAAAAGGATTTAAAGCCATAGATGAACATCAATCTTCAGTTAGACAACTTGCCTACAAACAGGGAACATTCAGGACTGCCGCTGCTGTCCCTAGGAGTGGACATCCTGATAAGATCACTGCACGATAACAACGAAAATCCTAAATAAATAAATAAACCCAAGGGTAATATCAAAAGACCCACAGAAGACTCTACAAACTGTAAAAACCTCTGTCCATTTCTCCACTGTTAGAAAACACTGGACAAGAAAGGTGTCCCAAAATACATTGCAGCCCGTCTCAAGTTTACCTCAGACAATCTGGATGCGAGGCATCATGGTTTGGGCCAAGTGAAGTTGTGCACCACAACCTGGGTCTGGTGGAGTGGGGCACCACGACCTGAGCCTAGTGGAGTGGGACACCCACCGTTTGGGCCTGGTTGTGGGGACACCCACCGTTTGGGCCTGGTGGTGGGGACACCCACCGTTTGGGCCTGGTGGTGGGGACACCCACCGTTGGGCCTGGTGGTGGGGACACCCACCGTTTGGGCCTGGTGGTGGGGACACCCACCGTTTGGGCCTGGTGGTGGGGACACCCACCGTTTGGGCCTGGTGGTGGGGACACCCACCGTTTGGGCCTGGTGGTGGGGACACCCACCGTTTGGGCCTGGTAAAGGAGGTATCACAGTTTGGAGCGGCTTTTCTGCCTCAGGGTTTGGAACCTTGCGATCACCGAGAGAACAACTGGGCAGATTTACTAATCTTGTATGAAATGTAGACAGGCAGTGTAAAGATGCTCCACAATTCTCACAGCGACTCCGGCTTAATGATAGATCTGCTGCACGGCAACACACTTCTGTCCACCTCTATATCAGCTAGGGCTTTTGTGTCTTAAGGCTGAATTTACGTCACATTTTTACCCTATCTTTAGCATGTACATCAGGAAACCTTCAGACACCCACGCTAAATGTGTTTATAGGGCTCCATTATTCAGATGGAGGCCAAAAGAATTTCCATGTGACCTCCTTCTGGATGGTATACATCAGTATACTGCAAAAAACAACGTAGCGTAGAAGACAGCACTAGTCCATACTTCAGTGCGCCGTAAACAAAAGTGATTTTTCTGGTTTTTACATTTTCATTTTTTACTCCCAGCCTTCCTAGATGGAGCCATAGTTTTTTTTAATTTGGCCCCATTTAATATTGTATGCCATATAGTTGGGAGCTGGAAAAAATCCAAATGGAGCGGAACTGGAAATAAAATGCAAAGCTGAAGGTTTTACCATGGCCCTCACAGTCCCCTGATCTGCTGAAGGTTTTACCATGGCCCTCACAGTCCCCTGATCTTCTGAAGGTTTTACCATGGCCCTCACAGTCCCCTGATCTTCTGAAGGTTTTACCATGGCCCTCACAGTCCCCTGATCTGCTGAAGGTTTTACCATGGCCCTCACAGTCCCTTGATTTGCTGAAGGTTTTACCATGGCCCTCACAGTCCCTTGATTTGCTGAAGGTTTTACCATGGCCCTCACAGTCCCTTGATTTGCTGAAGGTTTTAACATGGTCCTCACAGTCCCTTGATCTGATGAAGGTTTTACCATGGTCCTTACAGTCCCTTGATCTGCTAAAGGTTTTACGATGGTTCTCACAATCTCCTGATATGAACATAATTATCTGAACATAAAAATCTGAGGACAGACCTCAAAAGAACAAAGCATGCAAGACAGCCCAGAGATCTCACAGAACTGGAAGACGTCTGCAAGGAAGAATGGATGGAAATCCCTAAACAAGACCTGAAAGACTCTTGGCTTCTACAGAAAGGGTTTACAAGCTGTAATACTTGCCAAGAGGGTGCTACTAGGTAATAACTATGCAGAGTGCCCAAAGTTTTATGTTGGGCCCTTTTTCCTTTTTTATTATAAAAAATTTAAAACATGAAAATAAGAAATTGTTTTTCATAAAAAACAAAAGAAAGGTGTCACCTTTAAGTTTTATGCCGTTTGGAGATCATTTCATCTTCAACTTGCTTAACTGTTCATAGTAACAGGAATTGTGACCAGGGGTGGCCAAACTTTTGCATGCCACTGTAGTTATGTCTAAGGAGCTGTGTGAGAGCTCGTTTTTTGCAGAGTGATCTGTATTTTTTATGCATACCATTTTGGGTTTGTATGATGTTTTTGATCACTTCTTAATAATTTTTTGGGGAGGAGGTGAAGCAATGAAAAAAGGGGAGTCAGCCACGTTGTTGTTTTTTGCATTATGGAGTTCACCATATTGGATGAATATATTTATATTTTATTAGGTCGGGCATTTTAGGATCCGGCGATGCACATGATTTTATTATTATTATTTTTTACATGCTATCATTATATTGCTTTTCCTATAAACCAATGTGATTCAATACATTAGTGTATGGTACATTCAGTAAATCTAATGCAATACCTGAATTGCAATATACCTATGATGGGCCTGGTAGCCTCGTACAGGCACCGGCCTATCAGCACCAAGGAACGCCTCCCCCAATCTGTGTGGGGAAACCGTTTGTGCCCCAGGACTGCAGTTCTCCCAGGAAAGCCACCTAACATGCCGTGATAACAACTGATCACGGCATCTGAGAGGTTAAATGTCAGCGATCAGCATTAATGCCTCTGTATGGCATCCCCGAGTAGCCTCCATTAAACTGATGCCTCAGAGAGCTCCTGTGACAGCTTAAAGGGGTTGTCCAGCCCCTAGTATTAATGATATGTCAACAATATGTGATTGGCAGGGGTCTGACACCCTCACCAATCAGCTGCACTAGGAAGTGCAGTATAATACAGGCTCCATTCCAGTGATTAAAGGGGGTGCCTGCAATTACACTACACCACCGCTCCATTGGCAACGACATGTAGTGTGATGACAAGTAAGCGATGCTCGCATGGAGCGCCGCCTCTACATCTCACAGCTGATCAGCAAGGGTGCCGGGTGTCAGACCCCCGCCAATCAGATATTGATTACCTATACTGAGGACAGGTCATAAATATTATAGGCTGGAAAACCCCTTTAACCCCTTCCATCGTAAGCAGCACAGATGGTGGCTCTGCTGCTTATGGTGGAAGGGGTTAAATTCTGCAAAAGGATTCTGTGGGAGAGGAAAGTAGTGACTGCACTGCAGTACTATGAAGGAGGGCCATGTGGGGGACGTATCCCACTCTGAGCCAACCTTTACAGGTCAACTTAATGTGTCCTTCTCTAAACTTTTGAATACACATGTCCAACTTGCTGTTCTCTAACAAGGAGCTTAACGGCAAAATTCACAAAAGGTGTTTGATCCATGAATCTCCCAATAAATTTCCTGGTTCAATTAGAACTGTTATTTAAGCAGTCCTCCTCATCATGCTGTTCACATTCTGACATCATGAGACCAAGACGACGCCTAACAATTGATCAACAGTACCTTGCCATTGTGAGGCTTCAAGCAGGACACCACTGGTGTTGGCTTTTGTTTTAATTAATTGTTTGAGATGAGGAAATCCCCATCGCTGCTTCTACTTAAATACCCGACTTTCATGATATAATAGTCAATATAAATCACAGCAGAATTCTGTTTCTTTGAGTCTGTCTTATTACTCACTCAATTTGCTCGGTACCAGGGTGGATAAAAAGAAATGATAAAAAAAATTATTATAATAATAAGATTTTTTTTTTATTTAAATCGGATTTTTTTATATATAAAATGCTTTTTGAGGCAAATATATTACCATCCAAAGGTTATTCCATCATGAAATAAAGATTCTGATTCTTTTTTTAATTATGTAGAATAAGAATAGAGTTTTTTGTAAGATTATTGGGCAGTTTCTCTGCCTACAAGATATTATCACAGATGCTTGGTTTACTTTTGCAGTTCTCAAAACAAAATTTGACTCAGCAGAGATCACAGGCCTCTTCTTCACAGCAAAAATGTCATAACATGAACAGAGTTGAGAAAACTACCTGTCCGTACTAATAACATAAATCCTAAACTGGCCTTATTAAACCTGCTTGTCGCTCTATTAGCCCAAAAGCCGGAATTAGACTTACCGGTAATTCAATTTCCACGAGATCACCACGACGGCTACAAGGAGATTGACCCCTGACCTCTGTAGGGGCAGGAACAGAGAGAGGGTTTAAATCCCCCCCTCCCACCACCAGCACCAGTGTGTCCAAAATTACAGAGACAGAAAAAGTGGTGAGAACAAAACATAATAAACCAAGAGGGTATTCCTTCATAACCTCCCAGGTAACGCAAAAGAAGGGTAGGGAATATATGTGCCGTCGTGGTGATCTCGTGGAAATTGAATTACCGGTAAGTCTAATTCCGGCTTTCCACTTCATCACCACGACGGCTACAAGGAGATATAAAAAATTATAGCTTAGGGGGGGACGACCGCCTGAAGGACTTTCCGTCCAAAAGACAAGTCTGAGCTAGATAGGTCTAACCTATAGTGTTTTGTAAAGGTGTGGATGTTAGACCACGTAGCGGCTTTACAAATGTCTTCAAGGGAAGCTCTGGCCCGTTCTGCCTGGGAGGAGGACATGGCCCGTGTAGAGTGAGCTCTTAAATTTGAGGGGCAAGACAGGTCTTGGGACTCGTAAGAAATGGAAATGGAGTCTTTTATCCACCGTGCTAGAGAGGATCTGGAGGCTTTTAGACCCTTATTCTTCCCCGAGAAGAGGACAAACAGGTTATTTGATCTACGGAAACCTTTTGACACTTCAAGATACCGTAAGACAGAGCGTCTTACGTCTAGAGAGTGGAAGTTAGATTCCCTATCGTTAGAGGGATTATTGCAAAAGGAGGGTAAGACTATCTCCTGGTTACGGTGGAAATCCGATACTACCTTAGGCAAGAAACCCGGATCCAATTTAAGAATAATCCTATCATCGGTGATACGGAGATAGGGTTCCTGTATCGATAATGCTTGGATCTCGCCTATCCTTCTTGCGGACGTGATGGCCACCAAGAAAGCAGTTTTAAACGACAGATGTTTGATGGAACAATCAAATAGGGGTTCAAATGGAGCGAGAGTTAAGCCAGTGAGTACCACGTTAAGGTCCCAGCTGGGGATCCTAGATTTTAGAGAGGGGCGTAGACGGGAGGCAGCTTTCATGAATCTCCTGATCCAGTGATGACTGGCTATATCTCGATCAAAGAAGCAGGCTAGTGCCGAGACCTGTACCTTTAGGGTAGAGGGTCTGAGACCTAGTTCAAGTCCCTGCTGGAGGAAGTCCAAGATTTTCAAGAAATTGGGCGGCTCTAAGTTTGGGGCCGGATTCCCCATCCATGTACAGAATCTCTTCCAAATTTTTAGATAAATTGAGAAGGTAACTTTCTTCCTACTCGCTTTAAGGGTAGTTATCACTTGGTCCGAAAGCCCCTGTGACCTCAACTTCTGGACCTCAGGATCCAAGCTGACAACTTGAGGAAGCTTGGGTTTGGGTGTAGTATTGGGCCTTGGTGAAGCAGGTCCCTCCTGGCAGGAAGAGGCCATGGGTCCTCTACTGATAGATTCCTTAGAGCAGGGAACCAGCTCCTCTTCGGCCAATAGGGAGCTATCAGGATTAGTGTCGTATCTTCTAGGTAGAGTTTCTGGATTATCCTGGGAAGTAGAGGCAATGGTGGGAACGCATAACTGAGATCCCAGTCCCAACGAATTGTGAGCGCATCCAACGCCCAGGGATAGTCCCGTGGGTTTAACGAACAGAACGTCGGTACCTTTGCGTTTCTTTTGGATGCGAACAGATCCACCTGTGGAGTGCCCCATCTTTCTGCCAGTAGCTGGAACACTTCTGGATTCAAGGACCATTCTGTCTGGTCTATCGACTGGCGACTGAGATAGTCCGCTTCCACGTTCAGTATCCCTTTTAAGTGGATTGCGGAGATGGAATTCACGTGGGATTCTGCCCAGTTGAAAATCTTCTTTGTGATAGACATCAGTTTCTCCGATCTCGTGCCTCCCTGGTGAGATAGGTACGCCACCGTCGTCGTGTTGTCTGAAAGAATCTTTACGTGTTGACCCCTCAGAAGTATCTCTGCGGTTTTCAGGGCTTTCCAGACTGCTTCTAGTTCCCTGAAATTGGAGGACTGAGAGCGGATAGTTGGGGTCCAGGAACCTTGACACCAACGGTCTCCCACTTTCGCTCCCCATCCTTTCTCGCTTGCGTCTGTAAGCACCTGAATGTAGGGGATTTTCTCCCAAACGACCCCCAAGGACAGATTGCTTGTGTTTTTCCACCAATCTAGGGAGGTTTTTACTGCCAGAGGGATCAGGACCTTCTGATCCAAGGAGGCCTGCTGTCTGTTCCAAGCTCTGAGGATCCACGACTGGAGGGATCTGAAGTGGGACTGGCTCCATGGAACGGACGTGATGCAGGACGAGAGAAGACCTAGGAGGCTCATAGCTTCTCTTATAGGACAGGACCTCCTGTGCTGGAATCGTCGGACCTTTAATTGAAGGTTTCTGACCTTGTCTGGCGGAAGGAAGGTATGTTGTGTTCGGGAATCCAGGATAACACCCAGGAACTGGATAGTGCTGGAGGGCACCAGGTTTGATTTCTTCAAGTTCACCAACCAACCCAGATCCTGAACGAGAGACAGAAAGGTTTGTAGGTCTGTTCTGAGTTCTTTCTCTGAATTGCCAATTAGGAGGAAATCGTCCAGGTACGGTATGATCACCAGTCCTTTGTGTCTCAAGAAGGCCATCATCTCGACTACCAGCTTTGTAAACACTCTGGGTGCAGATGATATCCCAAAGGGAAGGGCCGTAAACTGGTAGTGACGGGTTACCCTCTTGTGGTCCTGGATGGCGAACCTCAAGAACCTTTGTGACTCTGGATGAATTGGGACGTGATAGTATGCGTCCTGAAGGTCTACTGAGCACATCAGGGCATTCCTCTTTATCAACGGAATCAGGGATTTCAGGGATTCCATCCTGAACTTTCGATAGATGACAAATTTGTTCAGGGCTTTCAGATTTATGATTGTACGGAAAGAGCCTTCTTTTTTCTCTACCAAAAACAGGTTTGAATAGAAACCTTGTTTTTGCTGTGTTGGCGGGACTTGTACTATTACGTCCGTTGCCAGAAGGCTTTGAATTCCTTCCAGAATCTTTCCGCGTACTTTGGGGGAATGTGGGTTGGTAACAATGAAGCGGTTTGGGGGAGATGAAGAGAGTTCGATCCGGTACCCGGATCTTATGATGTCCCGGACCCAAGGGTTCGGGGTAATGGACTCCCAAGGAGTCAGAAAATTCTTCAATCTCCCCCCCACTCTGACGTCATTGTTTATCCGAGGGTTTACTCTGGGAGGAGGGGTTATTCCTACCCCTGCCCCCTTTGGGGTAACTCCAGCGTCCTGACTTCCCTTTACCCTTAAAGGGATTGTTCTGGCTAGTGGGGGCCCGAAAGGGATATTTCCTTTTGTAGGGTCTCTCTTCTGGGAATCCCTTTTTCTTGTCAGCCGCTTTTTCCAGGATACGGTCTAGGACAGGGCCAAAGACGTATTCCCCTGAGAACGGGATGGAGCAAAGCTTCATCTTTGATGTGTTGTCGCCCGACCAGCTTTTCATCCTTAGGGCGCGACGGGCCGCATTGGAGAGTCCCGCGTCCTTTGCAGCGAATCTGACCGATTCCGCTGAGGCGTCAGCCATAAATGCTGTGGCGGATTTTAACAGGGGGAGGGATCTCAAGATCTCATCCCTATGAGTATTATCTCTGATACGAGATTCCAGTTCCTCTAGCCACAGTTTCATGGATCTTGCAACTGAGGTAGCTGCGATGTTTGTTTTTAAGATAAGCATCGCTGCTTCCCATGATTTTTTTAAGAGGCTATCTGCCTTCCTGTCCATGGGATCACGCAGTTGAGAGGTGTCTTCAAAGGGCAAGGCAGTCTTTTTATTGACCTTTGCGACCTGAATATCGATTTTCGGTGTTTCACTGAAGATTTTAACTTCGTCCGTGTCAAACAACAGCCGGTTTTTAAAGGACCTGGACACCCCCAACCTCTTTTCTGGGTTGGACCACTCGTCCAGCACCATATCCCGTATGTTCTCATTGATTGGGAACACCCGGGTTTTTTTAACCCTGAGTCTCCCAAACATCTCATCCTGGACTGAGTGTGCTTTAGGGGTTTCTTCGACCCCCATAGTGGCCCGGACTGCCCTTAGCAGGTCTGGCATCTCGTCCAAGGAGAAGCAGAATCTTTGATCTGATTCTGAAGTCTCAAGATCAGAGGAGACCGCCTCGTCCTCCCGTGTTCTGGAGGACGAGGCCTCCTCCTCTATAATCTCTGGATCAGATAGGGAAGGGGAAGGGCCCCTATGTCTTTTTGAAGGGGGTGCATCCCTAGATAGAGGCATCTGGGATAAGGAGGTTTTAACTTCCTCATGGATCATGGACCTTAGATCTTTAAGGAAAGAAGGCTGTTCCTCGGCGATCACATTAGATATGCAGTCCTTACAAAGCTTTTTACGGTAGTCGTCCGGTAGCCGTTTGAGGCAGGACACACATTTGGACTGTTTTTTGATCTTTTTCTGAGCCTCCTTAGTGACCTGGGGAGAACAACCCTTATTAGCTATGGTAAGTACACATGCTAACAGCAGGAGCCCCAAGCCAGAGATGTGGAGGAGGAGGAACAAGCAACCTGGTACAGTGTATAGACAAGTAACAGGGTAAAGGAAGAAGCGCTTCCCCACAGGGGACTTACTACAGGCGGCACAGAAGGGTCTCCAGGGGAGCGGGGTTCAGCCGACATGACTGCACGCTGGCTCCGATGTACGCCGGTACACTGAGACATTCGGCGCTGCTGCGCGCGAAAATTTGACTCGGAGACGCTTCTGAATGACGTCACTTCCCCCGGCACCCGGAAGTGACGACGGCCGTTATCCTGAAGCGCTTAGGCGCGCACCCGGCGATAGCCAAACAGGCCCGGCGGGAGATCGCGACCGGGAGCAGGCTCACATATAATAATGGAGCGAGGCCTCCCTCCTTCGCCCCTGCCCAGCGTTAGTACGAAGACCGCAGGAGGGCAGGGGGAACACCCGGTAGGTGTCAGGAAGTTCCGCTTTCATCTTCATCTCCCCGCAGGGAGACTCTCTCTGCCCCTGTCCTCTGTAGGGACAGGAAACACTGGTGCTGGTGGTGGGAGGGGGGGATTTAAACCCTCTCTCTGTTCCTGCCCCTACAGAGGTCAGGGGTCAATCTCCTTGTAGCCGTCGTGGTGATGAAGTGGAAAAAATTGTTTTTATAACCTGTCAATCGCCTACCTAAGGTGCCCAAGGGGACGTGCGTTAATACAAGGTGTCCGGCCGTCTGGTGCCCAGTGCCTCCTTCCCAGTCTTAATCGCCGCCCTCCCTGTCTACAGTGCCGCCTTCCTCACCTCAGAGCCGCCTCCACCAGATCCGGCGCCTGCGCACTAGGCTCAGCCTGATGCGCCGTGGACTCCTGGCAGCGGCTTCGTTGAGTGAAGTGCGCATGCGCACCAGGCCAGGCGCATGCGCACTTCGCTCAACGAAGCCGCTGCCAGGATCCCGCGGTGCATCAGGCTGAGCATAGTGCGCAGGATCTGGCGGAGGGCCGGCCGGATCTGGCGGAGGCGGCGCTGAGGTGAGGAAGGCGGCACTGTAGACAGGGAGGGCGGCGATTAAGACTGGGAAGGAGGCGCTGGGCACCAGACGGCCGGGCACCCTGTATTAACGGACGTCCCCTTGGGCACCTTAGGTAGGCGATTGACAGGTTTTAAAAACCTGTTTTTTGGGCTAATAGAGCCACAAGCAGGTTTAATAAGGCCAGTTTAGGATTTATGTTATTAGTACGGACATGGCCATAGGTTTAGCTTATAGGGCTGAAATCTCATGACAGAAACCCTTTAATCCTAACATCTACAAATCTATGAATGCAGAATCCACCTAATCAAACTAATATGAAAAGTTGTTATTCTAAAAAAAATTCTCTACTTGCATATTATAAGTTACACCAGTAAGAATTAGTCTTTATGTAGAAAACTATGATTTAATTCAAGCCTTACTGACTCGTGATTTAAATCAAATCCACCCTGGTTACTAAAGTCCATATGTCAGAGGGAGATTGTGGATTGGGTAACATTATACATAACATGAATTAAGATAATATATTATATAAACAGTCTTCATGTTATGTATAATGTTACCCAATCCACAATCTCCCTCTGACATATGGACTTTAGTAACCAGGGTGGATTTGATTTAAATCACGAGTCAGTAAGGCTTGAATTAAATCATAGTTTTCTACATAAAGACTAATTCTTACTGGTGTAACTTATAATATGCAAGTAGATGAAGATTTTTAGAATAACCACTTTTCATATTAGTTTGATTAGGTGGATTCTGCATTCATAGGTTTGTAGAAGTTAGGAGTAAGGTCTTTTTCTCAACTCTGTTCATGTTATAACATTTTTGCTGTGAAGAAGAGGCATGTGATCTCTGCTGAGTCAAATTTAGTTTTGAGAACTGCAAAAGTAAACCGAGCGTCTGTGATAATATCTTGTAGGCTGAGAAACTGCCCAATAATTGTACAAAAACCTCTGGAAGAGCAGGACATGGTGAATGCATTAATGGAATTTATTTACCCAAAAAATTAAACATATACAGCCTTATTCTACATAATTAAAAAACTAATCTTTATTTCATGATGAAATAACCTTTGGATGGTAATATATTTTCCTCAAAAAGCATTTCATATAAAAAAAAATATCAGATTTAAATAAAAAAAAGAAATGTATAAGGCTGGCACTCAACTATATGGAATCAATAGAAAATGGCTATTTATTTAATACAACACAATTCAATAAACAATCAATAAATAAAATGTACAATAAATAGTGCACAATGTAAAATAGGCAATATTAAAAACCGCAGATGATCAATGCACACGCTGTAGGCTATAATCTTGGGGGTATTGTCAAATATTCCCCAAGAGGCTCAAGATGTATCTGAGAGATCAAATAATGTCCTCCTTGAAATGGTCTTCTAATTAAGGTGCAGGCTGGTTCCAGAGACGGCACTATGGCCGAATAACTGACCGCTGTCGGGAAAGATATCCTGAATGGTGTGGATCTACCACGCAGTCTGTATCGGGCTGCAGGTGGGGAGTAGAGCGGGGACCGGTTTCTCTTACCCTGTTAGTCGGGTCCGGTGGCTGGAAAGTCTGTTCCTCCTACCGCTACTCACCACGATGCGCCGGCTTCTGCTCTCGTTGTTCGGCGTCCTCGCTCGAGATTGATGTGTCACGTGGGGATAATCTCGCGGGACTTGCCTGTTTAGTAGTTCGGTTTACTTTTCCCTCCGGCTGGTTTCAAAACGGATTCCTATGGAGCGCTCCAATATCCGAAAGGTTTTAAAAGTTTGCTCAGTAGTTCCGGATCATTCCTTATAGGGGTGAACTCGCCAGACGCGTTTCAGGGACGTCTCTCCCCTTCCTCAGTGGCTCTACCCCCATTGAAATGTAGCTTCCTTTTATGGTCCACTCAGTATCATCAAAAGCCTGGATCTAAAGTCCAGTTCTGTCTGTTTATAGCATTCATGCGGTTTCTATGCGGTATTCGTGCGGTTTATCATTTTTCACTTATAATTTTTCCTACTTATTATAATGGTAATATTTATCTAATAAAGGGAATATTTCCCAACAGTATTGTCCACAAAAAATATTATTGTACAAATAAAAAACATATAAAAAATCAGTAATATAAAATCAATAATATACATATATATAAAATACATATATAGAAAATAAAATAAAACGCCATCTTCTCTTCATAATAAAACATAGTATTACTGCGGTATACATATGTAAATAACAAAATAATATGTTAAAAAATCATTAATAAAAAACATTAGAAAGGGTGATGGAATCAGTCTAATGTGGTATGGAAGGGGGGATATAAACCCTGGACTGGTCAGCAAGAAAGATGTCTAGTATCTTGAACCTTAATAGTAATCTAATAAGGCATCCATCCCTTCATAGTAGTGAGGTAATGGGAATGTGGGCCTGTCTCCAAGGGGAGGCCACAGTGCCACGAAACGGACAAACATGTGACCCTCCCTTGGACGAGAGGCACACAAACCAACGTCTACAAAAAGCCGAAAATTTCGAGTTCCGCATTGAGGCCTGCTGGAATCAGGCTGCCAAAATCATATATATGACGTGATTCTGCCCGGGACATTCGTTCTACGTGTTTACCCCCTCTCCAGTGAATGTTAATTTTTTCAAGGGCCATGAATGTCAAACCCCTAGGGTCCTGATTATGGGCTTCTTTAAAATGCTTTGAAAGTGAGTGTTTCTGGTATCCTTTTTTGATATTCGAGACATGTTCAGAAATCCTCACTTTCAAAGTTCTCTTCGTCCTCCCGATATACTGCCTGGAACAAGGACATTGGATAAGATATATAACACTCATTGTATTACAGGTCAAGTGATCTTTAATTTCCCATGTAAATTGTTCTGTGTTGAGCCAATCTTTTTGATATTTTTTGGGCCTTTGGTTACTTTACAACCGGCACATTGGCCGCATCGGTAAAACCCCTTTAGGCTCATCCAGTTTCCAGTATTTGGGTTTTGTTTCAACTTGTTTTTCACTGACGGGGCTATTTTTATACCTAAATTAGGTGCCCTTGTGAAAGTAATTTGTGGTTGCACTGGAATGAGTGTACCCAAGATTTTGTCTTGCAGTAGGTGGGGCCAATGTTTTCTAATAATTTCTTTAATTTTCTTGTATTGTACAGTATAGGGGAGTATTATACGGAATTGTGATTCCTGTTGGGTTTCTTGAGGGGATTTATTTGTCAAAAGGCTACTTCTCTGTATCTTCCTCACATTGTCCAATGCATCATCTAATATCGTGTTTGGATAATTTTTAGAGACAAATTTCTTCTTCATCTCTGATGCTTCTATTTCAAATTGGGAATTCTCCGTACAATTCCGTTTTAATCGCCGGAACTGTCCGAATGGTACGTTTAATAACCAGTTTGGAAGATGACAGCTCGAATGTAGAATAAAAGCGTTTCTGGCTGAAGGTTTCTGATAGGTTTGACAGATATATTTATTTTCTCTTTTAATAATTAGTAAATCTAAAAATTCTGTCCCCTCCAGTCCAATTTTAGCAGCAAACACCAAATTAAAAACGTTATCGTTCAATGTATCTATAAATGAATGTAGCATTTCCTCACCCCCCTTCCAAATTAAAATCACATCATCTATATAACGCTGCCAGAGCACCAGGTCGCCCCCGCGATATGGATCAATGGCAGCCTGTTCCCATTGAGCTAGGAACAGATTTGCGTAGCTGGGGGCGAACCTGGTGCCCATGGCAGTGCCTCTAATCTGTAAATAAAATTCTTTCTCAAAATAAAAATAATTGTGTTGTAAGATATGCCTGATACCTTCTAATATATATTCAATTTGGGCCAACTTTATTGAACTATTTGTTTGCAATTGTCTACTGATAGCATCGATCCCTTGCTCGTGATTTATGACCGTGTACAATGACTGGATATCGAGTGTGGCCATAATCCAGTCTGGTTCTACATTGAGACCTTCTAAAATGTCAATAATTTGTGTTGTGTCTTTCAAGTAAGATGGTGTTATTTTAACTAGGGGTTGTAGCCAAGTATCGATATATCTTGAAAGATTGGCTGTCAGGGAGCCTATACCAGATACTATGGGGCGACCCGGAGGGCTCTCCATGTCCTTGTGTACCTTGGGAAGGCAATAAAAGACTGGGAGCCGTCCGGGCGTCCCCATAATAAAACTGCTTTCTTGATTGGAAAGGATCCCTATTTGTAACCCCTTTTCACAATATTTGCGTAGATTTTCGCAGAATTTCAAAGTAGGGTCCATTTTCATTTTTTTATATGTTGAAGTATCAGAAAGTTGTCTAAGGCATTCTTCTGTGTATTTTATTGTCTCTAAAATCACGATTGCTCCGCCTTTATCTGCGGGGCGAATCGTTATTTTCTCATTTTTCTGTAATGTTTTCATAGCCATTATCTCTTTATTTGTTAAATTTTTCTTATAGAATGTTTTTTCTTTTATCCTTCTAAGGTCGATTTCAACATTCTTCTGGAAGCTGCTAATTTCTGGACCTATCTCGTTCCGTGGAAATTTTTTGGACTTATTTTTTAACGTAGTATGTTTAAATTTATCCGGTTCTTGGGTGTTCATTGTTATTGGATTTTTAATAAAATATTTTCTAAGACATATATTTTTAATGAATTTTTGAACTCCTATATAAGTGCTAAATTTATCCAAACGTGCACTAGGGGCAAATTTCAAACCTTTGTTAAGTAAAGAAGTTTGGGACGGTGTCAAAATTGTGTTACTCAAATTAATAATGTTGTTTTCGTGGTCAGTGTCTGATGTTATTATCGGTGATGCCTTCTTCTTTCTTCCCCTTCGTGTCTTTTTGCTCCTGTTTGGTAATTGTGATATGTCATATTCTGATTTTCTCTTGTTTTGTGTATTACTGGGGTTGTGGGATAATTCACCTGTCTTGGGGGGCGTGTCCGTGTGGGGGAGTGCTGTTGATGTATCTCTTGGTTGATTTGTAAATTGTTGTGTCTCAAATTGTATGGATGTCGCTGTGGGGTTCGTGCTCTCCTGTTTGGTTTGGGGGACCGTGATTGTCGGTGTTTGGTTCGTGGTGAGTGATGTGGGGGGGTCCTGTCTAAAAAAGGCTGTTGTGCAAGAGTTTCAAATCTGTTTCTGATAGGTATGTTAGATCCCAATATATGGGATCTAACATACCTATCAGAAACAGATTTGAAACTCTTGCACAACAGCCTTTTTTAGACAGGACCCCCCCACATCACTCACCACGAACCAAACACCGACAATCACGGTCCCCCAAACCAAACAGGAGAGCACGAACCCCACAGCGACATCCATACAATTTGAGACACAACAATTTACAAATCAACCAAGAGATACATCAACAGCACTCCCCCACACGGACACGCCCCCCAAGACAGGTGAATTATCCCACAACCCCAGTAATACACAAAACAAGAGAAAATCAGAATATGACATATCACAATTACCAAACAGGAGCAAAAAGACACGAAGGGGAAGAAAGAAGAAGGCATCACCGATAATAACATCAGACACTGACCACGAAAACAACATTATTAATTTGAGTAACACAATTTTGACACCGTCCCAAACTTCTTTACTTAACAAAGGTTTGAAATTTGCCCCTAGTGCACGTTTGGATAAATTTAGCACTTATATAGGAGTTCAAAAATTCATTAAAAATATATGTCTTAGAAAATATTTTATTAAAAATCCAATAACAATGAACACCCAAGAACCGGATAAATTTAAACATACTACGTTAAAAAATAAGTCCAAAAAATTTCCACGGAACGAGATAGGTCCAGAAATTAGCAGCTTCCAGAAGAATGTTGAAATCGACCTTAGAAGGATAAAAGAAAAAACATTCTATAAGAAAAATTTAACAAATAAAGAGATAATGGCTATGAAAACATTACAGAAAAATGAGAAAATAACGATTCGCCCCGCAGATAAAGGCGGAGCAATCGTGATTTTAGAGACAATAAAATACACAGAAGAATGCCTTAGACAACTTTCTGATACTTCAACATATAAAAAAATGAAAATGGACCCTACTTTGAAATTCTGCGAAAATCTACGCAAATATTGTGAAAAGGGGTTACAAATAGGGATCCTTTCCAATCAAGAAAGCAGTTTTATTATGGGGACGCCCGGACGGCTCCCAGTCTTTTATTGCCTTCCCAAGGTACACAAGGACATGGAGAGCCCTCCGGGTCGCCCCATAGTATCTGGTATAGGCTCCCTGACAGCCAATCTTTCAAGATATATCGATACTTGGCTACAACCCCTAGTTAAAATAACACCATCTTACTTGAAAGACACAACACAAATTATTGACATTTTAGAAGGTCTCAATGTAGAACCAGACTGGATTATGGCCACACTCGATATCCAGTCATTGTACACGGTCATAAATCACGAGCAAGGGATCGATGCTATCAGTAGACAATTGCAAACAAATAGTTCAATAAAGTTGGCCCAAATTGAATATATATTAGAAGGTATCAGGCATATCTTACAACACAATTATTTTTATTTTGAGAAAGAATTTTATTTACAGATTAGAGGCACTGCCATGGGCACCAGGTTCGCCCCCAGCTACGCAAATCTGTTCCTAGCTCAATGGGAACAGGCTGCCATTGATCCATATCGCGGGGGCGACCTGGTGCTCTGGCAGCGTTATATAGATGATGTGATTTTAATTTGGAAGGGGGGTGAGGAAATGCTACGTTCATTTATAGATACATTGAACGATAACGTTTTTAATTTGGTGTTTGCTGCTAAAATTGGACTGGAGGGGACAGAATTTTTAGATTTACTAATTATTAAAAGAGAAAATAAATATATCTGTCAAACCTATCAGAAACCTTCAGCCAGAAACGCTTTTATTCTACATTCGAGCTGTCATCTTCCAAACTGGTTATTAAACGTACCATTCGGACAGTTCCGGCGATTAAAACGGAATTGTACGGAGAATTCCCAATTTGAAATAGAAGCATCAGAGATGAAGAAGAAATTTGTCTCTAAAAATTATCCAAACACGATATTAGATGATGCATTGGACAATGTGAGGAAGATACAGAGAAGTAGCCTTTTGACAAATAAATCCCCTCAAGAAACCCAACAGGAATCACAATTCCGTATAATACTCCCCTATACTGTACAATACAAGAAAATTAAAGAAATTATTAGAAAACATTGGCCCCACCTACTGCAAGACAAAATCTTGGGTACACTCATTCCAGTGCAACCACAAATTACTTTCACAAGGGCACCTAATTTAGGTATAAAAATAGCCCCGTCAGTGAAAAACAAGTTGAAACAAAACCCAAATACTGGAAACTGGATGAGCCTAAAGGGGTTTTACCGATGCGGCCAATGTGCCGGTTGTAAAGTAACCAAAGGCCCAAAAAATATCAAAAAGATTGGCTCAACACAGAACAATTTTACATGGGAAATTAAAGATCACTTGACCTGTAATACAATGAGTGTTATATATCTTATCCAATGTCCTTGTTCCAGGCAGTATATCGGGAGGACGAAGAGAACTTTGAAAGTGAGGATTTCTGAACATGTCTCGAATATCAAAAAAGGATACCAGAAACACTCACTTTCAAAGCATTTTAAAGAAGCCCATAATCAGGACCCTAGGGGTTTGACATTCATGGCCCTTGAAAAAATTAACATTCACTGGAGAGGGGGTAAACACGTAGAACGAATGTCCCGGGCAGAATCACGTCATATATATGATTTTGGCAGCCTGATTCCAGCAGGCCTCAATGCGGAACTCGAAATTTTCGGCTTTTTGTAGACGTTGGTTTGTGTGCCTCTCGTCCAAGGGAGGGTCACATGTTTGTCCGTTTCGTGGCACTGTGGCCTCCCCTTGGAGACAGGCCCACATTCCCATTACCTCACTACTATGAAGGGATGGATGCCTTATTAGATTACTATTAAGGTTCAAGATACTAGACATCTTTCTTGCTGACCAGTCCAGGGTTTATATCCCCCCTTCCATACCACATTAGACTGATTCCATCACCCTTTCTAATGTTTTTTATTAATGATTTTTTAACATATTATTTTGTTATTTACATATGTATACCGCAGTAATACTATGTTTTATTATGAAGAGAAGATGGCGTTTTATTTTATTTTCTATATATATGTATTTTATATATATGTATATTATTGATTTTATATTACTGATTTTTTTATATGTTTTTTATTTGTACAATAATATTTTTTGTGGACAATACTGTTGGGAAATATTCCCTTTATTAGATAAATATTACCATTATAATAAGTAGGAAAAATTATAAGTGAAAAATGATAAACCGCACGAATACCGCATAGAAACCGCATGAATGCTATAAACAGACAGAACTGGACTTTAGATCCAGGCTTTTGATGATACTGAGTGGACCATAAAAGGAAGCTACATTTCAATGGGGGTAGAGCCACTGAGGAAGGGGAGAGACGTCCCTGAAACGCGTCTGGCGAGTTCACCCCTATAAGGAATGATCCGGAACTACTGAGCAAACTTTTAAAACCTTTCGGATATTGGAGCGCTCCATAGGAATCCGTTTTGAAACCAGCCGGAGGGAAAAGTAAACCGAACTACTAAACAGGCAAGTCCCGCGAGATTATCCCCACGTGACACATCAATCTCGAGCGAGGACGCCGAACAACGAGAGCAGAAGCCGGCGCATCGTGGTGAGTAGCGGTAGGAGGAACAGACTTTCCAGCCACCGGACCCGACTAACAGGGTAAGAGAAACCGGTCCCTGCTCTACTCCCCACCTGCAGCCCGATACAGACTGCGTGGTAGATCCACACCATTCAGGATATCTTTCCCGACAGCGGTCAGTTATTCGGCCATAGTGCCGTCTCTGGAACCAGCCTGCACCTTAATTAGAAGACCATTTCAAGGAGGACATTATTTGATCTCTCAGATACATCTTGAGCCTCTTGGGGAATATTTGACAATACCCCCAAGATTATAGCCTACAGCGTGTGCATTGATCATCTGCGGTTTTTAATATTGCCTATTTTACATTGTGCACTATTTATTGTACATTTTATTTATTGATTGTTTATTGAATTGTGTTGTATTAAATAAATAGCCATTTTCTATTGATTCCATATAGTTGAGTGCCAGCCTTATACATTTCTTTTTACCATTACCCTTTGACTGCTTGGGTGAGCAGTTTTTTAGGCTAGAGCACCAGGTCCATTGGGAAAAAGTAGTGAGCTATCCACCATTGTCTTACTTAAATAAAAAAAACTTCTTTTTTTTTTTTTAAATCATTGATTTTTATCCACCCTGTTAGTAACAAAATACAGATATGCATCTGACCCCTCCGACACTCTCTAATTCATGACCTATGTCCTCTGTGGGTATATATCACACTATACTACCTATTGTACCATGTAAACTACTATATGTGAACT
Source organism: Bufo gargarizans (assembly GCF_014858855.1). Lineage (NCBI taxonomy): Eukaryota > Metazoa > Chordata > Amphibia > Anura > Bufonidae > Bufo > Bufo gargarizans. The sequence continues at coordinate 738,813,186 of NC_058080.1, forward strand.
GTGAGATGAATACACCTCCACCATAGGTTTTGAGGTAATACAGAGGAATTTAGTAAACAATACAACAAGTAAATTCTATATCTGTGGACAACCATAATGTTCTTGTAGGTACATGCCCTAATAAGAGTGTGCAGATCCGTATCCAAGGAGATAGAGTGTTTCCTCTTACCTTGTTATATAGGAGGCTGGTGCTCCTCCATTACATGTCACTGCACACACACGTGTATACACTGCACATGACGGCTCTTACCTTGTGATATAAGAGGCTGGTGCTCCTCCATTACATGTCACTGCACACACGTGTACACACTGCACATGACGGCTCTTACCTTGTGATATAAGAGGCTGGTGCTCCTCCATTACATGTCACTGCACACACGTGTATACACTGCACATGACGGCTCTTACCTTGTGATATAAGAGGCTGGTGCTCCTCCATTACATGTCACTGCACACACGTGTATACACTGCACATGACGGCTCTTACCTTGTGATATAAGAGGCTGGTGCTCCTCCATTACATGTCACTGCACACACGTGTATACACTGCACATGACGGCTCTTACCTTGTGATATAAGAGGCTGGTGCTCCTCCATTACATGTCACTGCACACACGTGTATACACTGCACATGACGGCTCTTACCTTGTGATATAAGAGGCTGGTGCTCCTCCATTACATGTCACTGCACACACATGTATACACTGCACATGACGGCTCTTACCTTGTGATATAAGAGGCTGGTGCTCCTCCATTACATGTCACTGCACACACGTGTATACACTGCACATGACGGCTCTTACCTTGTGATACAAGAGGCTGGTGCTCCTCCATTACATGTCACTGCACACACGTGTATACACTGCACATGACGGCTCTTACCTTGTGATATAAGAGGCTGGTGCTCCTCCATTACATGTCACTGCACACACGTGTATACACTGCACATGACGGCTCTTACCCTGTGATACAAGTAGCTGGTGCTCCTCCATTACATGCCACTGCACACACGTGTATACACTGCACATGACGGCTCTTACCTTGTGATACAAGAGGCTGGTGCTCCTCCATTACATGTCACTGCACATGACGGCTCTTACCCTGTGATACAAGTAGCTGGTGCTCTTCCATTACATGTCACTGCACACACGTGTACACACTGCACATGACGGGTCTCACCCTGTGATACAAGTAGCTGGTGCTCCTCCATTACATGTCACTGCACACACGTGTATACACTGCACATGACGGGTCTTACCTTGTGATACAAGAGGCTGGTGCTCCTCCATTACATGTCACTGCACACACGTGTACACACTGCACATGACGGCTCTTACCTTGTGATATAAGAGGCTGGTGCTCCTCCATTACATGTCACTGCACACAGGTGTATACACTGCACATGACGGGTCTTACCTTGTGATATAAGAGGCTGGTGCTCCTCCATTACATGTCACTGCACACACGTGTATACACTGCACATGACGGCTCTTACCTTGTGATATAAGAGGCTGGTGCTCCTCCATTACATGTCACTGCACACACGTGTATACACTGCACATGACGGATCTTACCTTGTGATATAAGAGGCTGGTGCTCCTCCATCATGGCCTCCTTGTACAGATCCTTGTGTCCTTCTATATACTCCCACTCCTCCATGGAGAAATAGACAGTGACGTCCTGACACCTTATAGGAACCTGACAACACAATGACACCGTCATCACCCAGACCCCTCCAGTGCTGTTACTGGAGAATTTCCCAGCATTCTCAGCAGTGTCACCTCTCCAGTCAGCAGCTCCATCATCTTGTGGGTGAGTTCTAGGATCTTCTGCTCATGTATCAGGGGGGGAGGGGGAGGCTCTGTGATGGGGGGAGGGGTCCTGCTCCGCTCTCCTGACTTCTGGAGATGGATAATGGGAGTCACACAGTCCCCCGATGTCTTCTTCACTATTGTGTACTCCTGTGGATGGAGAGAGACACTTAGGGAATAAACCCTTTAGGGGCCATGTGCTCTCCCCTGGCCCTTTCCTCCTGGGTACAACGTGCCTACTTACCTTCTCATGGTTCCTACATGACTATTGGTCACTGGTCACATGACACATCACTCACCATACTGGGGGCTGATCTTCAGGTTCTCCGTCACTTGGAAGGTCTGGAGGCCGTTCTCCAGGACCCTGGACTCTTCCTATCACTTCCTATGATGGATTCTCTTTCCCGATGTCTGACTTGTTACAGAATACAATAAAGAGGAGAGAAATCTAGAAAAGTTTACCTCTCCGCTCAGCAGGGAGATGATCTCCAAGGTGAGGTCTAATATTCTTCTGCTGATCTCCTTCCTGTCCATCCTTGGTGGTCATTCAGGAGAAGAGGAGAGAACTGGAGGAGCTGGAGGCTTCTAGTACTGCAGGCGCCTTTATGAGGAGAGGAGAGGAAATCATCCAGGGGACAAGACCAGATGTCACCTCCAGAACCGCACTTCCTGAGCCTGGAGGGGCCCCGCTTCTCAGAGCCCCCACCACATGGATTCCAGGGGCCCCAACATGGAGATCTCTGGTGGCTCCACAGGAGATAAATGTCTGATAGATGCAGGTCCCACCTCTGGGCTGTGCTCAGCTGTGTCCACAACTCCTAGAGAAGAGACTGGAGAGAGCTGAGATCAGGCCGGGCCCCGCTGCATTCATTCTCCTCCTGGATGCAGGGGCCCCTCAGCAGGACAGTCAGGGGCCAGCGAATGATGACAACCCCCACTATCACCACTACTCCTCCCCCATCATACTAAGCTGAGGAGCGCAGGATTCCTTGTGTGTAATGGAGGAGAATCTCCAGAGGTGACATGTCTGAGCTCTCCACCACACTGTCTCCTCACAGCTCATCTTACCTGCAGGCTGGAGGAATGGCTGATACCAGAGAGAACAAGAGCCCTGACTACCGACCAGGACCTGCCCAGTATCTGCTGCACTGCCAGAGCTGAAGGACCTGGGGTGACGTCACCGTCATGTAATCAGTGAAGGGGGCGGGGCTCAGTTGTGGAGAGAGGGGGTGGTGAAGGACCTGAGAGGTGATGTCACTGTCATGTGATCAGTGCAGGGGCGGAGATCTTTCTTTACAGCACTGATCACATGATCACAAAGGTCCTTCACCAACTCATAGTCTCTGCAGCTGAGTTGCGTCCCCTCTAGTCACTTGATCACGTGATGTCATCATAGGTCCTTCACCACCTAGTATTCTCCGTGTTGCCCATACATATCAGACTATTGATTACTGAGAAGCCTACAATGTGCCGGTGTTCCGTTAGATTTCCCTACCTCGTGAGATTTCCCTACCTCGTGAGATTTCCCTACCCTCGTCACTTCCGGCTGCACTAGACATCATGTGAGGAGATGTGTCGCGCCGCGCAGGAGCATAACGACGCGGTAGGGAAATTTCACAGCAGAGTTAGCTGGACACCGGTGTTCTGCCAGATTTCTATACCTTGCGAAAACGCTATACCGGAAGTGACGCGGCGGCACAGGAATCAGCTGGAGGAGGGTGTGTGCGGCGCTGCTCAAGCGCACATCCACTGGATTAGCAAAAAATCATTGCAGCGCCGTGGGAGAAGGACTTCATGCGCATGCGCGAAACCGTACACTGCTCGTGCGCACTTAGGGGTAGGTAGATTTTCCAGCGCAAAATGTTCCATCAGATCTCCCTTCCCCTGAGTGAGCACGCACGCAGTTCATCCTTACCGCAGAGCTGAGTGCTGGATATTGGGGTCACCACATAAGCGGTGTCCCCCAATATCCAGCACTCAGCTCTGCTATGTGGAGACCTCGATATTCTGCACTCAGCTCTGCGGTAAGGATGAACTGCGTGCTCACTCAGGGGTAGGGAGATCTGATGAAACATTTTCTCCCGCGGCGCTGCAATGATTGTTTGCTAAACCAGTGGATGTGCGCTTGCGCAGCGCTGCACACACCCTCCTCCAGCTAATTTCTGTGCGGCCGCGTCACTTCTGATATAGCGTTTTCACAAGGTATAGAAATCTGTCAGAACACCGGCCGCCACTGCGCATGCGCCGGGAGCCTCACCAGCGGTTAGGGTAGGGAAAAAATACAGGCCAGTGCGCAGGCGCGATGATCGGATGGATGTTCTCAGCTGGACACCGGCCGACACTGCGCATGCACTGGGAGCCTCACCAGCGGTTAGTGTAGGGAAAAAGCACTGGCCCGTAATTTTTCCCTTCCCTAACCGCTGGTGAGGCTCCCAGTGCATGCGCAGTGTTGGCCGGTGTCCAGCTAACTCTGCTGTGAAATTTGTGGCTGGAGGTAGATTACACAGTCATTAAATATCAATTTTACAGCAGGCCAGCGGACTACAGGCCCCAAAAATTAGGCATTCAACGGACATAAAAGAACAAGTATGTGTCTGGAGGTAGATTATACGGTCATTGGATATCAATTTTACAGCAGGCCAGTGGACTACAGGCCCCAAAAACTATGCATTCAGCGGACAGAAAAGATCAAGTGATTATGTGGCCGGAGGTATATTGCACGGTCAATGGATATCAATTTTACTGCAGGCCAGTACAGATACAGGTCAAATACATATGTTTAAAATAACTAAAAATATAAAATTGGAATAAAAACATGGCTAACGAAATCCTCCCTCTTGAAAAAAAAAAACTAATGATAATAGTTTAAACATGTGGTCGTCACAGGTGTTGAATTCTTCTGAGGCCCAAAACATTAGGCATTCACCAGACAGAAAAGGCCTTTTATGCCGCTGTATTTACCTAAGACAGGGACCATGATTTGTTCTGGGTGGTGGCGGATATTTGTGGGATGTCATAAGGAAATTCAATTAAACCTGGTCGACTCGTCACATGTGTTGAATTCCTCCGAGATCCATGCCTCATTCATTTTTAGAAATGTGCGGTAGTTCACACTGAGCTAGGCGAGTGCGCTTATCGGTCACGATCCTCCCTGCTGCTCTGAACGTCCTTTCGCACAGGACACTGGACGAGGGGCAAGCCAAGAGTTCCATGGCAAATTGTCCCAGCTCTGGCCACAGGTCAAGCCTGCACATCCATTAGTCCAGGGGTTTCTCGCTTCTCAGAGCGTCCACATTAGCCATTAACCTGATGAAGTCGGACACCTGTCGGTCTAGGCGTTCCCTGAGACTGGATCCGGAGTGGCAATGTCTCACCTGGCACGTCGAATAGGTTCTGGGGATCTTGGGGGGTGCAGCGGAAGAGGCGGTAGCAGTGGAAAAGGAGGAGTTAGCCGAGGAGGAGACAGAGGATGGAGTAGGAGGAGAAGAAGAAGAGGCAGGCCGTGGCAGTAACACCAAATCCACACGGGTGCCACGGGTTGCATGCTTGATGGCCATCAGAAGGTTCACCCAGTTAGCAGTAAAAGTTATGTACCTTCCCTGCCTGTGTTTGCTAGACCATGTGTCTGTGGTCAGATGCATCTTGGCACCGACACTGTGTGCCAGAGATACATTCACTTGCCACTGAACGTGGCCATATAGCTCCGGGATGCCCTTCTGGGAGAAATATTTCCTTCCGGGGACCTTCCATTGCGGTGTGCCAATGGCCACTAATTTTCTAAATGCCTCTAAGGCCACCAGTTTATATGGCAGTAGTTGGCGGGCTAGCAGTTCCGACAAGCCAGCGTTCTGCCGTTGGGCAAGAGGGTTATCCGGCGTCATCATTTTTTTTCGCTCAAACATTTGGGCCACGGAAGTCTGCCTTGTGCCAGATGAATGCAACGACAGCACTGTGGAAAGTGGAGTAGAGGATAAATTGGAGGTGAGAGCAGAAGAGGCAGGACGTGGAGCGCTGAGAGTGTGGCTTTGTGGGTTATGACTGTGTTGCTCCCACTGGGCTCGATGATGGGAGGTCAGGTGCCTTCTTAAGGCGGTCATCCCTAGGTGAGTGTTGGGGTTACCGCGACTTTTGCGTTGACAGTACAGGCTGCAGATGGCAACACTTGTCAGCAGCGGACACGTTAAAAAAAAGTCCACACTGCGGAGCCATGTGCCGGCGTCCTGGGAGTGCCAGATGTGGCCGTGCATGGTGGATGGCTCGTTCCAGATACATTTGCAGTCTGCTTTTTGCCTCCTGTGCACTGCGAGTTCTGCCTGCTTCTCCTCCCTATCTGCTGCTCCGTCTCTCCCTCTGAACTCCCCTCCTCTTCTTCTCTTGTGGGCATCCACGTGATGTCCATCGACACGTCATCAACGTCACCTTCACCACCACTGACATTAGGGATCTCTGAGTAGGCAGTAACAGCAGGGACCACTCTCCTTGAGCTGATATGGGTACTGTCGTCAGACTGCTGGGTGGCGACCGTTGATACCTCCTCTTTCTGATCCGATGCCAAGAATAATTCCTCTGACTCGAGCGGAGGGGATATGGTGGTGGTGTCTTTGTGGGTGCACACAGCAGAGAGTGAAGAGGTTGCAGATAGAGAGGATGAGGAGGGTGCAGAAGTGGAAGGCTGAGTGAGCCACTCAACCAAGTCTGGTGCATCCTTTTACGTAATCGCACGCACGTTCTGCAACTTCCCACTTAGGCTCCGGCCTGGTGCACCTGCCCGACCCCTACCACCCCTGCGGAAAGGCCTGCCTCTGCCTGTCATTTTGAAAATTACCCTGTGACAAAAGTCCCTATAGAAGAGCAGTATTTGTGGAAGAAGGTATATAACACCCCTGCCTCAATCACTTTTTTGGGGGGTGACTGGTATATCACACCAGTAGAAATTATTTGTTCCAATAGCGTTTGTCACTCTGTGTAGCTGCGGCAACGCAGCAAAACCACAAACAAATGCTGCACTACCCGAATGCACTATATAGGAAGCATATTATTGGTATATAACACCACTGCCTCAATCAGTTTTTTTGGGGGGTAACTGGTATATCACACCATTATTTGTTCCAATAGCGTTTGTCCCTCTGTATAGCTGCAGTATCGCAGCAGAACCGCACACAACTGCTGCACAATACAAATGCACTATATACTTTCTATGTTAGAAAGTATATTATAAGTATATCACACCCCTCAGTAAGTCACACTTACTAAGCACACCTATACCAGTCCTTAAAAGGACTTTTGTGGCCCTATTAGCTAGCGTTTGGTGTCCCTAACAGTCTGTCCCTGCTCCACACAGCAACCTCTCCCTACACTGGCAAAAGACTGAATGTAAAATGGCGGCGAGATCGGGTTTATTTATAAGGTAGGTGGTATGTCCATGTGCTGAAACGTCTCAATTGGCTGTTCTGTCCCACCTGATGGATGTGTCATGGGTAGAGTTGAGGGGACACCTGGATGTTCGGGTTCGGCAGTTTCGGCCGAACTTGAAAAAAAAGTTCTTGACCAGAACTTGACCCCGAACCCCATTGAAGTCAATGGGGACCCAAACTTTTGGGCACTAAAATGGTTCTAAAATAGTCATGGAAAGGGCTAGAGGGCTGCAAAAGGCATCAAAATGTACTTAAGAGCATGGCAACTGTTCTGCAAACAAATGTGGATAGGGAAATAATCTGGATCTAGGAGTAGGAGGTTGAGAAGGTGGTGGATGGGTGTAAGTGGCGGTGTAGGTTGACGTGGCGGTGTAGGTGGAAGCGGCGGTGAAGGAGGAATAGGTAGCCAACACTGATTTTTGTTATTTTTTTATTTTTAAATTGGGGTATCCCCCAAAATATTGGGACATATAACAAAATAAAACAAAGAATAAGTGCACTTGAGTACAAGAATGGATGGTTGAGGCTGGTATAAATGTCTATTCTGCACAAGGTACGGACAAGTCCTGTGGGATCCATGCCTGGTTCATTTTAATAAACGTAAGCTTGTCCACATTGGCTGCGGCCTGTGATAATGCTCTCTGCCGTGCTAAACACACGTTCACACTATACACTGGCTGCAGGGCAGGTCAGCACCTCCAAGGCTGACAAAGCTTTTCCACATTTGGGCCATGCTAACCCTGCCTTCTCAGGTGCGGGCAGTGCCCCAGCTGCGTTGGCGACCTCTTCCTCCTCCTCTGCCTTCGCCTTGTGCTTCCACTGTGGGAATGCCATCAGCAGCGTGCGCTTGTAGTCGCGCATCTTCCGATCCGAAACAGATGTTTTCACTAAATTTAGTTCCCTGTCAGCAATGCAGAGCAGGGGTTCATTCACGGCAAAAGGGGGTTCATGTCACCCAGTAATAGAACTGAGGATTTTGAGAGATTTAGGCCCCTGTCACCAGGCATAGCAGGGGTTTGTATACGCCAAAAATGGTAAAATGTCACCCGACAATTGAAAATAAGAATTTTTATTAATTTAGGGCACTAAAATTGCCACTTTTTAAAATTAAAATGGCTCTAAAATAGTCCTCGAAAAGGCTAGAGGGATGTAAAAGGCAGTAAAATGTGCTATAGAGCATGGCAACTGCTCTGCAAACAAATGTGGATGGGGAAATAACTTAAAATGAAATAAAATAACAAAAAATTACAAATTATTAACCTGCAACTCAGCGAAGGAGGTGGATATGGAGTCGGAGGTTGAGGAGGCGGTGAATGTGGTGTTGTAGGTGGAGGCAGCAATGGAGGAGGAACAGGCAGCCAACAATGTTTTTATTTTTTATTGGGGTAGGTAGCCCCCAAAATATTGGGACAAATAAAAAAAAGAAAACAAAGAATCATTGCACTTGACTTGAGTACAAGAATGTATGTTTGATGGTGGTATAAATGTCTATTCTGCACAAGGTACAGACAAGTCCTGTGGAATCCAAGCCTGGTTCATTTTAGTGACCGTGAGCTTGTCCACGTTGGCTGTGGACAGACGGCTGCGTCCGGCTGTAATGACGCCTCCTGTCGTGCTAAATACACACTCAGAGAGTACACTGGCTGCAGGGCAGGCCAGCACCTCCAAGGCATACAGGGCAAGCTCTGGCCATGTGGACAATTTGGAGACCCAGAAGTTGAATGGGGCAGAACCATCAGTCAGTACGTGTAGTTGTGTGCACAGGTACTGTTCCACCATGTTGTTCAAATGCTGCCTCCTGCTAACACGCTCCATATCAGCAGTTGGGGCCGGTTGTTGCGGCGAGGTGACAAAGCTTTTCCACATGTCGGCCATGCTAACCCTGCCTTCTGAGGTGCTGGCGCTGACACAGCTGCATTGGCGACCTCTTCCTCCTCCCCCGCCTTTGCTTGTGCTTCCACTTGTCCCCCGGCATCAGTCGGGAATGCTCTCAGGAGCGCGTCTACCAGCGTGCACCTGTAGTCGCGCATCTTCCGATCACGCTCCAGTGAGGGAATTAAGGGCGGCACATTGTCTTTGTAACGGGGATCCAGCAGGGTGGCCACCCAGTAGTCAGCACACGTTAAAATGTGGGCAACTCTGCAGTCGTTGCGCAGGCACTGCAGCATGTAGTCGCTCATGTGTGCCAGGCTGCCCAGAGGTAAGGACAAGCTGTCCTCTGTGGGAGGCGTATCGTCTGCGTCCTCCATATCCCCCCTGTGTTGGATGCCACCCCGCTGTGAACATGCTTCATCCCCATCCTCCTCGTCCTCCAGTAGTGGGCCCTGGCTGGCCAAATTTGTACCTGGCCTCTGCTGTTGCAAAAATCCTCTTTCTGAGCCACTTCTAAAAGACTGGCCTGAAAGTGTTAGAGATGACCCCTCTTCCTCCTCCTCGTCCTAAGTGTTTTCTCAAGGAGACATAGAATTGGTATTGTAACGCTGATAACGGCGTCATCGCCACTGGCCATGTTGGTGGAGTACTCGAAACAGTGCAACAAGGCACACAGGTCTCGCATGGAGGCCCAGTCATTGGTGGTGAAGTGGTGCTGTTCCGCAGAGCGACTGACCCGTGCGTGCTGCAGCTGAAACTCCACTGTCGCCTGCTGCTGCTCGCACAGTCTGTCCAGCATGTGCAAGGTGGAGTTCCACCTGGTGGGCACGTTGCGTATGAGGCGGTGGGCGGGAAGGCTGAAGTTACGCTGTAGCGCAGACAGGCGAGCAGCAACAGGGTGAAAACGCCGAAAGCTCGCAAGGAGGGCCCGCACTTTATGCAGCAGCTCTGACATGTCGGGGTAGTTGTGAATGAACTTCTGCACCACCAAATTCAGCACATGCGCCAGGCAAGGGATGTGCGTCAAACCGGCTAGTCCCAGAGCTGCAACGAGATTTCGCCCATTATCGCACACCACCAGGCTTGAGGCTCACCGGCAGCAACCACTCGTCGGTCTGTTGTTCTATACCCCGCCACAACTCCTGTGCGGTGTGGGGCCTGTCCCCCAAACACATCAGTTTCAGAATGGCCTGCTGACATTTACCCCGGGCTGTGCTGAAGTTGGTGGTGAAGGTGTGTGGCTGACTGGATGAGGAGGTGGTAGAAGAGGAGGAGGAAGCCGAGTAGGAAGAGGAGGCAACAGGAGGCAAAGAATTTACCCAGTGTGCAGTTAGGGAGATATAGCGTCCCTGGCCATGCTTACTGGTCCACGTATCTGTGGTTAGGTGGACCTTGCCACAGATGGCGTTGCGCAGTGCACACTTGATTTTATCGGATACTTGGTTGTGCAGGGAAGGCACGGCTCTCTTGGAGAAGTAGTGGCGGCTGGGAACAACATACTGTGGGACAGCAAGCGACATGAGCTGTTTGAAGCTGTCTGTGTCCACCAGCCTGAATGACAGCATTTCATAGGCTAGTGGTTTAGAAATGCTGGCATTCAGGGCCAGGGATCGCGGGTGGCTAGGTGGGAATTTACGCTTTCTCTCAAAGGTTTGTGAGATGGAAAGCTGAATGCTTCCGTGTTACATGGTGGAGATACTTGGTGACGGAGGTTGTGTTGTTGGTGGCACATCCTCTGTTTGCTGGGCAGCAGGTGCCTACGTTCCTCCAGAGGCGGAGGGAGAGGCCTAAGCAGCAGCAGAAGAGGGAGCAGGAGGGGCCTGAGCCCTTTCTTGGTTTTGAAGGTGCTTTCTCCACTGCAGCCCGTGTCTCGCATGTAGATGCCTGGTCATGCAGGTTGTGCTAAGGTTCAGAACGTTAATGCCTCGCTTCAGGCTCTGATGGCACAGCGTGCAAACCACTCGGGTCTTATCGTCAGCACATTGTGTGAAGAAGTGCCATGCCAGGGAACTCCTTGAAGCTGCCTTTGGTGTGCTCGGTCCCTGGTGACAGTGGCCAGTAGCAGGCGAACTGTTTTGGCGATGGCTGTTCTGCTTTTGCATCCTGCTCCCGCTTTTGCTACGCTGTTGGCTCGGTCTCACCACTGCCCGACCTTCATTCCATGTGCGGTCTAGGACCTCATCGTCCCCTGCATCGTCTTCCACCCAGTCTTGATCCCTGACTTCCTTTTCGGTCTGCACACTGCAGAAAGATGCAGCAGTTGGCACCTGTGTTTCGTCATCATCAGAGACATGCTGAGGTGGTATTCCCATGTCCTTATCAGGAAACATAAGTGGTTGTGCGTCAGTGCATTCTATGTCTTCCACCGCTGGGGAAGGGCTAGGTGGATGCCCTTGGGAAACCCTGCCAGCAGAGTCTTCAAACAGCATAAGAGACTGCTGCATAACTTGAGGCTCAGACAGTTTCCCCCGATATGCACGGGGGTGATGTGACAGACTGATGGAAATGGGTTTCAGGCGCCATCTGTGCACTTTCTGCAGAAGACTGGGTGGGAGATAATGTGAACGTGCTGGATCCACTGTCGGCCACCCAATTGACTAATGCCTGTACCTGCTCAGGCCTTACCATCCTTAGAACGGCATTAGGCCCCACCAAATATCGCTGTAGATTCTGGCGGCTACTGGGACCTGAGGTAGTAGGTTCAGTAGGACGTGTAGCTGTGGCAGAACAGCCACGTCCTCTCCCTGCACCAGAGGCTCCACCAACACCACCACCACGACCATGACCGCGTCCCTTATTAGATGTTTGCCTCATAGTTAGCGTTTACAAAGCAAAGTAAAAAGTGGTTAAGTCTGTTAAAAAAAAATAACCGCCAATAAAAACCCTGATGTAGGGTATTGCACTCAATTATATATTTTTTAACTCTATATGACAGCGGTATTTGTGGCCTAAATGTGACCTATGCACGTGTAATCACAGATGTGCAGTATATCAGAGGGTTTTTTCACCCCAGTAGGAAAAAAAGCTGTATTTCTGGCCTTAATGTGACAATCGCTTATGCATGTCTAATCCCAGATGTGCAGTATATTTAAGGGTTTTTTCACCCTAACCAAAAAGCCGTATTTCTGTCCTAAATGTGACAATCACTTATGCACGTGTAATCACAGATGTGCAGTATATAACAGGCTTTTTTCACCCTAACCAAAAAGCTGTATTTCTATCCTAAGGCTACTTTCACACTTGCGTTTCACGGCATTTGAAAGGCATTTCAAACGGATCCGTCAATAAACTGACTAAACGGAGCCAAACGGAAGCCATTCAGACGGATCCGTTTGAACGGATCCGTCTGTATTACGGATCCGTTTGTCACGTTGGTTTCTGTTTTGTCATCCGTTTTGGAATGAAAAGCATTTCTAGGTTCCATCTTCATGTATTCAGATCCATAGGGTTGTAATGCTCCTATTTTTCTCCAGGGCTATCTTGTTGAAATTTAAAGCTGGTCCGACTTTGATAATGGACCACACCTTTCGGACTCTTGTACATGACTACATGCACTTAAAGATGTATAGTGTTCGTTAGAGGGCCATATGTCCCTGATCGTCATTGATCGTGCATACGGGAGTACAGAGCATCATGATGCTGACCATGTTGTGCCGCACACTGGGCTATTGTCCCGCACTCATATGATCTATTAGTGCAAGACTATATCCCCGCGGGCAGCTCAACTTGCACAAAATCATTGTACACCATGATGCGGTGTACTCTCGTGCGCACGATCAATGCCACTGCGGGACATATGGCCCGCTCACGGACCGTATGTCTCTGGGGGATACAGTCGTGTGCAAGAGGCCTTAAAGGGGTTTTCTCATCTCATACAATGGGGGCATACCACTTTAAGATATGCCTACATTGACTTATAGGTGCGGGTCCCACGGCTGGTACCCTCACATATATTGAGAACGAAGCCAAGAAAGTAGATGAGGTCGCACTGCGCTGCCGCCCTCCATTCATTTCTATGGGAGAGGCGGGGATTAGCGCTTGGTGGTGGACATACCATGGGAAATTTCTTGTCCTCCAGCAACAGTGCTCCCCGCTCCGTTCTCGATATAGGTGCGGGTCCTACCAATGTTTACCCACACCTATTACACAATGGGGGCATATTCAAGTGAAATCCCTCCATTGTTTATGTGAATACCCCTTTAAAAACTGTATGTCCCTTGCGTGTCCCTTGTGGTAATCACACTAGTTATATTAGAGCGTCATCGGGAAATCATTAAACGTTAAAATCACAATTTATTAATGAATTCCTGATGATGCTGATGGACCGTGACCCCCACAAGGGCTCATATGAAAGGGCACAAGATTGAACACTGAACAAGCATTTGCTGTTCATGTGCCAATCATAAGGTCTACGATCAATAAAGAGCCAAAAGATAGCTCATTATTGATGGTCATGTTAATGGATCTTACGACATTGGTACTAATGCTGTTTTGATATAAAAACTACCAAGGGTGTTGTAATAAATGCACAATAGTGAGATTAGGGTAGTTTTAATTTCAACACAGCTAGAGTGCCAATGTTCCCTGTACAGGACAATAAAAACACAGACACAGTGAAGTAAAGTATACATTATTTTTTTTTTAATACATAAAAAATAAAAATAAAATATAAACAATTTTTTTAAAACTGTTTATAACTTTGAGGGGAGGTGGACTGTTGTGGACTCGTTGGTCTGGGGCTGGCAACGGTAGCCCCCCTGTCCTGGCGATCCACTGAGGTGAAACTACGGGCCACAGGAAAGGATGCAGGTCGTAATTGTGGGGTGTGGAGAAAGGAAGGGTCTGAGGAGGAGGGGACCCAAGCATGTGTAGAGGTGGAGGGAGTTTGAAAAGAAGTAGGAGGAAAATACGGGGCAGGAGAAGAAAAAGAAGCAGAAGGAAACATATGCTCGGGGGGGTGGGAAGGGAAAGGTTGGCGGTACTGGCCACTGGTGTGGGATGGGGGATAGGTGTGGGATGGGGTGAGGGGGGGGGTTGGGGGCGGTGCATGTTTTCCCATGACCCGGTCTCTAGCATGATCTTAAACTCATGCAACTGCTCGGGCGTCTTTGAGTCCATCAAACTGATTAGGCTTAGCCCATAATGGTAGTTTGGGCTGCGTTGAAACGCAGACTCTGCCCCCTCCCAGCGGCGAATCAAGTCAGCACCAAACTCCATCTGATGTTGGGCAAAACCTTCTAGAGCGTCGGAAACGACCTCTACAAGGTTCGCATAATCAGCTCGATTTGGCCTACCGGATCTCTGCCCGCTCACCAGGGCTCTCAAATTTTGGCAAAAACCTAAGAGCCTCTATTGAGCGGAGGGACCCGGTAGGGGACCCGGATTATTCTGAGCCGATACATGAGGGACCAGAGGGCTGGAGCTGGCGATCTGTTCTGGTTCCGCCTCAGGAGGTTGGTCAGGCTCCCGAGTGCTGCTGGCACTTCTGTAGGAAAAAAATAAGGAAAGTTAGGAATTGTTCTTTAAATAAAACATCCATGTTCTATGCTATGTCTACCGTATACCATAGGGGGATGGCCAAAACAGGGGAGCCAAACGCTCCGCTGTCTCAGACAGACCCTTACACTCAGACGGACTGTAGGGGGCTGGCCAAAACAGGGGAGTCAAACGCTCCGCTGTCTCAGACAGCCCCTTACACTCAGATGGAGAGAACAGTTGTCCATCTGACTGTAGGGGGATGGCCAAAACAGGGGAGCCAAACGCTACCCTGTCTCAGACAGCCCCTTACACTCAGATGGAGAGAACAGTTGTCCATCTGACTGTAGGGGGCTGGCCAAAACAGCGGAGCCAAACGCTACCCTGTCTCAGACAGCCCCTTACACTCAGACGGAGAGAACAGTTGTCCATCTGACTGTAGGGGGCTGGCCAAAACAGCGGAGCCAAACGCTCCACTGTCTCAGACAGCCCCTTTACAATTTATTTTTTTAACAGTTGTTAAAATATTTACCTTCTTGGTGCCATTGCCTTTCGTAGGAACCCCAGGGCCGCCGTATGGATGTAGGTGGTCCCTGAGGTTCCTCCGGAGCCACTCGGGGCCTGAACCTCCTTGTTATAATCCCTCATGAAGCGGTCCCAGATAGATCGCCAAGTTTGACTATAGAAAAAAAACTATAAAAACTAAAATCAGCATGATGAAAGGAAAATAACAATATTTTAATGTATTAAAATACATATTGTTTTACTTACCATATTTCTCCTGAGCCGCCGCATTTAGATCCCCCCAGGTCTCGAAAATTTCAGCACAGATGTCCCTCCAGAGCCACTGGGTATGACGATGATCAGCGTGGTGGCGGTCAGAGTGGTCCCATAATGCTGGACGCGCCTCCACCAGTTGGATGAGGAGCAGGTTATCGATGGTCGGAACCTCGAACTCCTCATCTTCCCTGGTGGAGCCTACGGAACCCTGAAAAAAAGGAAATACAAAATTTTATGTAAATCCTAATACAAAATGCAAAATAAAACTACTTAATTCAAGACTTACACGTCTACGACCGCCACGCTCATTCCCGCGGACTCTGGAGGCGACTGGGGGATCCTCGCTGGAGGCTCTAGATGCAAAAAAAATTAAATTAAGATATCTATATATATATATATCCATAACAAAAGGTCAGGCAGCACTCCTTAGTATGCAGCTGAAGCTGTAGCGGTGCCCGCAGTGATCCCTCGATCCAGGACCAGCAATATAACACAGAAAAAACTGCGGCACTCCTTAAAGTAGAAAAATGTGCAATTTATTCACACATGTCAGCAGAGACAACGTTTCGGTTCTCTCCCAGAACCTTTTTCAAGTCGAGTGAACATAAAAAGTGCATATGTGCATATATAAATACATCATCACTTGGTGCCTAATTGATTCAACAGCCAATGCAATAGCAGTGCACTCCCCTTGGGGGTAAGCTACAATTCATGTGGTCAATTCCTAAAGTTAACATGGATACCAATCTATCCTAAATACATGTAGGTGAAGTTTAAAAAAATATCTATTTCATTGAAATCCTCATAATTACGTACAAGTGCATATAATAAAGTGAACAGTGCAATTAAAATCATGACTGTAATACCTTCTCAGAGCAAGTTATGGAGAGAAATATCGGGAAAGGCGTCTTCACTTGTATGGAGGCTCGCGCCACTGTTCCGCGTCTGCTACTCCCCACTGCGCATGTGTCGATCCTTCTTCCCTCGTGACGCCGTACATAACCACCCTGCGTCACATCTAGGCGGAGTCCCACATGATGACGCTCGATCGGCCGCCCCAGCACCATCCCCGCACGCGCTGCGTGCGACAATAGGCTGCGTCAGTCGCACCGAGCCACATCACTGGTCTATAACCGCCATCTTAAATCAGGGCATTCATCTGGGCAAAATATTACAACTCTGTTTTCCCATAGTTCTTCTCCAAACTTATAATCCGCTATAGGCAACAGTCAACATAACATTTTAAACAATGCCTACAGACAATTAAGCCACATGCTTAACATAAACATGACCATAGCTTCTATTAATTCACTATATACAGTATGCGATACACATCAAATCACAGGACTATGAACTTGAGATTAACTGACCATTTCTCCCGTTACCCTAAATTCAACGTTTAGCCCTTTTGGTTTCAAGGTATCTAGTCGAAAAATCCACCTGAGCTCAGTTTTCTTTAATATATTTAATCGATCCCCTCCTCTCACCAAAGGTTTAACGTGGTCAATGACCATAAATCTCAAGTCACTTTCCTTGTGGTTTTTTTCTACAAAATGTTTTGATACAGGCAAATCAGTTCTTTTACTCCTGATGGACTGTCTATGGTTATTCAACCTGGTCTTTAAATCACATGTCGTTTCACCGACATATAGCCTTTTGCAAGGACACCACAGTACATATATCACCCATGATGAATCACAGGTGAGATAATGCCTTATGTTAAAGATCTCTCCCGTGTCTGGATGTGTAAACCCTGATCCTTTCACCATCAGTTTGCAGTTCACACATCCAAGACACGGGAAGGAGCCCGTGCGCCTTGTCTTCAGAAACGTCTGTCTTAATTGTCCCTTTTCAGGTACTCTGGAGTGTACAACCTTGTCCCTAATGTTCCCTGCTCTTTTATATGCCATCATAGGCGGATTCTTAAAAACTGCAATATTCGGGTGTCCACTCCTCAGTAGCCCCCAGTGGCGCCTCACTATATTTTCAATATTAGGGCTCAACTCATTATATGATGATATAAACGGCAATCTATCATTCGCCTGTCTTTTTTTGGGGGCCAACAGCTCCTCTCTTGAAGTTTCTCTAGCTCTGTCCGCATGTTTTTTCACTAACCTTCTAGGGTAACCCCTCTCAACAAAGGCTTGTTCCATCTTATTCATTGCCAAATTCATGTTCTCCTCCTTATCAACTATTCTCCGTACCCGGAGTAACTGACTGAACGGTAGAGAGTCCACCATCCTCCGTGGGTGACCACTTGTAAAATGCAATAATGTATTCTTATCCGTGGATTTAATATTCAAATCCATATGCAGCTGATCATCCTCAATATATACCTGTGTATCTAGGTACTGCACCCGGTCAGCCGATGCCGTTAAGGTAAATTGGATCTCCCTGTCTAGAGAGTTCAAAAATACGTGAAAGTCCATCAGCTGATCCATGGTGCCACCCCAAATGAGGAAAATGTCATCTATGTACCTCCACCATGTCAAAACTTGGTTGAAGTGGGGAGATACATAGACGAGACGTTCCTCAAATGACCGCACAAAAATATTTGCATAGGTGGGCGCGGCGTTGGACCCCATCGCCGCGCCCATCGTTTGCAAATAAAACTGTCCCTGGAACTCAAAGTAATTGTTCCTCAAAGACAGCTCCATCAATGTCAATACAAACTGTCGTGCTGGGGCGGAATAATCCGAATGTTGTAACATCTCCGCCACAGCCGACAGTCCCTTTTCATGATTAATAGACGTGTATAATGACACTATGTCAAAAGATGCCAAAATCGCCCCTTTCGGAACCCTCGTTCCTTTAATCTTGGTGATGAAATCTCCGGTGTCCCTAATGTATGATTTAGCACCCATAGCGTACTCCCTAAGTATTTTATCCAAAAAAACATTTATGTTCGACAGAATCGAATTCCTGCCCGAAATTATTGGCCGTCCTGGAGGGTCGACCAACCTTTTATGTATCTTTGGTAATACATACATAGTGGGTGTAACCGGAGATTTCACCACCAAAAACTCTTTAAGTTGTTTATCAATGGTCCCATCCTGTACTGCGGCTGTTAAATGTGCATCAATTTTCCTGGCAATATCGAATCTGGGGTCCCTGACCAATGGTTCATAGACACCAGGTTCACACAATTGCCTGTGTATTTCCTGTATATACCGAGAGGTGTCCATAACCACAATCCCACCACCCTTGTCCGCAGACTTGATGGTGAGATCGGGGTTACTGGACAAACTCTCAAGCGCAGACATTTCCTGTACCGTGATATTTGGTTTAGTGAAAATCTCACCTTGGGTTCTTTTTTTTAATATGGCCATATCTCTTTTGACCGCCTCTATAAAGCACTCTAGGGCATGCGAATTAACAAGAGGAAAAAAATCACTTTTTTTTTTTTTGAACAATAATTTTTATTGAAGTTTTTAACAAAGTAGGTTACAAAATGTTTGAAAACACTCACATGTTCAATTGAACACACAAGTGTAAGGCACATACGAATCTTCAAAGAATAGTAGATATTACACAACAGGTAATAAAGAATAATAAGCCAATAGAAAACTAGCAGGTACATGTATACAAGAGATAAAAGAGATAAAGAGAGACCGGTACTTGTATAAAAAGCATAAACCAGTTGAGATAAGGGCCTATAGCCTGATGGAGGCATCAGGAGGAAGTTTACAACTACTGTGGTTTAACCACACATCCCATCTCCTTAAGAATGTAGACTTTGTGTTCCTAGACGACGCCCACAAACCTTCATATAAGCAGCTGTTATCTAACGTTCTGAAAATTCTGTTAATGTTAGGGAGATTTCCAGATTTCCAACAAGCAGCAATTTTTAGACGAGTTATAAATATTGAGTGGCCAGCTATAGATCTAAAGTGACAAGGAAGATCTACTAAACCAACAGATAAAAGAGCCATCTTAGATGAAGGTCCGATAGGATAACCAGCCAGTGAAGAGATGAAATTGAATATTGAAACCCACAGAGCCTTAACTTTAGGACAATCCCACCACAAATGTAAGAAGGAACCCGGAGCCTGGTCACATCTCCAACATATTGGCGAAATCTCAGGAAAAATTCTATTTAAATATACAGGAGTTCTGTACCATCTATATAATATTTTCCTTGCTCCTTCTAAGTGGTCAGAACATTTTGATAATTTGGATACGGTGGTAAAGGCTTCTATCCATTCTGAGTCAGTGAGAGCAGACCCCAACTCAGAATTCCAAAGGTTCAGAGTATGTTGTAGGGGGTTTATGTTTGTTTCTTTTAATATTTGATAACCCTTAGTAATACCTTTGTCCAAATTGTGGGTCATGTATATCCAATTTAGAAATTCTTGATTATTAGTGTTACAAGTAAAGACAGCTGGTGAATTTAGAAGATGTCTAATCCTCAAATATTTGTAAAAATCTGAGTTGGGAATGTTAAAGTCCTTATGTAATTGGATAAATTCGACAAATATACCATCCTTCCATAATTGGTTGACATTAGTAATGCCTGCTTTTATCCAATTATCAAACCGTAGATCTGGGGTGGCCAATTCACAGGTTTTCAGAGGCATTGAGGACAATGAGGTAGGAATTAGCTTATCAATTCTGGTAACGGAGTGCCAGGATTTAAGTATTGCATTTAAGGTTGCTAAAGGAGGGATATTTTTGAGACCAAAGGCCGCTATAGCGGAAAGACGTAACTTTATGTCATACGAACCTAAAATACTTTTTTCTAGTGAGACCCATTTTTTTGAGGTATCATCTTTGATCAGATATCTCAGTTGGTCCAAGATAGATGCGGTGTGATAATGCTTAATAGAAGGGACATTAAGACCTCCTGTTTTGAGTGGTTTGTTAAGAATAAGAGCTTTCACTCTGGGTTTAAACTTCCCCCATATATGGCGATTGATTAAGGTTTGTAGTTTGGATATATATCCCTTGGGAATGAAAATTGGAATATTGCGGAACATATAAATGATTTTAGGAAGAATGACCATTTTTAAAGCAGCTATTCTACCTAGCCATGAAAGCGAGTCTAACCTTAGGTTACTTAGGGAATCGTTAATTTTATTATATAAAGGCCAGAAATTAACCTTGAATAATTTGTTGGTAGGGTAGGCAAGTTGGATGCCCAAGTATGTCAGGGAATCATCTGCCCAAGGGAATTTGTATGAACTGGAGATAAAGCGTTTGGAAGCTGGGGATAATCCTAAGTCTAGTATTTGTGATTTATTAACGTTTATTTTATAGAAAGATGCTTTACCAAACATGGAAATAATATCATTAATAGCAGTTAATGCAGTGGTTGGATTGGAAGTAATGATCAAGACATCATCTGCAAAGAGACCTATGCGGTGGTCTACATCTCCTACACATATCCCTTTAATCAGCGGGGAAGACCTAATATGTTCAGCAAATGGTTCCATTGCAAGAGCAAAAATCAGGGGAGACATAGGGCAACCTTGTCTGGTTCCATTCCTGATATCGAATGGAGCAGAAAGAAAACTGGATGAATATATAGAGGCACTGGGATTGGAATATAAGGACATAACTGCCGATAAGAAAAATTCACCAAAACCGAACTTTTTTAAAGTTGCATAAATATAATCCCAGTGAATTCTATCGAACGCCTTCTCCGCATCCAAGGAAAGAAGCAGAGAAGGCGTTCGGGTGGTATGTACCACATCTAATAAATCTATAAACCTTCTAGTGCCGTCTGATGATTGCCTATTGGGAACAAATCCAATTTGATCATTGGAAATTAAACAAGGCAAAATGCTAGATAGTCTTTTTGCCAATATTTTTGCAAAAATTTTTATATCGGAGTTTAAAAGTGATATGGGTCTGAAGTTAGCAGGTCTATCTGCCGTTTTACCCGGCTTAGGGAGAGTAATGATTAGTGCATTTAACATGTCTTTTGGAATAGATTTTTGTGTTGCAATTAAGTTAAAGGATCTATTCATGAAGGGGTTTAAAATGTGTGAGAAATTCTTATAATACTCATTTGTTAGACCGTCTGGACCAGGGGATTTGTTATTTTTAAGGGAATAAATTGCCTCAGAAATTTCTGAATGAGTAATATTAGAATTGAGGGATTGATTTTGGCTTGGCGTTAGGGAGGGGAGGGAAATATTACTAAGAAAGTCATTGATATATTCGTTAGTGGGTTGTATAGTGTCAGCTGAGTTTCCTAAATTGTATAGATTTGCATAATAGTTGGCAAATTCTTCTGCTATATGTTTAGGATTAAAAAGTTTTTGGCCTTGAGCATCATATAAAAAGGGGATTCTTGTTTTGACTTCTCTCTTTTTAACTCTATTTGCTAGAATTTTTGAAGCTTTGTTGCCTTGTGAATAATGTTCAGATTTAATTTTACGCAGATGAAACTCATGTTTTTCATGCAGGTGCAGGTAGAGGTGATGTCTGGCCGTTTTTAATTTACTGAAGATTTTTGGGTCTAGAGAAGATTTAGATGATTCCTCCAGGGATTTAATGTCAGCTAATAAGGTATCTAAGGCTTTCCTTCTATTTCTTTTTTGGATGGCCGCATGTTTCAGAAGTACCCCTCTAATAAACGCCTTGTGCGCGCTCCATAATGTGGTGTCTGAGACCAGATTATTATCATTAGACCTAAAATATTCTCTCAGGGAGTTTTCCACATCCAAACGAATAGAAGAGTTTTGGAGCAATGAGTTGTTAAGTCTCCATGGAGAGTATACTCTGTTGTTATACAAATCATCTAGAATGAGAGTTACAAATGCATGATCAGACCATGTGATATTTGAGATGGATACCTCTAATACTTTTTGCAATAACCACTTATCCGAAATAAAGAGATCAATTCTAGAGTATGTACTATGCGGGTGTGAAAAAAAGGTGAAGTCCTTTTCATTTGCGTGATGGACCCTCCAAATATCAAGAAGCCCTTCCTGAAAAAAATAATCTTGAAGATGCGAGTTTTTATGGGAAGGGGGAGGGGCTGGGAGCCTATCCATTGAAGAGTCAGGGCACATGTTAAAATCACCGCAGATTAGTAAGGATCCCTGTTTGGAGTCCTGAGCCAGCTTAACGGTACGCTTAATGAAGTTTATCTGATCAGAGTTGGGAGCATAAATATTCACTAGTGTATATCTAGAATTATTAACGTCACAAATAATGATAATATATCTACCCTCCTCATCGGAAATTATCTTATGGCACTTAAAGGCTATAGTGTTTTTAAAACCTATAATCACGCCCCTCTTTTTTTTATTAGCTGGAGAGTAAAAAATGTGCGGGAAGGAGGGGTGACAAAATCTGCGGGAATCTTCCTCATTAAGATGAGACTCTTGAATGCAAATAACGTCAGCTCTCTGTCTTCTCACCTCATTCCAGCATGTGGATCGTTTAAATGGGCTATTGAGGCCTTTAACGTTTGCTGAGAGAATTTTTATACCATTACTAACCATTTGAAGCTATAAAGAACACTGTTAGAGATTCAACCCAGAATAAGTTTAAAACAACAAGTACCAAATAGTAAAGTACCCAAATGATTCCATGAGTTAATTGAGGGGACCGTGGAGTTGAGCTATTGTACTCAGGCAGATGATGAAGTAAAGATAGATCCCTTGTATGTAACCATGTGAAATAATAAATTAAAGCATAACAAATAAAACAAATAGAAATTAACAATAACATAATAAGGGTCTAACAATGACCACAAAACTGTGATGTCTATCACTTGGTATGAGAGGCGTGAAAGACCAGTGGATTAGGGAATATGAACACTTAGATCAAATATGTGTTCTGAGAGGTAGAGCAACAGGGTGTGGAACCCCGTAAGTCTTGTATAACATAGCAAAAACCTTCAGAGGTTGTAGTTACTGTCCAGGATGGAAATCACGGAGGGTTTCTTCCTACTTTGGTCCATTCAGGCGTTAGGTTGAGGTGTTTTCTATCAGGAGATGACCTATTGAAAGAGGAGTTCTTTTCTTTGTCTTTGGCGCCCTCTGGTGGCACAATAATGTTCCATTTAGTAAAAGCTTCTGACGCTTCCTGAGGAGAAACTAGCACAAATGATGAGTTTTGATATCTCACAATCAATTTGACAGGAAAACCCCATTTGTAGGGGATATTGTTATCTCTTAGCGCTTTGGTGTAGATTTGAAACTCACGCCTCCTGCTTAGTGTCGCTGGTGAAAGGTCAGTAAATAGGAGGACATTACAGAATCTTTCAGGGATATCTTTTCTCTTTTTTTGAGCTTCTCTCATCAGGGAATCTTTTAGGTGGTAAAAATGAATCCTAGCAAGAACGTCCCTGGGAACAGAGGCTGGAAGGGCTTTGGGTTTAGGGACCCGGTGTACCCGGTCAATGATTAGTTCTGATCCAGGAGTATCAGGTAGATATGCCACGATAAGATCTGAAACGAATTCCTGTAGCTGAGAGTCCAGAACACTTTCAGGAATGCTTCTAAATCTGATATTATTTCTTCTGGAGCGATCCTCCAGATCAGCAATTTTA
The DNA here is from genome assembly GCF_014858855.1 of Bufo gargarizans. NCBI lineage: Eukaryota > Metazoa > Chordata > Amphibia > Anura > Bufonidae > Bufo > Bufo gargarizans. The sequence continues at coordinate 738,837,044 of NC_058080.1, forward strand.
AGTTTAATGGCTGCTATATCGTCATCAACCACATTGTAATTATCCACCAGTGAGTTATGTGCTGCAACAAATTCCTCCATTTTTTCTTCTAAATGAGCGGTTCTCTCTCCTATGGCAACTATATCTGCATGTATAACAGAAATTGTTTCTTTAAAGTCACCATGGATAGATCTTTTCAGATCTGCCAGCATGTCCTGCATTGTGGCTACTGTTAAACCAGGATCCTTGCCTGGCGATGCAGGGTAAGTATCAAGGGGAGGATTATACAAATGCTGTTCACTCACCCTCTTTTGTTTTTTAGGATCCTGGAATGCTGGAGGGCTGGAGCCTGTTGAAGAAGGTGACCCAGAAGAACGCTGATCGCATGTCGCTGCAGAGGAGGGACGGAGCTCTCCTTCTGTGTGGCGGGAATCGGCGCCATTTTGAGAAGACCCTGCGGCTGGATGAAAGAACGCCGTCATTTTCTGAGGCTGCGCTCCCTTCTTCTTCCCTCTCGTCATCATCAGCGATGCAGGTAAGGCCAAGGCTATCCCGGAGCAGGTAAGTATAAAATTTTTCGCTAGGAATTCGCTTGCTTTGTGCCGCTGAGCGGGGTTCCACAGACGGAGCTCAGGCACTACGCGTCCTCTCCTCCCGGCATCCGGCCACGCCCCCAAATCACTTTTTAAATGCAAACCAAACTGTTGTAACGTCAATTGATCATCAGAATAATCAGTCTCATTAGTGTTCATGGCACCAGGGGAACTGGAGTCGAACCACACCCTCAGTTTTAAATTCCTGAAGAGGCGGTTCAAGTCCAGTTCCAACTGGAACCAATCAGGTTTAGCCTGTGGACAGAATGATAGTCCTTTGTTCAGAACTTTCAATTCATAATCAGTCAATGAATAAGATGAAATGTTTATCACCACATTCGACTCTACTTCTTCTTTGTTATATTCATCTGTCTGGAGTTGTTGGTCCTCATTAATCTCTGTGCCCTGGTTTTTCCCAGATCTCCTGTGTCGGACACCTCCCCTTCTTGTGGGGCGTCTCCCATAGCGACACGTGGGCCTAAAAAATCTTTAACATAAGGCATTATCTCACCTGTGATTCATCATGGGTGATATATGTACTGTGGTGTCCTTGCAAAAGGCTATATGTCGGTGAAACGACATGTGATTTAAAGACCAGGTTGAATAACCATAGACAGTCCATCAGGAGTAAAAGAACTGATTTGCCTGTATCAAAACATTTTGTAGAAAAAAACCACAAGGAAAGTGACTTGAGATTTATGGTCATTGACCACGTTAAACCTTTGGTGAGAGGAGGGGATCGATTAAATATATTAAAGAAAACTGAGCTCAGGTGGATTTTTCGACTAGATACCTTGAAACCAAAAGGGCTAAACGTTGAATTTAGGGTAACGGGAGAAATGGTCAGTTAATCTCAAGTTCATAGTCCTGTGATTTGATGTGTATCGCATACTGTATATAGTGAATTAATAGAAGCTATGGTCATGTTTATGTTAAGCATGTGGCTTAATTGTCTGTAGGCATTGTTTAAAATGTTATGTTGACTGTTGCCTATAGCGGATTATAAGTTTGGAGAAGAACTATGGGAAAACAGAGTTGTAATATTTTGCCCAGATGAATGCCCTGATTTAAGATGGCGGTTATAGACCAGTGATGTGGCTCGGTGCGACTGACGCAGCCTATTGTCGCACGCAGCGCGTGCGGGGATGGTGCTGGGGCGGCCGATCGAGCGTCATCATGTGGGACTCCGCCTAGATGTGACGCAGGGTGGTTATGTACGGCGTCACGAGGGAAGAAGGATCGACACATGCGCAGTGGGGAGTAGCAGACGCGGAACAGTGGCGCGAGCCTCCATACAAGTGAAGACGCCTTTCCCGATATTTCTCTCCATAACTTGCTCTGAGAAGGTATTACAGTCATGATTTTAATTGCACTGTTCACTTTATTATATGCACTTGTACGTAATTATGAGGATTTCAATGAAATAGATATTTTTTTAAACTTCACCTACATGTATTTAGGATAGATTGGTATCCATGTTAACTTTAGGAATTGACCACATGAATTGTAGCTTACCCCCAAGGGGAGTGCACTGCTATTGCATTGGCTGTTGAATCAATTAGGCACCAAGTGATGATGTATTTATATATGCACATATGCACTTTTTATGTTCACTCGACTTGAAAAAGGTTCTGGGAGAGAACCGAAACGTTGTCTCTGCTGACATGTGTGAATAAATTGCACATTTTTCTACTTTAAGGAGTGCCGCAGTTTTTTCTGTGTTATATATATATATATATATATATATATATATATATATACTTACTTCTTGACAGCGCCGGCAGCACCGCCCACTTCCGGAGAGCTCTCCGCAGATGATGAAGAAATCTATAATAAGAGCACATACTGATTAATGCAACAAATCAAACAGTAAAAACTCCAAGTGTTGATTTTATACTTACCGGCCACTGGATACGACGTCGCCTTCTGGGTGGGTTTTTCCAGTCTATTGTTGTCTTCTTTGAGGACATCTGTACGCAACAGAATACCAGACAAAATGCAGATAACGTTAAAGGAACTTGTAGAGCACTATTTCCTCATATATCAACAATTATTATTTTTTTTATACTTACTTTTTAAAATTTAGATCTGTGCTTGCCCACCGCAGAAGTTTCTTTAAATTTGATTTTTTTTTTTTTTTGAACGACCCTAATAATAAAATGATTTAAAAAAATTGGCCACCAGGAGCCATAATCCCCCCCAAGTGCCATAAACACCCCCAGAGACAGCAGCCCCACATAGTGCCAGCAGCCCCCCACAATGACATCAGGTCCCCAGTTCCAAACAACCTTCCCACAGTGCCCTCAGCCCCCCCCCCCATGCCAGCAGCCCCCACAGTTCCAGCCACAAACACATCTGCAGTGCCAGCAGCAACCACAGTTTCAGCCACGAACAACCCCTGCAGTGCCAGCAGACCCCACAGTTCCAGCCACAAAAACCCCTGCAGTGCCAGAAGCACCGCACAGTTCCAGCCAGAAACACCCCCGGAGTGCCAGCAGCAACCACAGTTTCAGCCACAAACACCCCCGCAGTGCCAGCAGACCCCACAGTTCCAGCCACAAAAACCCCTGCAGTGCCAGAAGCACCGCAGAGTTCCAGCCACAAACACCCCCGCAGTGCCAGCAGCAACCACAGTTTCAGCCACAAACACCCCCGCAGTGCCAGCAGCAACCTCACAATTCCAGCCACAAACATCATCGCAGTGCCAGCAGCCCCCCCCCAGTTCCAGCAGCCCCACCACCAGTGCCAGCAGCCCCCACTGTTCCAGACACACACACCCCTTCCCAAGTGCCAGCAGCCCCCCCACCCTAGAAATAGATAGAGAGATAGATAGATAGTAAAAAAAAGAAAGATAGACAAACAGACAAAACTTCATATACTTACCAGTCTCACCAAGTCGATAATCCAAAATGGCCGACGATGAGGGGAAGGGACAGGAAGTTACTGGGCATGCGCAGAGACGCGAACGGTTTCTAACAGATCCGTGTCAAAGCGGAGCCAGGACAGACGGATCCGTTCCTTTTGATTAGACTTACCGGTAATTCTGTTTCCTTGAATCTACCATGACGGCTCGTATATTCCCTCCCTAAATTATTCTAAAATGGAGTATGAGGTAAAAAAATATATAAATTCTCACATCCACTTGGGTAATTTGTAAACACTGACGGGTGAGTGTGGGGGGTGGCTTTTAAACTCTCTGTGTGTTCCTGCCCCTATAGAGGTCAAGGGGTCAATCTCATGTGGTGGATTCAAGGAAACAGCATTACCGGTAAGTCTAACTCCGGTTTATCATAATATAGGACAAGAAGTCCATCCATTCCAGTTATAACGTTATTTGCCTTCCTCTGAACCCTGTCCAGCTCTGCTGTCTGTCTTCTAAACAGGAGGCCAGAACTGTACGCAGTCCTCCATGTGTGGTCTGACTAGTGATTTGTAAAGTGGTAGAACTATGTTCTCATCACCAGCATCTATGCCCCTTTTGATGCACCCCGGTATCTTAATGACCTTGGCAGCAGCTGCCTGACACTGATTTATACAGTTAAGTTTACTGTCAACTTCCTAAGTCCTTTTCCATGTCAGTCTTGGGGCTCATACACAAGAACGTATATTTTTTTCTGCATTTATCAGTGTTATTATTTATTAGAAAGAGTCACTAATTCCATGGTGCTGCACATCAAGAGAGGGTTACACATACAGTACAGACCAAAAGTTTGGACACACCTTCTCATTCAAAGAGTTTTCTTTATTTTCATGGCTATGAAAATTGTAGATTCACACTGAAGGCATCAAAACTATGAATTAACACATGTGGAATTATATACATAACAAAAAAGTGTGAAACAACTGAAAATATGTCATATTCTAGGTTCTTCAAAGTAGCCACCTTTTGCTTTGATTACTGCTTTGCACACTCTTGACATTCTCTTGATGAGCTTCAAGAGGTAGTCACCTGAAATGGTCCTCCAACAGTCTTGAAGGAGATCCCAGAGATGCTTAGCACTTGTTGGCCCTTTTGCCTTCACTCTGCGGTCCAGCTCACCCCAAACCATCTCGATTGGGTTCAGGTCCGGTGACTGTGGAGGCCAGGTCATCTGGCGCAGCACCCCATCACTCTCCTTCATGGTCAAATAGCCCTTACACAGCCTGGAGGTGTGTTTGGGGTCATTGTCCTGTTGAAAAATAAATGATGGTCCAACTAAACGCAAACCGGATGGAATAGCATGCCGCTGCAAGATGCTGTGGTAGCCATGCTGGTTCAGTATACCTTCAATTTTGAATAAATCCCCAACAGTGTCACCAGCAAAGCACCCCCACACCATCACACCTCCTCCTCCATGCTTCACGGTGGGAACCAGGCATGTAGAGTCCATCCGTTCACCTTTTCTGCGTCGCACAAAGACACGGTGGTTGGAACCAAAGATCTCAAATTTGGACTCATCAGACCAAAGCACAGATTTCCACTGGTCTAATGTCCATTCCTTGTGCTCTTTAGCCCAAACAAGTCTATTCTGCTTGTTGCCTGTCCTTAGCAGTGGTTTCCTAGCAGATATTCTACCATGAAGGCCTGATTCACACAGTCTCCTCTTAACAGTTGTTCTAGAGATGTGTCTGCTGCTAGAACTCTGTGTGGCATTGACCTGGTCTCTAATCTGAGCTGCTGTTAACCTGCGATTTCTGAGGCTGGTGACTCGGATGAACTTATCCTCCGCAGCAGAGGTGACTCTTGGTCTTCCTTTCCTGGGGCGGTCTGCATGTGAGCTAGTTTCTTTGTAGCGCTTGATGGTTTTTGTGACTGCACTTGGGGACACTTTCAAAGTTCGATACATTGAGAAGAAGGAACAAAGTTTGCGGCACTCACCGAAGAAGTAGTTATAATGTTGCGACTTTATTTCGGGACTTCATAAGAAGGTGATGCACAAACCGGATCCAGGGGCGGACACACTGTGGCAAATAGTAGCCGCTGTGCAAATCAGTGAAGGCAGTGCCGCCGCATTCATTTCTCTTACTGGCAACACACTTTCAAAGTTTTCCCAATTTTTCGGACTGACTGACCTTCATTTCTTAAAGTAATGATGGCCACTCGTTTTTCTTTACTTAGCTGCTTTTTTCTTGCTATAATACAAATTCTAACAGTCTATTCAGTAGGACTATCAGCTGTGTATCCACCTGACTTCTCCACAACGCAACTGATGGTCCCAACCCCATTTATAAGGCAAGAAATCCCACTTATTAAACCTGACAGGGCACACCTGTGAAGTGAAAACCATTTCAGGTGACTACCTCTTGAAGCTCATCAAGAGAATGCCAAGAGTGTGCAAAGCAGTAATCAAAGCAAAAGGTGGCTACTTTGAAGAACCTAGAATATGACATATTTTCAGTTGTTTCACACTTTTTTGTTAGGTATATAATTCCACGTGTTAATTCATAGTTTTGATGCCTTCAGTGTGAATCTACAATTTTCATAGTCATGAAAATAAAGAAAACTCTTTGAATGAGAAGATGTGTCCAAACTTTTGGTCTGTACTGTACATAATATAAAAAATACAAATACCATAAAGATGAAGCTATTAAGAAGCCGATACAGAGGGGAGAGGACCCTGACCACAAGAGCTTACAATCTACAAGGGAAGGAGAAGGACACAGTAGGTGAGGGTAAAGCTGCTTATCTGGCTGTGTGGTGGCAGCATGCTCATTGTAGGTGGTACAAGCCTTTAAAAGGTTTGGATGTTTGGGGAGGGTCTGATGTACTGGGATAGTGAGTTCCAGAGTATGGAGGATGCAGGTGAGAAATCTTGTAGACGATTGAGTGAAGAACAGACAAGAGGATAAGAAAGAAGGAGGTCTTGTGAGGATCAGGGATTATGTTTGAAGGTTGCATAATAAAATCCAGCACTGCCGTTCTTCTAACCAGACGCTTTATATTGCGATGCACAGGCAGATAAAATAGCAAGTGTATTGTGAAATGAAGTATCCAGTTTGAAGAGTGTCAGTGGTGTTTTTTTTATATTATATTGAAGGAGTCCCAACTCACCGTGACACGCCGCCCTAAAGAAACATTGATTTCACCCTGGACTGTTGAAGCTGGTAAGGGGGGAGTCCCCCTTTTCTTTTTGTCTTCACGTTTGATTTATTGGAAAAGCAGGCGAGAGATGTAAGGAGGGGACAGATTGTGGACGGCCTTATATGTAGTGGTTAGTATTATAAACTGCATTCACTGGACAATGTGGTAAACCTCATTTTCCACTTCTCTGCCCAAGCCTCTAATCTATCCAGATCCATCTGAGGCAGTATAAGTGAGCTGGATACAGTACCTACAGAATTCAGTATCTGCCTCCATTCATGTTCTGCAGGTAATAAAGATGGAGGGAGGATACATATGAAACACACATATGAGCATCACTTGGTCACTGAATTTTTGATGGCATTATTCAGGGGTTAATTAACAGATGTGACATCACAAGCGATTCCCACCACTGATATATCACTCAGCTCCAGTATCTAGATAGGTTAACCATTAAACCACAGGAATGTACATATGGGGTTAATTATCACAGATCACCCGGTCAGATAAATCAGTGATGTAGTCATCATGCCACCAATATCACTGTCTCCGCACAGGAGGGTTAGTCTGGAGGAGCAATGAAGGTCACAGCGCTAGGAGAAAGTATAACATGAGCCAAAAAGACAATGTCTGTCAGTGACAATGGTGACGCTGTCGTGGAGCAAATAGAAGAGATTATTATTGGCTTTTATGCTGGATATGCACAGTGACATCAGATGATATGGTGCATTGTGACACTACATATAATGACCGTCAATGGGTTCACAACACGGCATGCTATATTTCACGAAAGTAAAATAAAATCCAACACTTGGATTCTTGGTCGCAGGTCATATGTGACTTTTCCATGACAGAACACAATGCAAGTGTCACGGTACCTCCTGTGTCAGAGGTTAGAAGATCTGAGAGACTTGCTGCACGTGAGGCTAACTGAGTCTCTCGATTCTCAGTGTTGTTGTTTGGTAATGACCACACCTCTTGTCAGGTGTAGCTAGTGGTCATTACTGCATTCCCTATTTAGTTTGGTCTCACACTTCTTACCATGCGGTTGATATTTTCTGCTTGGATTTCGAAGAATTGGTGTGTGGACCTTTCCTGTGTTCCTCTTCATCTATTTTCTATAAGATAAGTTGTACTGCCCTTTATATTTGGTTGTTCCCTTGTGCTTTTTGTTACTAGGCCTCAGGGAGACGCTGGTTCATTCACCTGGGAAGGAACCAGTTGTCTCATTCCCTGTCAGTATATTTAGGGCTCCTAGGGTTTAGGTTGTGGCGTATGTATTTTCCCACCTTCAGGGTCTAGGCCCGGTTTAGGGGTTTCCTAGGAGGTGACCGTTCCCCTCTCCCTTTCTTTGTGTTTCCCTTTCTGTTGTTATTCTGGTGTCCCTCCCCTCCCCATTATTCGTGAAAGCAAATCATGGTCAACTACGACTTCTGCAGTTTGGCAGATATTTTTTGCAGCCAAATCTCAGCTGTAAAATAGCAACAAGACATAAGTTACATACAGGTTGTGAGACTGTTCTGAGACTTGCAGTAATGTGACACATGTTGCCCAAAATTTAACATCTGTGAATAAGATGGGTTTAAAATTCTTTTTTGCTCTTATCACATTTCCCATATCTATAAAACAATATAGTTTCTCCAGTTCTGTCAAGTTTTAGAATTTTAGTTCCTTCTTACAAAGCATTTTCAACCTATAAAACATCAAAATTGCTTCTCTCCTGTGTGCATTATTTGATGTCTAACAAGAGATGATTTTTGTGTAAAACATTTCCCACATTGTGAACATGAATATGGTTTCTCTCCAGTGTGCAATTTCTGATGTTTAACAAGATTAGATTTCTGTGTGAAATATTTCCCACATTCTGAACATGAATATGGCTTCTCTTTTGTGTGAATTCTCTTATGTATACCAAGACTTGATTTGTGTGTAAAACATTTCCCACATCCTGAACATGAATATGGCTTTGCTCCTGTGTGACTTCCCTCATGTTTAGCAAGATCTGATTTCTGTCTAAAGCATTTCCCACATTCTGTACATGAATACGACTTCTCTCCTGTGTGACATCTCTCATGTTTAGCAACATTTGATTTCTGTGTAAAACATTTCCCACATTGTGAACATGAATATGGTTTATCTCCAGTGTGCAATTTCTGATGTTTAACAAGATTTGATTTCTGTGTGAAATATTTCCCACATTCTGAACATGAATATGGCTTCTCTTCTGTGTGAATTCTCTTATGTATACCAAGACTTGATTTTTGTGTAAAACATTTCCCACATCCTGAACATGAATATGGCTTCGCTCCTGTGTGACTTATCTCATGTTTAGCAAGATCCGATTTCTGTCTAAAGCATTTCCCACATTCTGTACATGAATATGGCTTTTCTCCTGTGTGACATCTCTCATGTTTAGCAAGATCCGATTTCTGTCTAAAACATTTCCCACATTCTGAACATGAATATGGCTTCTCTCCTGTGTGACTTCTCTCATGTTTAGCAAGATCCGATTTCTGTCTAAAGCATTTCCCACATTCTGTACATGAAAATGGCTTCTCTCCTGTGTGACATCTCTCATGTTTAGCAACATTTGATTTCCGTCTAAAACATTTCCCACATTCTGAACATGAATATGGCTTCTCTCCTGTGTGACATCTCTGATGTGTAACAAGATTTGATTTCTGTCCAAAACATTTCCCACATTCTGAACATGAATACGGCTTCTCTCCTGTGTGACTTCTCTCATGTGTTACAAGATTGGATTTATCTGCAAAACATTTCCCACACTCTGAACATGAATATGGCTTCTCTCCTGTATGAATCCTTTCATGTCTAACAAGACAGAATTTTTCAGTAAAACATTTCCCACACTGTGAACAGGAATATGGCTTCTCTCCTGTGGGAATTGTCTTAGCAAGATCTGTTTTACTTGTCAAGCATTTCCCACATTCCTGCTCTGCTGTCTGAATTCTTCTGTGTGTAGAAAGTCTTGATTGTTCTGTACACTCTTTACCACCCTGAAACCTTTTATCCCCTTTCTGACCTGGATTTGTGGTAACAATCTGTAATTGGTCAGGAGAAGTTTCCTCATGATGATGGGGATTATATAATAAATCTGTACTGTGAAGTCCTGGGTGTACATTAAGTGTAATGAGGTTTTCTCCTGAGGAGCGCTGCAGGACATCTTCAGCTTCTTCTTTATAATGTAGTGATAATATAGCTTTGTTCCTAATATTTTTACTGGAATTCTCTGTGAAAAAAAAAATTGGGAATTTGTGATTATTTTTCAAACTACAGAGAGGACAAACCTATAATATTCCTATTAGGCCTCATGCACACGGCTGTTGTTTTGGTCCGCATCCGAGCCACAGTTTTTGCGGCTTGGATGCGGACCCATTCACTTCAATGGGGCCACAAAATATGCGGACAGCACTCTGTGTCCTGCGCGTGTCATCCGCATACTGAAAGACAGCCAAGCAGCGCTGTGGACTGCAGAGACACGGAGCAGTAACATGATTGATGATGCTCCGTGCCTCTCTGTGATCTTATTACTACATAATCACAATGAGATAAAGTTGTCACCTTGATTTTGTAGTAAAAAGATCACAGAGAGGCACGGAGCATCATCAATCATGTTACTGCTTCGTGTCTCTGCAGTCCACAGCGCGGCTAGGTAGTCTTTCACGCTGCGGATGACACGCGTGGGATACGCTCGTGTCAAACAACCCTTAAGGAACAGATGTACACTGGGAAGGCACTGAGTGAGAAACGAAAACGGAAAATCACTTTGACCTCAAAGGGTTAAGACTCTGAAGTCTGTATAGCCTAATGGCCGCACAGTCACCAGATCTCAGGGTTATAGACATCTTCAGGATGCAGTGGAATAGACAGAGTGAGGTCATCAATCAGAACCTGTAATAAAGGTCTCCAGCACCTTGTTGGGTCCATTACAATAAGAATTCAGGATGTTCTAAGGCTACTTTCACACTCGCATTTTGGTTTTCCGTTTCTGAAATCCGTCATGGGCTCTCACCAGCGGTCCAAAACGGATCAGTTTTGCCCTAATGCATTCTGAATAGAAAAGGATCCGCTCAGAATGCGTCAGTTTGCCCTCCAATCAGTCTCCATTCCGCTCTGGAGGCGGACACCACAATGTTGCCTGCAGCGTTTTTCTCTCCGCTTGACGAAACTGAGCCAATCTGTAACAAAGCCAAGACGGATCCGTCATGAACTCTATTGAAAGTCAATGTGAGACGGATCTGTTTTCTATTGTGCCAGAGAAAACGGATCCATCCCCATTGACTTACATTGTGTGCCAGGACGGATCAGTTTTCTCTGACACAATCTGGCACAATAGAAAACGGATCCGTCTAATATTGACTTTTAATGGAGTTCATGACGGACCCATCTTAGCTATGTTAGAGATAATACAAACGGATCCGTTCATGACGGATCCATGCGGTTGTATTATGGTAACGTATCCATTTTTGCAGATCCATGACAGATCCGCCCAAAAAAGGAGTGTGAAAGTAGCCTAAGGCTGTGATGGCGAACCTCCGGCACACCGGCTGTGGTAAAACTACAAGTCCCAAGATGCACACTTGATTGACTGTTCTCAGAGCTCCATAGAAATGAATGGAGCATGCTGGGAGTTGTAGTTTCACCACAGCTGGAGTACTGAGGTTAGCCACAACTGTTCTAATGGGAACGAGGGTCCTATCAAGAATTAAGACTGTGGAGCTAATGACGTGTCCTGTGAGTGCAGGTGACCATCACTGAGACGTCTGTGTCTGTACAATAATCACATGTGACATCGGAGCTTCCTGATAATCACGGAGCTGAGGACAGGAGTGCACCGGAAGGAAGGAACAAACACAACAACCAAACAGCTTTAACCACTTAATGACTAGGCTGGTTGTCATTAAATGACAATTTTTTTCTTTCTTTCAATGGAACCATTTACATGTCATTTATTGTTTAGCTTTTATAAGCCCCAGCTATTGTTTTGTTTTTTGCTGTTCTCTTTGGCGTTCTGTCATAAAGGGAGTTTAAAGAAATAAGTGTCACATTCTGTCTAAGGGACGGGGCAACAAAGAGGGGAAGTCATATGGTCGGCAGATGTCAGCTGGATAAGGGGAAGACTTCATCAGAATCTGAAGTCACTTTCTCCATTCATGATTCCATACCTGTGGTGACATCTCCTGGAATGTCCTCCTCCACCTCACTCTTACACGGGGGATCGCCCATCATCCTCTCTTCTTCATCCTCTACTTTAATATCAGTCAGATCTTCCCCCTGATTTGTCATCTGTAACAATTCAGTACAATACAGCAGACAGGTGGGAAATCTAACAGATCCACAGAAGAGACCCCCACAATCTATGACCCCTCTATGACTGCAGGACCCCCCTATATAGATGTGTATAGGGCTCAGCTCCATCTACCTGAGGGTTCTCTGGGACCTTCTCCTCTGGACAGTCCTGGGAATACAGAGGACGGGGACATCTCTCTGGTGGATTTCTCCTCCTGGATCCATCTGTGGAGACACAAGCACACAGTGACTGAATACATGGCCTCCTGTAGATCTGTCTATAGATCAGACTCTTCTCTCAGCTCCTTCACTTCTAGGTTTAGTTATCAGGGGAAATACCAATGTTCTGCTCCTCACCACCTGTGCTGAGATGCCCACAATGGGCCCCTGAATCTAGGGCTGCTCAGGACCTGGAGATGATTTCTGGTCTAATGTGCGCCAGTTTTCTGTGCACATGCTGTTAAATGATTTGGGCTGCAGAGATGTTGGTGCAGGGGAAACACAGGAGGCGCCACTGAGCGACTGCAGGTCTGAGACAAGCCGGAGAGTGAGCACCATAAGAGAATTACAAAACTGCAGCTGAGTTACAACTCACCACCTCAGACATGTTGCAGTATTTTCTGGATGGGTCATCAGTATCTGATCAGTGAGGATCTGACACCCGGGACCCTTGTAGAGTAACATAAGCCACTGGTCATGTTCATCGGTCACATGGCCTAGGAGCTCCGTCCTATTGAAGTGAATGAGGCTGAGCTGTGATACCAAGCACAACCACTATACAATGTGCAGCGCTGCGCTGGGTGAGCTCTGCGGAGGCTGCGGTGGTGATAGGAGCGTCGCTGCCTCCTCAAATAGCTGATCGGTGAGGTCCCCGGTGTCTGACCCCCGCTGATCCGACACTGATGACCTATAGTGAGGATAGGTCATCAGTATAAAAATGTCAGAAAACCCCTTCAAATGTACAGAAGACTTGCAGCTCCATAATTCAGATCCCGGAGGTTCCTCTTTCCTGGCCAGTATGGAGACTATGGTGTGGTCATGGACATCAAGGTGAGACATGGTGATCACTCTCATCAGTGATCAGATATAACCAGGCCTATGAGTATAAACATAACATCATATAAACTGCCACCAATAGTCGGATCTCCTCAGACGTTCTGCGAGCTGTTGTGTTGTGGTCACTATAGGAAACATAAACCGTCCTCTCAGCTAATGTGCTCCATAGTATGGAGACGCTGAATCCTGACATCTCACCACCTGACAATGGCCCCCAGGTCTCCGATCTTAGCGCCAGGTCACTGGACTGACCCCAGCATGGAGTTACAGCGCAGTGATAATACGTTCTGAGACCGAGCAGAACCCGAGCTTCTCCACACTCATGTAGAGAGGACCTGGCCGCTCCTTATAGAAGCCACTGGACTGCCCCCTGCAGGTCACTGCCGAATAGCTGGGGGCTGTTACCATAGTAACACATGGCATTGTGCACCACGTGTTACTATAGGACTGTAGCACTGACACCTCTGTCTTCTCCAAGTACTGCAGATGCCGTGTATTATAGAGCAGCCATCTATTGTGGGGGTGGGGGAGGGCAGAGATCATCAGTGTAAGGCCTTGTTCACACCACGTCTGTACATATCACTGCACACACGTGTATACACTGCACATGACGGCTCTTACCTTGTGATATAAGAGGCTGGTGCTCCTCCATTACATGTCACTGCACACACGTGTATACACTGCACATGACGGCTCTTACCTTGTGATATAAGAGGCTGGTGCTCCTCCATTACATGTCACTGCACACACGTGTATACACTGCACATGACGGCTCTTACCCTGTGATATAAAAGGCTGGTGCTCCTCCATTACATGTCACTGCACACACGTGTATACACTGCACATGACGGCTCTTACCTTGTGATATAAGAGGCTGGTGCTCCATTACATGTCACTGCACACACGTGTATACACTGCACATGACGGGTCTTACCTTGTGATATAAGAGGCTGGTGCTCCTCCATTACATGTCACTGCACACACGTGTATACACTGCACATGACGGCTCTTACCTTGTGATATAAGAGGCAGGTGCTCCTCCATTACATGTCACTGCACACACGTGTATACACTGCACATGACGGGTCTTACCCTGTGATATAAGAGGCTGGTGCTCCTCCATTACATGTTACTGCACAGACGTGTATACACTGCACATGACGGGTCTTACCTTGTGATATAAGAGGCTGGTGCTCCTCCATTACATGTCACTGCACACACGTGTATACACTGCACATGACGGCTCTTACCTTGTGATATAAGAGGCTGGTGCTCCTCCATCATGGCCTCCTTGTACAGGTCCTTGTGTCCTTCTATATACTCCCACTCCTCCATGGAGAAATAGACAGTGACGTCCTGACACCTTATAGGAACCTGACAACACAATGACACCGTCATCACCCAGACCCCCCCAGTGCTGTTACTTGAGAATTTCCCAGCATTCCCAGCACTGTCACCTCTCCAGTCAGCAGCTCCATCATCTTGTGGGTGAGTTCTAGGATCTTCTGCTCATGTATCAGGGGGTGAGGGGGAGGTTCTGTGATGGGGTGAGGGGTCCTGCTCCGCCCTCCTGACTCCTGGAGATGGATGATGGGAGTCACACAGTCCCCCGATGTCTTCTTCACTTTTGTGTACTCCTGTGGATGGAGAGAGACACTTAGGGAATAAACCCTTCAGGGGCCATGTGCTCTCCTCCGGCCCTCTCCTCCTGGTACAACGTGCCTACTTACCTTCTCATGGCTCCTACAACATGACTATTGGTCACTGGTCGTCACATGATACATCACTCACCATATTGGGGGCTGATCTTCAGGTTCTCCATCACTTGGAAGGTCTGGAGGCCGTTCTCCAGGACCCTGGACTCTTCCTATCACTTCCTATGATGGATTCTCCTTCCCGATGTCTGACTTGTTACAGAATATAATACAGAGGAGAGAAATCTAGAAAAGTTTACCTCTCCGCTCAGCAGGGAGATGATCTCCAAGGTGAGGTCTAATATTCTTCTGCTGATCTCCTTCCTGTCCATCCTTGGTGGTCATTCAGGAGAAGAGGAGAGAACTGGAGGAGCTGGAGGCTTCTAGTACTGCAGGCGCCTTTATGAGAAGAGGAGAGGAAATCATCCAGGGGACAAGACCAGATGTCACCTCCAGAACCGCACTTCCTGAGCCTGGAGGGGCCCCACTTCTCAGAGCCCCCACCACATGGATTCCAGGGGCCCCAACATGGAGATTTCTGGTGGCTCAACAGGAGATAAATGTCTGATAGATGCAGGTCCCACCTCTGGGCTGTGCTCAGCTGTGTCCAGAACTCCTAGAGAAGAGACTGGAGAGAGCTGAGCTCAGGCCGGGCCCCGCTCCATTTATTCTCCTCCTCCTGGATGCAGGGGCCCCTCACCAGGACAGTCAGGGGCCAGCGAATGATGATAACCCCCAGTACCCCTGATTCCTTGTGTGTAATGCAGGAGAATCTCCAGAGGTGACATGTCTGAGCTCTCCACCACACTGTCTCCTCACAGCTCATCTTACCTGCAGGCTGGAGGAATGGCTGATACCAGAGAGAACAAGAGCCCTGACTACCGACCAGGACCTGCCCAGGATCTGCTGCACTGCCAGAGCTGAAGGACCTGAGGTGACGTCACCGTCATGTGATCAGTGCAGGGGGCGGGGCTCATCAGTGGTGAGGATAAGAGGTGGTGAAGGACCTGGGGTGATGTCACCATCATGTGATCAGTGCAGGGTGCGGGGCTCTGCAGTTGTGCGTATAAGAGGTGGTGAAGGACCTGCCCAGTATCTGCTGCGGTAGATGCTAGAATGGAGTTGTTAGAAGGAGGTCTGTGACGTCACTGGTCACATGCTCCTTCATTGTCACATGACAATCCCGGACTGCAGCAGCTTGTGGAGGAGGAGGGGCTGTGTGTAAGGAGCCCAGTGAGGGGGATGTGCTGCAGTCCTGGAGGACACAGAGCTTCATGAGGGGCGGCATATGGAGCTCATATATGAGGGGAAGGTGAAGCACTCAGGGGCCGTGGGGTTGAACGGAACCTGTCACCGGGATTTTGTGTATAGAGCTGAGGACATGGGTTGCTAGATGGCCGCTAGCACATCAGCAATACCCAGTCCCCATAGCTCTGTGTGCTTTCATCTCAGGTTAATTTGCATATGTAACAAATCGGTTTTTTTAATACAATAAAAGCACACCGAGCTATGGGGACTGGGTATTGCGGATGTGCTAGCCGCCATCTAGCAACCTATGTCCTCAGCTCTATACCCAAAATCCCGGTGACAGGTTCCCTTTAAGTGGAGTGGAATCTGCTGCAATCACGGGGTTTATAGTACAGGTCCGGGTGTATTCTGGGGATATGAAGGTGCAGATCTTTGGTGGGGGTTCATGGGAAGTAAGGTGTGATCTCAGGGGTCACGTGACTTTGCTGCTACTCATCTTGGGGAGAGCTATGGGCAGCGGACACAGATGGCGACCTGTGTGCTGAGGGGGGGGGGCAGTGATGGTGACTTGTGTGCTGGGGGGGCAGTGATGGCGACCTGTGTGCTGGGGGGGGGGCAGTGATGGCGACCTGTGTGCTGGGGGGGGCAGTGATGACGACCTGTGTGCTGGGGGGGCAGTGATGGTGACCTGTGTGCTGGGGGGGGGGCAGTGATGGCGACCTGTGTGCTGGGGGGGCAGTGATGGCGACCTGTGTGCTGGGGGGGGCAGTGATGGCGATCTGTGTGCTGGGGGGGGCAGTGATGGCGACCTGTGTGCTGGGGGGGGGCAGTGATGGCGACCTGTGTGCTGGAGGGGGGGCAGTGATGGCGACCTGTGTGCTGGGGGGGCAGTGATGGCGACCTGTGTGCTGGGGGGGCAGTGATGGCGACCTGTGTGCTGGGGGGGCAGTGATGGCGACCTGTGTGCTGGGGGGGGCAGTGATGGCGACCTGTGTGCTGGGGGGGGCAGTAATGGCGACCTGTGTGCTGGGGGGGCAGTGATGGCGACCTGTGTGCTGGGGGGGGCAGTGATGGCGACCTGTGTGCTGGGGGGGGCAGTGATGGCGACCTGTGTGCTGGGGGGGCAGTGATGGCGACCTGTGTGCTGGGGGGGGCAGTGATGGCGACCTGTGTGCTGGAGGGGGGGGGCAGTGATGGCGACCTGTGTGCTGGGGGCGCAGTGATGGCGACCTGTGTGCTGGGGGGCAGTGATGGCGACCTGTGTGCTGGGGGCCCAGTGATGATGACCTGTGTGCTGGGGGGCAGTGATGACGACCTGTGTGCTGGGGGGCAGTGATGACGACCTGTGTGCTGGGGGGCAGTGATGACGACCTGTGTGCTGGGGGGGCAGTGATGACGACCTGTGTGCTGGGAGGGGGGGCAGTGATGGTGACCTGTTTGGGGGGGGGGGGACTGTCTGTACCTTGGGAACAGTTCTCCGCAGAGGCCTGAGCAGCGGTCGGTGGGTGTGGGGTGCAGACAATGATGTATATCTTATGTCAGGTCTGTGTGAGTGAAGGGGCACATGGTCAGGATTGTGCGTTTTGTAGGACACCTGATCAGACAGTAGGACTTGGGGGAGCAGTGTCGCTAGATGGGGTGACCTGGGGTGCAGTACCTGGTCTCGGGGAATATGGGGTCACGGGGAGTATTGGGGAGTCCAGGCTCTGTGGGGGCAGTGTGTTTGTGTGGGAAGAAAAAGGTCAGTGGGGACTGTGAGGGATGTGACTCCATCTTGGTGTCTGCAGCGGCCATTTTACATTGTACGACCTTTTTTGAAGTTAATAGATCAGTGACTTTTTGCATGTTAATCTCTGCAGATGCTGAAAGGAGTAACTTAGTCCCCACTTTTGCTATTCTCGAGAAATGGAAACTGCTTGGTGTGACATATATCTACTTCCTGTATTCTGAAAGGTATGTCTCTGTGGTTAACTGACGTTTACATCTAATGTTTCATAAGCATTTCTATATCTGTCTAGATGTTTCCTGATAAGTGTGGGGGTGTATAGCCGGAACTGGCCCTAATGGGAAGTATTTGCCTTTCATAAAAAATAAATAAACAGAGACTTGTTTGAATACAGCCTTGATGATTGTATTATTCAATTCCTCCGAGTACTCTACCTATTTGCCATAATAATTTGGAACTCGGCAGAAAATCAGAGTAGGCGTCTTTAACCGGGCAATTCTTTGGCACCTAACGTGGAGCTTGACCAGTGGACTCTTGACCCTGCAATTCCGGCCATGACGGGAGGAGAACTGGACTCACAGATAAAATATACAGCGCTGTAAGGTAAGAAGTTTATTCTTACACAATATATCAGTTTTTTTTCCGTATCCTGTCTATTGAAGTCTTACTGACGGTCAAGCCTATTATGGTAAGAACCTATTTAGGCTGAGATATGGAATTTGATTGGTCTTGATCTTGGGAAACATTTGGGATGGTCATTGGTGGTGTTATATGTGTATTGGTTGTTGTTTGGATTTTGTATCGTATCACAGAAGAGGAAATAGTTAACCATGGAGTCCTCTGAGAAAGTGTTAAGACAATATAGAGTTTTCCTATCTGTAATATAGTTGATACACTAACAGGAGATTAGTGAGGATGTCGCTATAAGGAAGCAGATAGATGGTTGTTGAAATTTCAACTAAATATTTCAGATGTCTGGTAGAGAAATTCCTAACACATAGACATGGGCAATACACAGAGTATACTGGAGGGGTACAAATTAGCCAAACACATAGTCGAAGATGTAGAAGGAAAACAAGACAAGAAAAAGACAGAGAAGATGTTACAGAGGACGGGTATGAAACATGGTCATTTAGATTCTGAAGTTTGGGAAAGGTTCAAAAGAACACATAGTGGTTGATGAAGGGTCAGGAATGTGAGGAGGTTGTGGATAGTGTTGATCACGAATATTCAAATTGCTAATTTTTATCGCGAATATAGGTACTTCGAAAATTTGCGAATATTTAGAATGTAGTGATAAATATTTATTGCGAATTTTTGTAATGCGAATTTTTATTGCAAATTTTTCAATTGCCAAGTAAAATCATGATTCCTCCCTGCTTCTTGTTTGTAGGCCAATGACTCATTGGCCTACAAGGAAGAAGCAGGGGGAAATCATGACTTTAAATGGGATAAATGTTGAATATGCTAAAAAAAACTAATATAGCACTATATCGAATATATTCGTTTTATTGAATATTCGTAATATTCTAAAACAAGAATATATAGCAATATAGCGAATATTCGAAAAAAAAAGAAAATAGAGCAAAATAGCTAATATAGTGCTATAATCTTCTTTGTCTAATAGTTGTAACTTTTTTCTCATCTAAAGTTCAGATTGGAAAAAAATTACAACTATTAAAAAAAAAGATTATAGCACTATATTAGCTAAATTGCACTACATTAGTTTTTTTCGAATATTCGCTGTATTGCTATATATTATTGTTTTTGAATATTACGAATATTTAAAAAAACTAATATATTCGATATAGTGCTATGACTCATCAGCCCACAAGCAAGAAGCAGGGAGGAATCATGTTTTTGCTCGGCAATTGAAACATTTGCGATAAAAATTTGCATTACGAAAATTTGCATATTATGCGATCATTACCTTGTCGATTTTTCGAGTAAAAAGAATCATAGAATATAACGAATATTCAAATTCACGAATATTCGGCAAATATTCTACAAAATATTTGCGAAATATCGCGAATTAGAATATGACCCCTGCCGCTCATCACTGGTTGTGGAATGTTGGTGTCGGGCAGCAGAGAAAGTGAAGAATGATAAATGGCCAAGCTTAGCATTTGGAGGAAATATGTATTATGATACCAATGTGAAAAAGGATGAGGAGGACGGACTGAAAGACAAAAAGTGTCCAGTACCCTGTGCTCCACCGCCCTCTTATCCGATGGTCACGGGTGGCCCGGGATACTGGACATGCAGTGTTTGTGGAAATTAGGACCCTGACTTGACTGAGACATGTAGAGTTTGTGGGGCACCGAAGCCCAGACCATGGACAGGGAGGGGGAGGGGAGGGGAGGGGGGAGGTTGGGAGGGGATGCCGAGATTGAGAAGTTACAACTATCCTTGAAACAAGAATGCAATAAGGAGTCACTGGCAGCTTTCGATATCACACTCAATAAGAGTTTTGAGAAGTGAGAAAAAGAAATCCATGAAGTGAAATCAAGGAAATTCTCCAGAGTGAGGATTTTCAACAAAAACGGGTGTATAAATGGAGACGTAAAGATACCCATTACCAGAGGAGAGGCAATTCAACCTTTTGGAATCGAACATCCTCAACACTATCCCTATCATCAATCTCTGACAACCAGGAGCCAGATGGTAGAATGACCAGATCAGGTGGGATACAGAAAAGAAAAACACCACCTGGGTCCAGCTCAAATGGAAAAAGGAGGACCTTTGTGGAGAGAAGGGATACCAGCAGTCATAATGGGCTGAGGGTAATCAATTTATCGGAACATATCCTTTCACCAATAGACATATCACTGTTGGAGAAAGGTCTAACTTTTTCACTTTGTGCCGTTTTTGACTCCTTTACAGCAGTAAAAGATTTGCATATCTTTGCTCGCTCACTACTTTTTAAAAGATGGCATCACAATGAAGATAACATGGGGACACTTTCCACTGTGGAAGAAATGCAGGCGGTGCGGATACGGGAAGAATTAGCAGTAGAAAATGAACAACACACATTGGAGGACATCCCTACATCCATTAAATGCAAGTCCAAAAAGTTTCCCCCCCCTATCATTATGCCCGGCAATTGACTTGTTTGCCAAACTTGTATCTAAAGAATTTGAAAACGTGGCAATGTTTATTCCAAGAGATAATCTGTCAAGAGCTCAACGGCAGAGCCTAAAGAACCTTGGCAGATTAAAGGATGTGGTGTTCAAACCCTCTGATAAAAGGGGAAACATCGTGGTATGGCCTCATAGCCTCTATGAACGAGAGGCTTATAGACAACTGAGGGAGAGAGAATGCTAAAAAAAATTAACATTCAATCCATTGCAATCATTTGAGGGCAGCCTATATGAGATTTTAGGTAGAGCCGCTGAAAATCAAATAATATCTAAGGCCCTATATGACGCCCTAATTGTAAAAGAACCCGTGGTACCCACTCTATATTTGTTACCAAAGATTCATAAGAATGCTAAAACACAGCCGGGAAGGCCCATCATCTCGGGCAGGGGAAGTCTGACTGAAAAGGTAGGACGGTATTTGGATTCCCAACTGAAAAATATAGTAGCCAGCCCTCCTTCATACATTATGGACACAACAGAATTCCTGTAGAAGATCGAGGGTATCCACCTTGGAGATGATACAATTATGGTGACCTGTGACGTAGAGTCACTATATACAAGCATTAAACATCAAGATGGAATCTTTTTCTGACACGGGAAAATTTTGATATGGATAGGAGGGGTTTCCTCTTGGAACTCTTATCTTTTGTCTTGACGCACAATTTTTTCTCCTTCGGTGGGTCCTTCTACCTGAAGCTCCAGGGCACTGCGATGGGGGCGCCTTGTGTGCCCTCTTATGCAAATTTGCTCCTGGGGCTGTGGGAGAGGTTCCTGTCAGATCGATGCATGTCGATGGACAGCGCCATTTTTTGGGAGCGGTACATCGACAATGTATTTTTGATCTGACAGGCAAGTGCACTGGAGTTACAGGAATTCTTTGAGATGTTGAACAACTCTAAGAATATTAAATTAACATATAAACATGATAAGGACTCCATTGAGTTTCTAGATGTTCAGTTGGAGAGGGGCATCGATGGTTCCATCGTAACAAATATATTTAGGAAACCAACAGCAGTGAATTTCTATTTACATGCATCTTCATCCCATCCCCCACAGATGATTAATTCGATCCTGACTGGACAATTTTTGCGGGCCCGGAGGATATGCTCAACTGATCAAATATTCGAACAACAAGCGAATGAATTAAAACAGAGATTTACCAGTCGTAGATACAGTCAACGCTCAATCAAGAAGGCATACAGGAGACCAAGGACATGCTCCCGTCAGGATCTTCTGTTCTCAGGGGAACAGAGGATTAGTGACAACAAGACAAGGTTTATTACGGGTTACCATGGTAGATGGCCTGAGATGAAGGACATTTTGAGAAGATTTTGGCCTGTCCTGTTGACCGATCCTATTCTGGTGAAATACATATCCCCGTGTCCAATGGTAACGGCCAAACGATCTAAAAATCTAAAAGATCATCTTGTACGTAGTTTGTTTGTAAAACAAAGTCAGCCTCTGTTCCCAGGGATAGGAAAACCGAGATGGGGTTTTGTCCCATGTGGAAAATGCATAGCATGTCCAAACATGGAAAGAGCGACCTCTTTCGATGACTCGACTAATGGGAAAACTTTCAAAATAACAGTGCCTCACATGCACAAGTACAGCAGTCGTGTATTACGCAAAATGTTCATGCCCAAATTAAAGGTGAGAGTGCGTGAGCACGTCAGAGATATCATGTCAGCAACTAATGAAAGAGAACTGAGTAATCTAAAACTGGTGGCTAGACATTTCAAGTTATATCATGACTGCAACCCTGTGCATTTGAAAGTACGGGCGATTGCTTGTGTCCTGAAAAATATCAGAGGTGGAAATATATCAAAAAGATTGGCACAACTCGAATGTAAGTGGATCTGGAAGCTAAACACACTGTGTCCAAATGGCTTAAATGAGTCCACTGGTTTCTCCTCATATTTATAAGTCCTATGGGGTTCATGCGGGTCTCCACACCCAAAGGGGTTTCTTGTTTTTGATTTTAGTGTTCGTATTCGCGATTTTAACATTGATTAACCCCCTCTTTCTAGGGTCATCGTGGGTTTTGGTTTTTTTACAGGTCAGATATACACAGTCATAGGGACACAAACATATCAACATGGTGAGCAAAGGAGTTGGAGCTGCTTAGAGGTGATTACTAAGGTGTACATCACATGCACTGAAAATGATGTTTGATATGTGACCACATGAGTGGGTTATGCACAAGTGAGATCCATGCTTTGGTGCTGGTGGCTTCGCATCTAAAAATCATGCTATGATTAGTATAAATATCACTGACAATGCAGGCCCCAGACCAAAGGCGTAGAATATCAACACTGATGTCCATCAACAACCCCCTTCCCCCTCCCCTTCTTCTCTCCCCCCCCTATAAGGGTCACACACCCCTTTAACATGTTTGTCTAGTATTAATTGCAATAGTAGGGTTAAAATATCCACAAATAACACGGTCACATACGGAGAGATGTTTATTGAGATGTATAATCTCCTTGGTTGAATTTCACAGATTCATCTAAACCATATATTTTTTCCATATACACTCACCTAAAGAATTATTAGGAAGACCTGTTCTATTTCTCATTAATGCGATTATCTAGTCAACCAATCACATGGCAGTTGCTTCAATGCATGGAGGGTTGTGGTCCTGTTCAAGACAATCTCCTGAACTCCAAACTGAATGTCAGAATGGGAAAGAAAGGTGATTTAAGCAATTTTGAGCGTGGCATGGTTGTTGGTGCCAGACGGGCCGGTCTGAGTATTTCACAATCTGCTCAGTTACTGGGATTTTCACGCACAACCATTTCTAGGGTTTACAAAGAATGGTGTGAAAAGGAAAAACATCCAGTATACGGCAGTCCTGTGGGCGAAAATGCCTTGTTGATGCTAGAGGTCAGAGGAGAATGGGCCGACTGATTCAAGCTGATAGAAGAGCAACGTTGACTGAAATAACCACTCGTTACAACCGAGATATGCAGCAAAGCATTTGTGAAGCCACAACACGCACAACCTTGAGGCGGATGGGCTTCAACAGCAGAAGACCCCACCGGGTACCACTCATCTCCACTACAAATAGGAAAAAGAGGCTACAATTTGCACGAGCTCACCAAAATTGGACTGTTGAAGACTGGAAAAATGTTGCCTGGTCTGATGAGTCTCGATTTCTGTTGAGACATTCAAATGGAGTCCGAATTTGGCGTAAACAGAATGAGAACATGTATCCATCATGCCTTGTTACCACGGTGCAGGCTGGTGGTGGTGTAATGGTGTGGGGGATGTTTTCTGGGCACACTTTAGGCCCCTTAGTGCCAATTGGCCATCGTTTAAATGCCACGGGTTACCTGAGCATTGTTTCTGACCATGTCCATCCCTTCATGACCACTATTTACCCATCCCCTGATGGCTACTTTCAGCAGGATAATGCACCATATCACAAAGCTCGAATCATTTCAAATTGGTTTCTTGAACATGACAATGAGTTCACTGTACTAAAATGGCCCCCACAGTCACCAGATCTCAACCTAATAGAGCATCTTTGGGATGTGGTGGAACGGGAGCTTCGTGCCCTGGATGTGCATCCCTCAAATCTCCATCAACTGCAAGATGCTATCCTATCAATATGGGCCAACATTTCTAAAGAATGCTATCAGCACCTTGTTGAATCAATGCCACGTAGAATTAAGGCAGTTCTGAAGGCAAAAGGGGGTCCAACACAGTATTAGTATGGTGTTCCTAATAATTCTTTAGGTGAGTGTATATATATTTTTTCTTTTTTGATATTGCACTATGGTGTGTTATTCACAACATCAGAATTTACACTGTGATGCACCTACCTAGTGTAGGTGGAAATATGTATACGTACCTGCCACAGATGGGATGGAGTCAGTATAGACTCAATACAATGAGGATGATATGTACACTGTATAGTGATATGAATGTGCAATGATGGATTGTAGGTGCACATAATTTAAGACTAATACTGTCTGGTCGAGCTTCTTTTGTATGCACACACTCAGAGCGATGCCTTTTGAATCATGTAACAAGAAATGAGAAGATAGTATGCACTACTACTCATAATCAGTAGTAATAATCATGTAATTCATGAGCTTAGTATTTGTGCAATTATGTATTCTCAGTATATTGCAATCATGTAATCGGATGAACTTAGTAGGTGAATAAATATGGGCTCATCGATTATTTATACTTAGATTTCTTGTAGAGATCGGTCCGGCATTGCCTGTGTGTATGTGGCATACAACAGCAGCATCATTAGTTTTTATGTCACAATAGCTCACTTAAATAATTACTTAAGGGGAGTCTTTCACGCCGATTGACCCTATTAACCTATTAACACACTTATGTCCACGGCATCCCCCCTATTAAAACTGTTCTTACCATTAGGGGCGGCCCTACAACGGCCAGTGCCCAGGCCCCTGGGTCATTTTCATACCAATTCACTCCCCCTCCTCCGCGTCTGCCCGCCCATCCGCCGCTTCTGCCCGCCCTTGGTCTCTTCTCTATATTTCCTCCTACTGTCCGTAATCCCGCGCATGCGCTGATTACTGCGATATCGGCGCGTGCGCATTGAATGACCACAGTCTGGCCGGGGCATCACAGTTTACTGTGCCCATGCGCCGGCCCGGGCCTAACTTACGTTCTTGCCGTGATGCTGTGATCACAGCAAGAACGTAAGTTAGGCCGGTGCCGGCGCATGCGCACAGTAAACTGTGATGCCCCGGCCACACTGTGGTCATTCAATGCGCAAGCGCCGATATCACCGTCATCGGCGCATGCGCGGGATTACGGACAGTAGGAGGAAAGATAGAGAAGAGACCAAGGGCGGGCAGACGCGGAGGAGGGGGAGTGAATGGGTATGAAAATGACCCAGGGGCCTGGGCACCGGCCGCTGTAAGGCCGCCCCTGGGCACCTTCACAGCCTCATTTGCATACGGAATAAAAGTGTTTTTTGGACGAATGATGCTAGCAGGGAACTAACGGTAAGAACAGTTTTAATAGGGGGGATGCCGTGGACATAAGTGTGTTAATAGGTTAATAGGGTCAATCGGCGTGAAAGACTCCCTTTAAGCTTAGATATAATTGAGTAATCATGTACTAATGTAGTATAATTTTGACTATGTCCACCAATACTGTGCACACTCCTATCTATTTGCCTTTCTAAACCTAATGAGGGTGGCCGCCTCTTCATTTCTCCTGTCCTCTCACCTGTTTCCTGTGTTTTCTACATGTATACTATGCAGACAAATGACTGTTCTATGACATTGTTTTGACATGCGCATTGTCTTGCGAGGGTGGGGACACCAACCCGCGACATCTATGTACGCGGTTTGCATGTCAACATCCTCATCACATGATCGCAGTAGAAGCACGTGACTCAACCCAGATCACATGTCTTCCTAGGGGCCGGGCTATAACATCCTAGGTCACTTCCGGTGTCGCGGAGATGACGGAGAAGTAAAATCAGTAAGATGCATGTAATGATTGGCTAACTGCTGTATATAACCCTTGTCCCCCAGTGATGACGCTACCCCCAGACAAAGGTACGCCGAAACACGCATTGGGGTTGGCGCCATCCTGGAGGAGACACAGTATGGGTAATTGTCCGATGTCCTTTGATATTGATGAAATGTTTGCACTAGCACTTTATTGGTTCATGTAATACATTGATGGACTGTCATATAGACTTGCATCCACTATGTGTCTCCCCCAGTGATGTAGTTTTTTATTTCCTGCACCACATTCTTTTTAATCATGTTTGTTAAACATTTGTGATTTTTGTAATAAAGTATTGATTCATTATAAGCGGTCTGGCATTTTGTGTGTAGGTTTATATATTTCTCATGTACATGATGAACCTTTGTCTAATCCAGAACTTGAGTTTTTTGTATATGGCAGCAGATACATGGGTGAGGATGGCCGATTTCATACTGGATATGCAGTGGTCACGCAACATGAGGTAGTATTGGCTGAACCACTTCCTCCTCACATGTCAGCACAGGAGGCTGAGCCGAAGGCACTAGCTGAAGCGTGTAAAATGGCAGATGGTAAAAGAGAAAATATCTTTACAGATTCCAGGTATGGCTTCGGTATTGCACATGACTATGGCCCCACCTCGAGGGCCAGAGACTTGCTCACTTCAGCAGAGTAACCAATTAAAAACAAAGATGCTGTGTTTGAACTAATGAACTCAGTGTTGCTTCCAGAGGAAGTAGCCATTGTAAAGGTAAAAGCACATACCAGGCAGGAAACTGGAGAGGCTAGGGGCAATGACAGGGCAGTTCAAGCTGCCAAACAGGTGGCATTGAAGCCTTGGAACTCCGAGATCATCCCTGTCAGCGTCCTGAAGCCGCACCACATGTCTGAAGATGTGCTGGTTAAACTGTCTGCACAGGCAGATGAAAGAGAGACTCTTGGGTACAGAAAGGAGCAGCCCTGAATGAGCAAGGTCTCTGGGAGGTCTCAGGTAAAACCTACCTTCCCAGGGCTCTCTACCCTATAATGGCACAAGAGGCCCACGGGCCCACATACCTGGCCAAAGGGCCAATGGTGGACACTGTGCTGAAGAAATGGATTTCACCAGGTTTCTCCACAACTGCCAGCAGGTTTGTACAGGGTTGCATGATCTGTGCTCTGAATAACCCAGGACAGGTAGTAGAAAACACCCAAGAAACACACCCAGGCCATTTTACCTGTTACAGATATTGCAGATAAATTATATATACAACTACCAAAAATGGGAGTATACGAATATGTGCTTGTGTGCGTTGATCTCTTTTCAGGATGTCCGGAAGCCTACCCAGTATCTGCTGCAAATGCTAAGAATACAGCAAAGAAATTGATCAGTGAACTTGTCTGCTGATATGGGGTTCCAGAGGTCATAGAATCAGACAGAGGAAGCCATTTCACTGGGGAGGTGATGAGGGAGATAATGGGAGCTTTGGGAGTCACTCAGGCTTTTCACATTGCCTATCACCCCCAAAGCAGCGGCCGTGTCGAAAGATTGAATGGCACGATAAAACTAAAAATCCTGGAAAAAGGTCCGGTTTATCCCCTTTTGAGATATTATTTGGATCTGTGCCCAGACTAGGACTGTATTTTCCTCAACAGTTGCAGCTCCAGACTTATAGCATGGTCAGTTACATGAAGGCGCTCACCCGCAGGTTGGAGCACAATCATAAACTCCATTAGTTGGCCACCCTTTTAGACCCTTGCTGCAAGGGGAAACTGGAGCAGTTCATCCCAGCCAGCCGGAGACAGGCCCGAATGGATCAACTGCGGGCCTGTCTGATCAAACGCTGGAGCAGGCAAACCCTCGGCCTCACGCTCCAGTTCTCCCTGCCCATCTCACCCAGCAGGTGGCTGTTCTACCATTCTGCGCGACCCAGTTCAAGCAGCAGCATCAGTCAACACCAGCGGCTGGCCCGCATGGTGGCAGACTACATGGGGTCCGTTGGTGCTTCTGACAGCATGAGCCCATGGGGTATTGGGTTGCCAGGCTGGACACCTGCCGTGAGCTCGCTCAGTATGCTCTGGAGTTACTGTCTTGCCCCCCTCCAGCGTACTGTCTGAGCAGACATTCAGCACAGCAGGTGGGATGGTCACCGACAAGCTGACTCGTCTGTCCACTGACTCCATGGACAGACTGACATTCATCAAAATGAATGAGTCCTGGATCGACAGTGACTTCTTGGCCCCCGCTGTCGGTTCAGGGCGCGGAAGGGTCCCTTGTCCATCCCTCTCCTTGGCTCTCCCTCCAAAAATCCGTAGTTTTTTTAAATTGTTTTTAATTATTTATATATTTATTTAATTATGAATTTGTGAGTGTTTTTTAGTGATGTATGTAATTATTTTATTATTTAATAATGAATTTTTATATTTATGTGTGTATGTGTGTATATATGTGTGTATGTATATATATATATATATATATATATATATATAATATATTTGTGCTGCCCATAATTATTCATACCCCTGGCAAATTTTGACTTAAAGTTACTTTTATTCAACCAGCAAGTATTTTTTTGATGAGAAATGACATAGGTGTCTCCCAAAAGATAATAAGACGATGTACAAGAGGCATTATTGTGGGAAAAAAAAACATTTCTCAGCTTTTATTTACATTTGTGCAAAAAATACAAGATGTTCCGCACTGTGGAAAATCTCAGAGGACGTGGTCGGAAGCCAAAAGTGACACCTGTGCTGGCCAGGAGGATAGTAAGAGAGGTGAAAAAGAATCCAAGGATCACCACCAAGGCCATCCTGGTGAATCTGGGCTCTGCTGGTGGCAATGTCTCAAGGCAGACAATCCAACGGACACTGCACACTGCTGGGTTCCACTTCTCCAGATAAGGCACACAAAAGGTCGCTTGGCTTTTGCAAAAGCTCATCTGGACAAAGAAGAAGACTTCTGGTCTTCTGTGTTATGGTCAGATGAAACAAAAATTTAATTGTTTGGTCACAATGATGTTTCCTTCATTTGGCGTAAAAAAGGAGAAGCCTTCAACCCAAAGAACACCATCCCCACTGTCCAACATGGTGGTGGGAACCTAATGCTTTGGGGGTGTTTTTCAACCAATGGACCAGGGAACCTAATCACAGTAAAATGGCACCATGAAAAAAGAGCAATACATGAGGATTCTCAACGACAACATCAGGCAGTCTGCAGAGAAACTTGGCCTTGGGCACCAGTGGACATTTCAGCATGACAATGACCCAAAACACACAGCAAAAGTGGTGAAGAAATGGTTAGCAGACAACAACATTAACGTTTTGGAGTGGCCCAGCCAGAGTCCAGACTTGAATCCAATTGAGAATCTGTGGAGGGAGCTAAAGATCAGGGTGATGGCAAGAAGACCCTCCAACCTGAAAGATTTGGAGCTCATTGCTAAAGATGAATGGGCAAAAATACCTGTGGAGACATGCAAAAAGCTGGTCTGCAATTATAGGAAGCGTTTGATTGCTGTAATAGCCAATAATGGCTTTTCTATTGATTATTGAGAAGGGTATGAATAATTTTGGACTGGACACTTTTTGCTCAAATGTAAATTAAAGCTGAGAAATGTTTTTTTCCCCACAATAATGCCTCTTGTACATCGTCTTATTATCTTTTGGGAGACACCTATGTCATTTCCCGTCAAAAAATTACTTGCTGGTTGAATAAAAGTAAAGTCAAAATTTGCCAGGGGTATGAGTAATTATGGGCAGCACTGTATGTGTGTGTGTATATATATATATATATATATATATATATTTTGTAAAGTTGTATATTTTTATATTTTATTTCAATCATGTATTTTCATTATTAATTGATTTTTGAAGTGTAAAAATGAGTAATATGTATTTTTATTTAATCATGTATATTTAGATTAAATTATGTTTTGCAAGTTGATTATTTTTTGTATGTATCTACTACTTTCTCTAAAGATTATTTGTTATATATCATGTATTTAGACTTTCATTTGCTAATTTATTAATGTATTAAAAAAAAGTTTTTAAATGCCATTCTTTTCAAAATAACAGTCGACATATAATAATTGCATAAAATTTATAATGAACAGTCAATATTACATGAGAAGTGAACTAGAGCACATTGTCTTTTAAATTGACATGACTCTATTCAAGTGATTAATTATTTTAGCCGTATTACATTCTACCTTTTAGTGTGATGTACACTCCGTACACTGTGCTCGATGCATAAACCATACTGGTAAATAGATCTCTGACATAACAATTGTCACACACACACCACACGCACCAGTGTGCTATTGGTTTCCTTATCAGGCTGTCACCGCCAGCTCTCTAAGAAGGTCTGGCAGACATTCTTCTGTACCTCTTGCATGATGTTCTTTGTTTTGGTTTCACTTTGTCATCTCCTTTCCTTCTCCCAGCTGTCACCTATTCACACTAATTGCCTCCCTTTATATTCCCTCCCATACTGCCTCACTTTGCAGTTTATACTACTTCCTGGATTGAAGTGATCACTGCTGGAGAATTCTGTTACTGCTTGTTCAGATAAGTCCTTTCTTGTATTGTGTTTATTTGCTGGCTTGATTCTAGGTGACCCTGACTCCCTCCGTATTAAGTACAGGGAGCCGGTGGTCGTGTCTCCTCACTATTATAGGGTTTTCAGGTGTCACACAGTCTAGGTACGAGGGCATGCAATCGTCTACCTCTGAGACCCTTGTATGTGCTTAGCAGTCAGGGTGAGCTCTTAGGGTCACCTTTATGCTCCTTAGTTCGGGATCAAGCCAGTCGGATGTTTATCCATAACTTTCAGCTATCTGCAATATCATCCGTGACACAGGCACATCTAGTCTGTAGCAGAACACAGTGTTAACGCAGCCTGCCTCAACGTGTGCCGATTCCTCCGAGCCAGAGGTCAGTAGGAGTGGCGGGATTTAGCAGCTGGTACACTCTGGTCCGTAACCCTTCCAGTGAACGAGGTACTGAAGGGATCTAAGGAGAACTCGGGAGACCCCTATCCTGGCAATCTGAAATTCCAAATTGCCGTCCACTATGACAGGAGCGGGAGGCAAAGAGGATGGTTTAACAGGTTCCACATATCTCTTCAACGACGACTTATAGAACACATTATAATTCTTCAAAGCCTGAGGAAGTTCAAGACCAAAGGCTACTGGGTTAATAATCGCAGTGATCTTATAATGATCAATAAATCTTGGGCCCAACTTCCAAGAAGGTAATTTCAACTTAAATGTTTCTTGTGGAGAGCCACACAGAATCACCCACTCTCTGGTCCGGACCATTCTTACGTCTCTTGTCAGCCATACGTTTATACTTGTTGCCCATCTTTTTCAGATTCTCATCTATTTGGCAGAAAATTCAAAACAAAGAGGAAAATCGTTCCTTTTCAGTTATACCAGAAGTCTCAGTACCAGAAAATGTGCCAAATTGCAGGTGGAACCCATATGCCCCCAAAAATGACGACTTATCAGTGTAATCCTGTATACTGTTATTTATGGCAAACTCGGCTAAAGACAAAAATGAAGACCACTCGTCCTGATTCTCTAAGACAAAACATCTCAAGTAAGTCTCCAGATTCTAATTAGTGCGTTCAGTCTGTTCGTTCAACTGAGGGTGAAAGGCCGAAGATAAGGACAATTGTACCCCCAGACGAGTACAGAACGCCTTCCAGAATTTGGAAACAAACTGAGTCCCCCTATCAGACACCACATCAGAAAGAATACCATGTAATTTCATGATGTTATCGACAAACACTTGTGCAAGAATTTTAGCATTACGTAGACCTGGCAATGCTATAAAGTGCGCCATTTTACTAAAGCGATCGACAACCACCAGAATCACAGTTTTTCCTGAAGAATTTAGTAAATCTATGATAAAATCCATGGATAAATGAGTCCAAGGTCAGGACGGGATGGGCAACAGAAGTAAAGATCCAGAAGGCAGAGTATGTGTCACCTTAGCACGTGCAGAAGTACCACATGCTGACACATAGTCCTCAACACACTGACGCAACCCCGGCCACCAGAATCTACGAGAGATGAGATAGACAGTGGATCTGCTCCCAGGGTGTCCCTCGAACACCTTGTGACGTAATTCAGAAGGAACAAACAGCTTCCCTGGAGGGCAAAAATCCGGTGCATCTTTCTGGGCCTCCAACACCTCTGCCTCAAGGTTGGAATATAGGGCGGATATAACTACCCCTTCAGACAATATTGGACCAGGATCTTCCAAATCCTTCCCCTCTAGAAAAGCTACATGACAAAGCATCAGCCTCGACATTCTTAACCCCAGGGCGATAAATGACTATGAAATTAAATCTGTTAAAGAACAATGACCATCTGGCTTGCCTTGGGTTCAGTCGTTTAGCCAACTCCAGGTAAGCCAGATTTTTGTGATCAGTAATACCAGTAATAGGATGAATTGCTCCTTCCAACAATGACGCTATTCCTCAAAAGCCAACTTGATGGCCAGCAACTCTCTATTACCCACGTCATAATTCCTTTCTACAGCCGAGAGTTTCTTAGAGAAGAAAGCACATGGGCACCATTTACCAGGTGAAGGACCCTGCGACAAGACTGCTCCTACCCCTACCTCGGCTGCGTCAACTTCCACAATGAATGGCTGTGACACATCCGATTGCATCAGTATAGGAGCAGAAGTAAAACATTCCTTCAACGCTGAAAAGGCTTGTAATGCCTTACCAGACCAGACATCCAAACCTTTCCTAGTCATGTCCGTTAAAGGTTTAACCACAATCGAGTAGTTCAAAATGAATTTACGGTAATTGGTGAACCCCAAAATCCACATAAGCACTTTCAGATTTTCAGGTCGATCCCAGCCCAAAACAGAACGGATCTTCTCTGGATCCATACGAAAACCTGAAGAGGAGAGTAGGTAACCCAGGAATTGCACTTCCTGAACTGCAAATACACACTTCTCCAACTTAGCATACAATTTATTCTCTCTTAGGATCTGTAACACCTGTCTCACGTGATCCTGATGAGTTTCCATGTCTGGAGAATAAATTAGTATGTCATTCAGATACTGTCACCGCCGGCCCTGGGAGAGATCTTAGAAGTTCAGATAGACAGAAGACTGAGGAGTCTATCTGACAGATCTCTCTTGTTTTCATTGTTGCTGACAGGTTTCCACCCCTTCGCAGATGCTGCTTATTATCAGTCAGGTGGCTCTTTATATGTTCTGAATCTCACTTGTCTTCCTGCGGCTGATAGCTCTTCTGTGGAGTGCTCTACTTGTGTGGTGGTTCTCCTGTTCCAGTTACATCTCAAGCTAAGTCCTTTTCCCTTTTAATGGTGTGTCTGTTCTGACTAGGCCTCAGGGAGACACTAGCTCCTTCAGTTTGGAAGGAGCCGGTTGCCTCTTTCCCTGTTCCCTAAGCTCAGGGTTTGGTGCAGTGTTTCAGCAGTCTCAGGTTCCTGTGCATGTGCATTTCTATTTTGAGATTTGCACATGTTGTAAGAATCTTAGGGAGAGTTTCAGGGATTGCTAGGAGGTGTCCTCTTTATTCCCCAGGTTTGGGGACCAGCAGCCTGTGATCCCCGGATCTGCGTGTGGAGGTGGGCTTCCTCCAAAGATAGACCCTGCAATTATCGAGCCAGTGCAGCGATAGGATCCATAGCTTCACTGACACAAACAAAAATGAAGTTTTTTGGCGATTGATAATGTCACAGTGCTGTGTGGGTAGTAAACTACACACCAAACACAGGAGGGAAGGGGAAAGGTACTAGGCCTGAAAACTAGGGAAAGGGGGATGGTCACCACCTGGTGACTCCCTAATCCGAGCCCTGACTACTATCTGTATGAACAGACCTTGATGGTAGGAATGTTCATACGCAGGAACCTAAAACCCTATCTCACCCTATAGGGCCCTGGAAATAGTGTCAGGACAACGGATTACCTGTTCCTTCCCAGATGAAGGAACAGGAGACCCCCTCAGGCCTAATACAAAAGATAGGGGAAAACAACAAACTAGAAATAGGAAAAGACACTTAAGAGAAAGCCAAAGTAATCACACACGGCAAAATGCCAGTAGCACGTGTCTGTCAAAACTTTTTTAATACAAATGCTGAGTATATATTTTTAAAGGGGCTGAGAAAATGAAAATACCTAAATATTATGGTACTTTCACACTAGCGTTAAAGTTTACCGGTATTGAGTTCCATCATAGGCGGCTCAATACTGGAAAAAAAACGCTTCAGTTTTGTCCCTATTCATTGTCAATGGGGACAAAACTGAACTGAGGTGAACGGAATGCTCCAAAATGCATGCTGTGGTTTTCTTTCCGTCCTGGGATGCGGAGCAAAACGGATCCATCATTACCCCCAAAGCAAGTCAATGGGGACAGATCTGTTTTCTCTGCCACAAGGAGAAAACAGATCTGTCCCCATTGACTTTTAATGCAGTTCAAAACGGATCCATTTTGGCAATATTAAAAATATGTTAAAGATAATACAACCGGATCCGTTCAAATGGATGCAGACGGGTGGCAGATCTGAGCATGGGGGGGTCTTGTTTGAGCATGGGTTGGTCAGGTATGAGCATGGGGGTCAGATCTGAGCATGGGGGGGAGATCTGAGCACTGAGGGTCTGACACTGGGAGTCCTGATTTGTGTTATCTGATCCGAGCATTGGGGGTCTGATTTGGAGGTCTGATGAGGTTTGGGGATCTTATTTTAGGTCAGATGAGGATTGTGGATCTAATTTAGGAGTCTGATCTAACGTCTGTTGAGAATTTTTTATTTTTTTTTACTCTGCTGAAAAAAAAATATCAGACCTCAGATCAGAAAAAAAAAAAAATCTCTTATTTTTCTTTGTTAAAATCTAGGTGCATCTTGTAGGGCGAAAAATACAGTGACTCGTGTGTAAATGTATAGCTTGTGGCTCCTGGTAGTCATACAAATTTTTTTTTTGGGCTCCTTGTGTCTGTAAGGTTGGCCACCCCTGCACTAGGTGGTAGGGACCCCATCTTATTTTCTCTGGTGTCCTATAAATTATAGTTATGCCCCTGATTCAGAGATATATTTTTAGGCTATATTGTGATCATATGGCTGTATAACTGAGTTGCTTTTGTGTAATTGTATATTTTATATCATTTTTGTTATATATTTGATTCCCCACTCCCGGGGTTTGGTGTTATATTGATAAAACCTAATAAAATGTTCAGGAAAAGAAAATTAGAAAAATACGTGGTTAAAATAAAGAGAAAGCATATGAAAAGTATTCTATATTCAACAAGCACGGCCCAAATCACTTGTCTAAGACACACAAAATACTAATAAATCATCATGTCTTGATGCCAATATAAGATTTTCTTTTTACATACTGTTTAAATGCCAATCAAATATATCCACATATGTTATAAAACTATTACATGGAGCATTGTTACTTCTCCCCATATCACTCTGGACTCTCCCACAGTGTGGGTGGAGGTGTGAATACAGAAATAAGAGGCAAGGTTCATGGGGACAATTCATCTTCACTATTACAAAATTGGATCCTAGTCCTAGTTAACCTCAGAAAAATATAATTTTGTTGTCTGGGAGATCCAAGACCATCTCACCCCCAAAATTAATCTTTTTATTGGCTGTTTAAGGTCCATGGATAACCTGATGATATGTTAAAACAGGTGATAGTTGTTTCTCTCCAATGTGAATTCTCTCATGTGTAACAAGATTTGATTTATCTGAAAAGTGCTTTCCACAATGTGAACATGAATATGGCTTTTCTCCTGTATGAACTCGCTCATGTTTAACAAGACTTGATTTATCTATAAAACATTTCCCACATTCTGGACATGAATATGGTTTCTCTCCTGTGTGAGTTCTGTTATGTATAACAAGATGTGATTTATATCTAAAGCACTTCCCACATTTTAAACATGAATACGGCTTTTCCCCTGTGTGAATTCTCTC
Organism: Bufo gargarizans; assembly: GCF_014858855.1. Taxonomy (NCBI): domain Eukaryota; kingdom Metazoa; phylum Chordata; class Amphibia; order Anura; family Bufonidae; genus Bufo; species Bufo gargarizans. Next base: position 738,873,276 of record NC_058080.1, read on the forward strand.
ATGTGTAACAAGAACTGATTTATCTGTAAAACATTTCCCACATTCTGAACATGAATATGGCTTCTCTCCTGTATGACATCTCTCATGGGAAACAAGATGTGATTTCTGTGTAAAACATTTCCCACATTCTGAACATGAATATGGCTTCTCTCCTTTGTGATGTCTCTCATGTTTAACAAGATCTGATTTACGTGTAAAACACTTCCCACATTCTGAACAGGAAAACGGTTTCTCTCCTGTGTGAAATCTCTGATGTGTAATCAGATACGATTTCTGAGTAAAACATTTCCCACATTCTGAACATGAATATGGTTTCTCTCCTGTGTGAATTCTCCCATGGTTAACAAGATCTGATTTTTGTACAAAACTTTTTCCACATTCTGAACATGAAAAAGGCTTCTCTCCTCTGTGACGCCTCTCATGTTTAACAAGATCTGACTTCTGTCTGAAACTTTTCCCACATTCTGAACATGAATATGGTTTTTCTCCTGTGTGAATTCTCTCATGTATAACAAGACTTGATTTCTCTGTGAAGCATTTCCCACAGTGTGAACAGGGGTAAGGTTTCTCTCCTGTGTGAATTCTTCTGTGTGTAGAAAGAACTGAGTTTTTTGTGAATTCTTTACCACAATGAAGCCTTTTACCCTTTTTCTGACCTGTATTTGTGGTAACAATCTGTGATTGTTCAGGAGAATATACCTCATCATTAGGAGATGTATATGATTGATCTGTATAATTAAGTCCTGGATGTACATTAAGAGTAATGGAGTTTTCTCCTGAAGAGTGCTGCATGATATCTTCATCTTCTACTTTATAATTTAGTGAAAACATGAAGTTTCCCTTAGAACCGTTACTGGAATTCTCTGTTAAAATAAAAAAATAAAAAATTAAAAAAAAATTTAAACCATAAAGGTAGACAAACTTATAACATTATTAGGCTAAGAGTGAATCCAGAAAGAATGAGCGTTTTAATCCATTCATTTTTAATTTATTCCTGGTTTTGGCTAGAACAAACATCACCAAAAACTGCATGTGTAATTACAGCCTTATAAAGCTTTCTACAGTCAGGTCCATACATATTGGGACACCGACACAATTCTAACATTTTTGGCTCTATACACCACCACAATGGATTTGAAATGAAACTAACAAGATGTGCTTTAACTGCAGACTGTCAGCTTTAATTTGAGGGTATTTACATCCAAATCAGGTGAACGGTGCAGGAATTACAACAGTTTGCATATCTGCCTCCCACTTGTTAAGGGGCCAAAAGTAATGGGACAATTGGCTTCTCAGCTGTTCTATGGCCAGGTGTGTGTTATTCCCTAATTATCCCAATTACAATGATCAGATAAAAGGTCCAGAGTTTATTTCAAGTGTGCCATTTGCATTTGGAATTTGTTGCTTTTAACTCTCAAAATGAGATCCAAAGAGCTGTTACTATCAGTGAAGCAAGCCATCATTATGCTAAAAAAACAAAACAATCAGAGAGATAGCAAAAACATTAGGCGTGGCCAAAACAACTGTTTGGAACATTATTAAAAAGAAGGAACGCACCGGTGAGCTCAGCAACACCAAAAGACCCGGAAGACCATGGAAAACAACTGTGGTGGATAACCGAAGAATTCTTTCCCTGGTGAAGAAAACACCCTTCACTTCACAACAGTTGGCCAGATAAAGAACTCTCTCCAGGAGGTAGGTGTATGTGTGTCAAAGTCAACAATCAAGAGAAGACTTCACCAGAGTGAATACAGAGGGTTCACCACAAGATGTAAACCATTGGTGAGCCTCAAAAACAGGAAGGCCAGATTAGAGTTTGCCAAACAACATCTAAAAAGCCTTCACAGTTCTGGAACAACATCCTATGGACAGATGAAACCAAGATCAACTTGTACCAGAGTGTTGGGAAGAGAAGAGTATGGAGAAGGAAAGGAACTGCTCATGATCCTAAGCATACCACCTCATCAGTGAAGCATGGTGCTGGTAGTGTCATGGCGTGGGCATGTATGGCTGCCAATGGAACTGGTTCTCTTGTATTTATGGATGATGTGACTGCTGACAAAAGCAGCAGGATGAATTCTGAAGTGTTTCGGGCAATATTATCTGCTCATATTCAGCCAAATGCTTCAGAACTCATTAGACGGCGCTTCATAGTGCAGATGGACAATAACCCAAAGCATCCTGCAAAAGCAACCAAAGAGTTTTTTAAAGGGAAAGAAGTGGAATGTCAATCACCTGACCTGAATCCGATTGAGCATGGATTTCACTTGCTGAAGACAAAACTGAAGGGAAAATGCCCCAAGTACAAGCAGAAACTGAAGACAGTTGCAGAAGAGGCCTGGCAGAGTATCACCAGGGATGAAACCCAGCGTCTGGTGATGTCTATGCGTTCCAGACTTCAGGCTGTAATTGACTGCAAAGGATTTGTAACCAAGTATTAAAAAGTGAAAGTTTGATTTATGATTTTATTCTGTCCCATTACTTTTGGTCCCTAGTGGGAGGCACATATGCAAACTGTTATATTTACTACACTGTTCACCTGATTTGGATGTAAATATCCTCAAATTAAAGCTGGCGGTCTGCAGTTAAAGCACATCTTGTTTGTTTCATGTCAAATCCATTGTGGTGGTGTATAGAGCCAAAAATGTGTTGATGTCCCAATATTCACGGACCGGACTGTATAACACTTTGACTTCCTAACAAAGTCCAGGATTCTGGTTTACACCCAGTCACAACTATTACTACATACAGAAAATCATGACTTGATAAAACAAAAAAAAATAACATTTTAATTGTTCCATACCTGTGGTGACATCTCCACCTGGAATGTCCTCCTCCACCTCACTCTTACATGGGGGATCGCCCATCATCCACTGTTCTTCATCCTCCACTTTAATAATAATCAGATCTTCCCCCTGATTTGTCATCTGTAACAATTCAGTACAATATAGCAGACAGGTGGGAAATCGAACAGATGCACATAAGAGACCCCCACAATCTATGACCCCTCTGACTGCAGGACCCCCCTATATAGATGTGTATAGGGCTTAGCTCCATCTACCTGAAGATTCTCCAGGACCTTCTCCTCTGGACAGTCCTGGGAATACAGAGGACGAGGACATCTCTCTGGTGGATTTCTCCTCCTGGATCCATCTGTGGAGACACAAGCACACAGTGACTGAATACATGGCCTCCTGTAGATCTGTCTATAGATCAGACACTTCTCTCAGCTCCTTGACTTCTAGGTTTAGTTATCAGGGGCAAATAATATTCTGCTCCTCACCACATGTGCTGAGGTTGCAGCAAGCCCGAAACAGCATCTGACCTTTGAGAGCAATTTTGCGGGGAGTGGACCGCACAATATTACTTAACTGTAGCCATGTTCAGAGGATACAGTTATAAGTGTAGGGAGTTCTTTTAAAAAAAGTGTCCTACATCACCCTACTTACTAAAAAGTTGTCAGGCACCTTTTGCCACAATGACACTTGTGTTTATGAGGTAAATTTCCAGACAGCGAACCCACAGTGAAGACCTTCATCAGTCAAAGTACATACAGAAAATAACTACAACTACTCCCAGTCTCCTCTCCACCAGGCTCTGAGGTGTTGGAAAAAGCTCTTCATCTATATCCCCCTCCAAGTCTCCTATCTCCTAAGAAGGTGTTCATTTAATTCAATTTACTTCAATTCAATACCACTGACAGGTGAAGTGAATAGCAGTGATTGTCTGGTGAAAATGGTGTCTGCCTGTGGGGGTGAGGGGAATGTTAGCCAGCAAGGAAACAGTCAGATATTGAGGTTGATGTGATGGGAGCAGTAATATGGATACGAGTAAGGATCTTAGCAACTTTATGACCAATCTGTGATTTGTAGACACCTGGGTCAGAGCATCTCTAGAGCAGCCGATCTAGTGGAGCGTTCCTGTTATGTAGTGGATTGCAAGAGGGTAGATAGGGTTGTTTAGGCCCTTTATCAGTAAAGGTCATAGAAATCGAGGAAGTAGCAGTTGTCACTATGATCTGCAAATTATGGCATGGGCATAAAAGCAAGACTGTGTTAGCCCAGCGGTCCGCGCCGGCACTGCTGCCCTACCCACGGACACGGGCGCCGGGCTTCCTCTTTCTCTCCTGCTGTCATGTGCCGTGCTGACAAGCGTGGGCAGCAGGTAGCTTAACTGTTGCATCTGTGCTCCATGCCAGAGTTTACTTCCTGCTAGAGTGCTGTACTGTTGTTAGGGCTTGCATGGGTGTGTCTATCCCCACGTGTGAGGCAGCACGTACACGCCCCGAGTCTCCCCAGCCTATGGCTGGCTAGTATTTAAAGGTGCTTCCTGCCCCAGGAAGATGCCTGAGCAACTCATGGTCACTAGTTTGTCTAGTTCCAAGTGTGAATGTAACGGGGCGCCAAAGGCGCACTCGGTCTCCCATCAGCCGCAGACCTGCTGCTTAGCTTCGGGAGCGAAGATTTGTGTTCGGCCTCGTTCCCAGGGCGGCTTTTGCTAGCTGGGAGGCTCCCTGCTCCTAGGTCTGCCTTGAGTGCCGAGCTGATCACTCGGTGTTCGACTTGTCTGTCTGTCGGTCATGTGACGCTGGCCACGTCACATGACCCTCACTCCCCACTATAAATACAGGCAACCTGCTGGATACATGTTGCCTGTGATTTTGGTCCCTTAGGCTGTGTATTATTATTGTTATTAAGCTTACCTTTGGATTTGACCCTTGACCTGCTTCCTGATACCTCTTCTGCCTGCTCCCTGAACCTTGACGCTACCTCTCGGATTTAGACCTCGGCTTGCTTTTGGATTTTGTCTTTGCCTCTTCTCTTGTACTGACGTGACCTCCCGGATTTTGACCTCGGCCCGCTCTCGGATCTGTCTCTGTCTCCTCCCTCGTACTGACGTGACCTCCTGGACTGACCCTGGCTAGTTGACCCGCCTCGCCCTTCCGTTTTTGGTGGTACCTTGTTTCACCTCTCTGTCCGCTCGAGTGCTACCTCTCATTGGCTGCCCGCTTCCCTACTGTCTCTCTCTGCTTGCACTTACTCAAGTCAGGGACTGCCGCCCAGTTGCGCCCCGTCACCTAGGGAGGGTGGTGCAAGTAGGCATGGACAGGGGACTAGGTGGCAGCTCAGGGGGTGCACCTCCGCTCTATCTTTATACCCGTGACGCTACCCCATGACAGTGAAGGTGTTTTTTAAGTTCTGTTTTGCTGTGTACCAGACTCCGCTTTTGAAATCATTGGATTTTGCCTGTTTGCCACCTGCCTCTGACTTCAATTATGGACCTTGCTTGATTGCTGCCTGCCCTGACCCCAGACTTCCTGAACACGTACTTTCCATTGGTGATTTCACTGGTATCTCTGACCCCCTGGTCAGCTGCCACTGACTCGAGGACTGCTCTGGAGTGGTACCTGGCAACTACCCTAATGGCCCAAGCCTATCCTCACCATCAGATGCTCTAGTGAAGACCAGGTAGTTGCTTAGTTACGCCCCTCCAGAGTATTGCCAGTCAGTGGCGCAGTGGGTCCACACCCACTGCTTGCATAACAAAGGGAAAGAAACTATTTTTAACCACATGAAACCACAAAAATGCCAGTTATCGCCACTTGTTGCAAACTAAGAGGGACAGAATCCTTGAGCTGACAGGCCTTGGTTTATCACTCTAACAGGTCTCTACGCACCTAGGCCGAGATCTCAGCTCTGCTCAACATTGTGTGTCCCGATAGTTGGGAGAACGTCAAACTGGAATGCATGGACGGATCATCTGATTAGGAGAATGGAGCGTAGCGATCCATCCTATACTGCAAATGAGACTGGAAGTCATATCTGAAGCCTAGGGTGGCAAACACTTCCATCAGAAGGCGTCTGCATGAGCCAGACGTTCAGCTACATGTGTTCTATTGAGGTCATGTCACAGGTCTCAAAGCCTATCATTGTGCACAGCAAGACAATGATGGAGGCTGGAATGGAGGTCTGTCCTCTTCAGCGATAAGTCTATTCCTCAGACAACCATTAATAACCTCACTGATAGCACGCCAAGGTGTGTAAGTGCACGTAGTTCTGCGTGTGGAGCTCATACTAGACTAATAAGCTGAGGTGTTTTATCATCTACATATCATTATCATGTCTACCCATCCTGTGATTTCCATAATTCCACGACTTTGCCTTCTTGGAGCTGCAATTTCAATGTTGTGGAGTGGATCTGGTATCACCGCATCCATATCGACCTGCACTCGTTGGAAGTGCCCCGTAAAAAATAAATAAAATAAAAATCTAAATGATGCCAGTACTGTCATTTTTTGATCAACTCGTCTCCCAAAAAACATAAAATAAACCAACTAAACCCTTTTGTGACTGATCAATTTTCCATATTTTCATTTTTTTACTTCCTCCGTTCCCAAAATCATAAACTTTGTAATTTTTCTGTCCACAGCCATGAGAAGGCATTTCCCGCATAACCAGTTGCACTTTCTAATGGTGCCATTTAATATTGCGTACAATGTAGTGGGAAGGAATTGGAAAAAAAAAAAATCTGTTTTGACATGGTTTTATGGGTTTCGTTTTTTTGGGCATTTTATTTGCAGTAAAACTGACCTGTTATCTTCATTATGGGTCACTACAATTACAGCAATACCACATTTTTTCAGTTTTTCTTGTGTATCAAGATTTTTTTATTTTTTTTTCGCATCACCATATTCTGACCGCCATAATTTTTTTTATAATTATGTCTACGGAGCTGTGCGAGGGCTTATTTGTAGTGGGAGGATCTGTAGTTGTTATTGATACTATTCTGGAGTATGTATGACTTTTTCAAATTTTTGTCGGGGGAGGTGGAGCTACAACTTTGTGTGAATCGGCCATTTAGATAATTTTTTTTCCTGTTATGAAGTTCACTCTATGGGATAATTGCAATTTTATCAAAAAACCCTCGCCAGGGCCGAAAGGAAGTTTAGGCTAAGATATAACTTTTATTATGATCGTTAAAATGTGGGAGTACCAGCTATCAAAGGACAAACATACATACAAAAAGAACTAAAATACTCAGGGGGGATAAATTCGTACCAAAGGTTCCAATCAAGAACAGATGAGACTATAAACAATTCTAGAAAAAAGGAACTGTCTTACCAATTGATGCGCTTGGGGACCCTTCGGTAACTGTACAGCCCGAGGGATGACTGGCAATTTATAGTAAGTCACTCTGTGCAAGGCAGCTGTGGCGAGTATCTATCCCTAAAATGAACCCTGACCAAGGACCAGGAGAGGGAAACTGCAAAGGCCCTGCCTTACTGCACAAAGAATTGCCCCAATCAGGGAGACCCTATCTGGATGTCTAACCCTATTGGGTTCTTTGATATATTTAGTTAGACTGTTGGAAGTAAATTTTTCTATCTTGAAAGTTTCGTTTGGTGTTATTGTTATAATTGCAATTTTCCCTTTAAATTTTTGTACATTTGAATTTTTTATGTTGTACACTTGATTTTTTTTTCCTTTCTCGCCTTCCAATACTAATAAATTTTACATTCACATCACTTTTATTTTTTTCTCTTCAGGAACTGAAGCGACAAGCAGGACTGCACAGCTACATGGGAAAGTTATAGCTCAGCACAAGTGCTTCCTTCAGAAAAATACATGTACAGTAAGTACCGTATTTTCTGGCGTATAAGACGACCCCTAACTTTTCCATTTAAAATATAGGGTTTGGGCTATACTCGCCGTATAAGACTACCCCTGCCTGCCCAGCCCTCCCTGTCTTCAAGACTATCTTCTCCAGTCCAGGGAACTGACAGGGATCTGTGGATGGCATTGTTATGGGGAGGGGGGATCAGTGGATGACACTGCTATGGGGAGGGGGATCAGTGGATGACACTGCTATGGGGAGGGGGATCAGTGGATGACACTGCTATGGGGAGGGGGATCAGTGGATGACACTGCTATGGGGAGGGGGATCAGTGGATGACACTATATAGCATCTTATGCTATATGTGTCATCCACAGATCCACCCCTTGACAGTGTCATCCACAGATCCTCCTCCCTATAACAGTGCCATCCACAGATCCCCCTCCCCATAACAGTGCCATCGACAGATCCCCCTCCCCGACGCTCACAGGAGTACATTTATAAACTGTAATCTGTAACTTTAACTTTAATCAGCGCTCATCTCTTTTTTTTACTACCTTACTCTCAGCTTCGGTAACAGGCACGTGACGTCAGTGAGTGAGCGCTGCCCGCACTGCCTGTTACTGGAGCTGAGAGTAAGGTACCCTAGTAAAGAGATGAGTGCTGATTAAAGTTAAAGTTACGGATTACAGTTTATAAATGTACTCCTGTGAGCAGCCCTGTATATTCTAACCCCCAGGCAAGTGTCCCCGTCACCATGGAAACACCAGGGGGTTAGAATATACCATCGGATCTGAGTATACCCGGCGTATAAGATGACCCCCGACTTTTGAAAATAATTTCTAGTGTTAGAAAGTCGTTACACGCCGGAAAATACGGTACTTGTCTGTAATGTTCCATTATCGTGGGACTTCATCTGCGTGTTTGTGAGGCAGTTAGGGATGCTTTTAGGATGCAGTGATGCTGAGAACAGGGGAAGGAAAGTGCTGGCATGAAAAACAGGTATATGGCGCAATAATATGCAGTGCTTGAGGTACTCTGGACAAAAAATAGCTGCAAAATGATGTAATTATGAAACAGGAGAAATCCTTTAAAGGACATGAGATTGGATGTATGAGGCTAGCAGGTGCACACAAAGCCTAGTTACTGACATATCTACTTTTCTCAACAGGACTGATAGGTAGGAACCATGCCTCACGGCAAAGAACTGTCAGCAGATCTCAGATTATTTGTTGTAGAGACATATGACGATGAAAAAGGATTCAAAGCCATGGGTGAACATCAATCTTCATTTAGACAAATTGCCTACAAACAGGGAACATTCAGGACTGCCGCTGCTGTCCCTAGGAGTGGACATCCTGATAAGATCACTGCACAATAACAACGAAAATCCTAAATAAATAAATAAACCCAAGGGTAATATCAAAAGACCCACAGAAGACTCTACAAACTGTAAAAACCTCTGTCCATGTGTCCATTGTTAGAAAAACACTGTACAAGAATGGTGTCCCAAAATACATTGCAGCCCGTCTCAAGTTTACCTCAGACTATCTGGATGCGAGGCATCATGGTTTGGGCCAAGTGAAGTTAGGCACCACAACCTGTGTCTGGTAGAGTGGAGCACCATGGCCTGGTGTTGAGGACACCCATTGCTTGGGCCTGGTGGTAAGGAAACCCACGGTCTGGGCCTGGTGGTGGGGAAGCCCACGGTCTGGGCCTCGTGGTGGGGAAGCCCACGGTTTGGGCCTCGTGGTGGGGAAACCCACGGTTTGGGCCTCGTGGTGGGGAAACCCACGGTTTGGGCCTCGTGGTGGGGAAACCCACGGTTTGGGCAGATTTACTAATCTTGTATGAATGTATGAAATGTAGACAGGCAGTGTAAAAATGCTCCACATCTCTCACAACGGCTCCGGCTGAATGATAGATCTGCAGCACGGTAACACACTTCTGTCCACCTCTATATCAGCTAGGGCTTTTGTGTTACAATGGTGCGTCTTAAGGCTGGATTTACATCACATTTTACCCTATGTTGAGAATGTAAATCAGGAAACCTTTAGACGTTCACACTAAATGTGTGTATAGGGCTCCATTATTCAGATGGAGGCCAAAAGAATATCCTTGTGACCTCCCTCTGGATGGTATACATCAGTATACTGAAAAAAAACAACATAGCGTAGAAGACAGCACTATTCCATACTTCAGTGCGCTTTAAACAAAAGGATGTTTAACTCTTTGAGGACACAGTGATTTTTCTGTTTTTACATTTTCATTTTTTACTCCCAGCCTTCCTAGATGGAGCCATATTTTTTTAATTTGGCCCCATTTAATATTGTATGCCATGTAGTGGGGAGCTGGAAAAAATCCAAATGGAGTGGAATTGAAATAAATGCAAAGCTGAAGGTTTTACCATGGCCCTCACAGTCCCTTGATCTGCTGAAGGTTTTACCATGGCCCTCACAGTCCCTTGATCTGCTGAAGGTTTTACCATGGCCCTCACAGTCCCTTGATCTGCTGAAGGTTTTACCATGGACCTCAGTCCCTTGATCTGCTGAAGGTTTTACCATGGTCCTCACAGTCCCCTGATCTGCTGAAGGTTTTACCATGGTCCTCACAGTCCCCTGATCTGCTGAAGGTTTTACCATGGCCCTCACAGTCCCTTGATCTGCTGAAGGTTTTTACCATGGACCTCGGTCCTTTGATCTGCTGAAGGTTTTATCATGGTCTTTACAGTCCCTTGATCTGCTGAAAGTTTTATCATGGCCCTCGCAGTCCCTTGATCTGCTGAAGGTTTTATCATGGCCCTCGCAGTCCCTTGATCTGCTGAAGGTTTTATCATGGCCCTCGCAGTCCCTTGATCTGCTGAAGGTTTTATCATGGCCCTCGCAGTCCCTTGATCTGCTGAAGGTTTTATCATGGCCCTCGCAGTCCCCTGATCTGCTGAAGATTTTACCATGGACCTCGCAGTCCCTTGATCTGCTGAAGATTTTATCATGGCCCTCGCAGTCCCTTGATCTGCTGAAGATTTTACCATGGACCTCGCAGTCCCTTGATCTGCTGAAGATTTTACCATGGACCTCGCAGTCCCTTGATCTGCTGAAGATTTTACCATGGACCTCAAGGTCCCCTGATCTGCTGAAGGTTTTACGATGGTTCTCACAGTCTCCTGATCTGAACATAATTAAAAATCTGAGGACAGACTTCAAAAGAACAGAGCATGCAAGACGGCCCAGGAATCTCACAGAACTGGAAGAGGTCTGCAAGGAAGAATGGATGAAAATCCCTCAACGTGACCTGAAAGACTCTTTCTGGCTTCTACAGAAAGGGTTTACAAGCTGTAATACTTGCCAAGAGGGTGCTACTAGGTACTAACCATGCAGAGTGCCCAAAGTTTTGTGTAGGGCCCTTTTCCTTTTTTGTTATTTTAAAAAATGTAAAAGATGAAAATAAGAAAAAAAAATCATAAAAAACTAAAGAAAGGTGTCACCTTTAAGTTTTATGCCGTTTGGAGATAATTTAATCTTCAACTTTCTTAACGGTAGGAATTGTGACCAGGGGTGGCCAAACTTTTGCATACCACTGTAGTTATGTCTAAGGAGCTGTGTGAGAGCTCGTATTTTGCAGGGTGATCTGTATTTTTTATGCATACCATTTTGGGTTTGTATGATGTTTTTGATCACTTTTTATTTGATTTTTTGGGAGGAGGTGAAGCAATGAAAAAAGAGGAGTCAGCCACGTTGTTGTTTTTTTTTTTTTGCATTATGGAGTTCACCATATTGGATAAATAAATTTATATTTTAATAGGTTGGGCATTTTAGGATCCGGCGATGCACATGATTTTATTATTATTATTTTTTACATGCTATCATTATATTGCTTTTCCTATAAACAATGTGATTCAATACATTAGTGTATGGTACATTCAGTAAATGTGATTAAAACTGATCACGGCATCTGAGAGGTTAAATGTCAGCGATCAGCATTAATGCCTCTGTATGGCATCCCTGAGTAGCCTCCATTAAACTGATGCCTCAGAGAGCTCCTGTGCCAGCTTAAAGGGGTTGTCCAGCCCCTAGTATTGATGATATGTGATTGGCAGGGGTCTGACACCCTCACCAATCAGCTGCACTAGGAAGTGCAGTATAATACAGGCTCCATTCCAGTGAATAAAGGGGGTGCCTGCAATTACACGACACCACCGCTCCATTGGCAACGACATGTAGTGTGATGACAAGTAAGCGATGCTCGCATGGAGCGCCGCCTCTACATCTCACAGCTGATCGGCAAGGGTGCCGGGTGTCAGACTCCCGCCAATCAGATATTGATTACCTATACTGAGGATAGGTCATAAATATTATAGGCTGGACAACCCCTTCCACCGTAAGCAACACAGATGGTGGCTCTGCTGCGTATAGGGGGAAGGGGTTAAATTCTGCAAAAGGATTCAGTGGGAGAGGAAAGTAGTGACTGCACTGCAGTACTATGAAGGAGGACCATGTGCGGGACGTATCCCACTCTGAGCCAACCTTTACAGGTCAACTTAATGTGACTTCTCTAAACTTTTGAATACACATGTCCAACTGTTCAATGTTTCTGTGCTTTTTGCACAACTTGCTGTTCTCTAACAAGAAGCTTAACAGCAAAATTCACAACAGGTGTTTGATCCATGAATCTCCCAATACATTTCCTGGTTCAATTAGAACTGTTATTTAAGCAGTCCTCCTCATCATGCTGTTCACATTCTGACATCATGAGACCAAGACGACGCCTAACAATTGATCAACAGTACCTTGCCATTGTGAGGCTTCAAGCAGGACACCACTGGTGTTGGCTTTTGTTTTAATTAATTGTTTGAGATGAGGAAATCCCGTCGCTGCTTCTACTCAAATGCCCGACTTTCATGATACAATATCACTGGAGCCAGAACTTTTTCCATTTTCCATAAATTTCACGCGAAAGTCAAATATCCCTGACTTTTTGTGAGTAGTTGTAAAAAGCACACGTAGCCTCTAATGCAATGTGAGAAGAAACTGTGGAGCTCCTCCATCACAGGTCACTGCACACACGTGTATACACTGCACATGGCGGCTCTTACCCTGTGATACAAGAGGCTGGTGCTCCTCCATTACATGTCACTGCACACACGTGTATACACTGCACATGACGGGTCTTACCCTGTGATATAAGAGGCTGGTGCTCCTCCATTACATGTCACTGCACACACGTGTATACACTGCACATGACGGCTCTTACCCTGTGATATAAGAGGCTGGTGCTCCTCCATTACATGTCACTGCACACACGTGTATACACTGCACATGACGGCTCTTACCCTGTGATATAAGAGACTGGTGCTCCTCCACTACATGCCACTGCACACACGTGTATACACTGCACATGACGGCTCTTACCTTGTGATATAAGAGGCCGGTGCTCCTCCATTACATGTCACTGCACACACGTGTATACACTGCACATGACGGCTCTTACCCTGTGATATAAGAGGCTGGTGCTCCTCCATTACATGTCACTGCACACACGTGTATACACTGCACATGGCGGCTCTTACCTTGTGATATAAGAGGCTGGTGCTCCTCCATTACATGTCACTGCACACACGTGTACACACTGCACATGACGGCTCTTACCTTGTGATATAAGAGGCTGGTGCTCCTCCATTACATGTCACTGCACACACGTGTATACACTGCACATGACGGCTCTTACCCTGTGATATAAGAGGCTGGTGCTCCTCCATTACATGTCACTGCACACACGTGTATACACTGCACATGACGGCTCTTACCCTGTGATATAAGAGGCTGGTGCTCCTCCATCATGGCCTCCTTGTACAGGTCCTTGTGTCCTTCTATATACTCCCACTCCTCCATGGAGAAATAGACAGTGACATCCTGACACCTTATAGGAACCTGACAACACAATGACATCGTCATCACCCAGACCCCTCCAGTGCTGTTACTGGAGAATTTCCCAGCATTCCCAGCAGTGTCACCTCTCCAGTCAGCAGCTCCATCATCTTGTGGGTGAGCTCTAGGATCTTCTGCTCATGTATCAGGGGGTGAGGGGGAGGCTCTGTGATGGGGGGAGGGGTCCTGCTCCGCCCTCCTGACTCCTGGAGATGGATGATGGGAGTCACACAGTCCCCCGATGTCTTCTTCACTATTGTGTACTCCTGTGGATGGAGAGAGACACTTAGGGAATAAACCCTTCAGGGGCCATGTGCTCTCCTCCGGCCCTCTCCTCCTGGTACAACGTGCCTACTTACCTTCTCATGGCTCCTACAACATGACTATTGATCACTGGTCACATGACACATCACTCACCATATTTGGGGCTGACCTTCAGGTTCTCCGTCACTTGGAAGGTATGGAGGCCGTTCTCCAGGACCCCGGACTCTTCCTATCACTTCCTATGATGGATTCTCCTTCCCGATGTCTGACTTGTTACAGAATACAATAAAGAGGAGAGAAATCTAGAAATGTTTACCTCTCCGCTCAGCAGGGAGATGATCTCCAAGGTGAGGTCTAATATTCTTCTGCTGATCTCCTTCCTGTCCATCCTTGGTGGTCGTTCAGGAGAAGAGGAGAGAACTGGAGGAGCTGGAGGCTTCTAGTACTGCAGGCGCCTTTATGAGAAGAGGAGAGGAAATCATCCAGGGGAGAAGACCAGATGTCACCTCCAGAACCGCACTTCCTGAGCCTGGAGGGGCCCCGCTTCTCAGAGCCCCCACCACATGGATTCCAGGGGCCCCAACATGGAGATTTCTGGTGGCTCCACAGGAGATAAATGTCTGATAGATGCAGGTCCCACCTCTGGGCTGTGCTCAGCTGTGTCCACAACTCTTAGAGAAGAGACTGGAGAGAGCTGAGCTCAGGCCGGGCCCCGCTGCATTCATTCTGCTCCTGGATACAGGGGCCCCTCACCAGGACAGTCAGGGGCCAGTGAATGATGACAACCCCCACTATCCCCACTACTCCTCCCCCATGATACTAAGCTGAGGAGCGGAGAAGGATTCCTTGTGTGTAATGGAGGAGAATCTCCAGAGGTGACATGTCTGAGCTCTCCACCACACTGTCTCCTCACAGCTCATCTTACCTGCAGGCTGGAGGAATGGCTGATACCAGAGAGAACAAGAGCCCTGACTACCGACCAGGACCTGCCCAGTGTCTGCTGCACTGTCAGAGCTGAAGGACCTGGGGTGACGTCACTGTCATGTGATCTGTGCAGGGGGCGGGGCTCAGTTGTGGAGAGAGGGGGTGGTGAAGGACCTGGGGTGACATCACTGTCATGTGATCCTTGCAGGAGGCGGAGATCTTTCTTTACAGCACTGATCACATGATGTGACCTCATCAAAGGTCCTTCACAAACTCATAGTCTCTGCCGCTGAGTTCTGTGAAAATCTGCTGCCCTCGTCACTTCCGGTCTTGACGTCACGCTTCTGAGGTAGGTGTGTCACAAAGCTGGCAACCTTATAGGCTGTAAAGAAGGCTTGGCTCAGGGCAGCTCACTGTATGTGAACGCGCAGGGGCAGCCGATCTTCACAGAGGTGTATGGGGACGCGCAGGGGCAGCAGATTGTCACAGGCCAGCTCATATTAACATAGGCAAGCAGCTCTTTATTGTAATGGGGGCTGTATGGGGATCTCTCCTGGCATCCGATCTTCACAGAGGCTGTATGGGGACGCGCAGGGCAGCAGATTGTCACCACTGTAAACTGACACCACAGTATGGGACAGCAATAGGGGGGCAGGTTATCTTCACAGGGTCACTATGCCCAGTATGGCCCGAGTGGCACTTTCCCAGACAAATGGCACCACAGGGAGGAGATGAGCAGGTTATCTTCTCGGGGACACTGCGCCCACCATCACCCGATTGACACAATCGCTATTACTTGGAGGGAGGGGGTCACAGTCCCAGGCTACTGCCTATGTCTGCTTGGATGACCGCAACCAGGAAGATTACTTTAAAAAAAAAAAACAACAGTCAACTTATTCCACAACTGTATTTTATTAATAGATATTGTAATGATTAATATTTAAATCATAAGTATAAATAACATTATTTTCAACAGGAGACGTACAATACATCACAATGTCATAAGTGCTAGCCAAAAATACACCCTTTCACTATTTGTCGGTGAGATAAGAGATGTCATCCGTGATGAAATTAGAGACTTTTAAAATATCTGGATACTGAAATGTGTATGTACTACTAACCAGACGGGGGGGGGGGGGTCCTGTTATTCTTCGGCTTTAAAAGTGTGTTTGGAATCAGGTGATTTGTATGTCAAGATCTGAACAGTTCTGTGGTCTTCAGATGGCACCAAATAATGACAGCTTGGCTGCTGCAATTGGATATGTCCCTATTTGTGGAAGGAGAAGAGATGTAAATTAGATATAAAAAAATAATAATAGTACAAAAAAAATGGTACCGTTTGTAACTATTGTATCGAATAACCTATGTAGAAAAAAAATTCAACCAGAAAAGGTTACTCGGCAACCATTCAACACACTGGAAGAGTCCTGTTTTCCAACTGTTCCGAAAAGCAGCTTTTCAAAGTTAATGGACTGTGATCACAATTGTACAACAGGTGTCATAAACCCTTCCTGATTGCATCCGACAACAGTCTGTGTGGCATCACCCTACAAGCGGATGTGTAAATTACCCCATACTTGGCGCTTCATTCACCCCGGTCATGGACCATGTTCGGACATTCAAAGATACTTTGTCCCCAATGCAACGCACACTAAAATGTGTGTCTTTTGGACTTACCTTGAAATCCTTTTTCTTTATGATGCATTGACCACGTCCTGGACCATGTTCTGACAGGTTAGGATACTAGGTCCCCGAATGCATTGCGTGAGGTATCCTTTGGGTGAGATTGTATTTGCACAATACATCATAAACAAAAAGGATTTAAACTTAAGTCCCACAAACACACTCTTTATTATGTGTTTCTTTAGAGTCTGTTTGTTGGACTTACCTCTAAATCCTTTTTATCGTGTATTGTGCGAATAAAATCTCACCGAAAGGATCCCTCGCGCTTCTGCTCGCGTCCTTTATGGGCTTGGACTTCTTGGTTCCTCTTTTGTTGTCTGTGTTTCTACTTCTCCTGCTTCATTTATTAACGGAGTTAATAAAAGGGCTGCAGCCGAGGTAATTTGCCAAATAGGAGGAGGTAATCCGATTTTTTTTATAGGTTCTCCTATTTGGTAATACGCGGATCCGCAAGTTGCTTTGTCTCTCAATGCAGCCTACAGGAAAACGCATTTAGTTTTAATGGTGATCACCGTTGCCCACTACCAACCATACTTACCTGTATGAATTATCCTAATTGTCGTTAGTGTACAAAGAAGTAGACTCATAAAAAAAATAAATGTAAAACAAACACAATCGAAATGCAGTCAACAATTCAAATTAACCAATAAAGGTAGATTAGTATATTGTGATATCTAAAAAGATCAGTACTATACCATAGTTATGCCCATTTAAGATGTACCCCTTCTTCAAGGTAGTCACCCAGAGGACACAGTGGTTGTCTCTGTTGACCCAAAATTTAAAAGATTGAACAGGTTAGTTTCCGAACATACAGCCCTAGGAGACATTGACAATCACTATAGTATCACAACATTCCAAAAACCGATTTAACATTTTGTGTGCTAAATGGGATTCCAAGTGAAAGTATCTCACATGGAGCTCTTCCTTCATCTTCCTCCTCCGTCACAGGACACAGCGGTGGTCTCAGTCGATCCAACAAAGAAAAAGGTAAGATTGTTAGTCTGAATACATACAATTTACGTCGCAAGTTACGATCGCACGGTGTTTCACCAATCCCACAAAGCTCCCCCCTGTTGAAGACAACAAGTGCACGTAATGCCGTCTAAACTCCACCGATTTGTTCTTAGACAAGTATCTTATGCGGAGCTCTTCCTTCGTCTTCCTCCTCCGTCGCAGGACACCGCGGTTGTAATATTAGCATGCTAAAAGATAATGTTATAGAGAGAAAATTTAGCCAAATGAGAAAATGACAAACCTCAATTTACTATAATTCTTAGCTTGATCAGATATTTCAAGGGAAGGCGTTTATTGCTATATATATTTATAAAAACAAGAAAAGGGTCAAACCAGATGTTATTATGTCTGTATGTCTTGTGGATTCTTATTTTAACAAATTCTGACGCAGGAAACGTTCAATCCCATGAAAGTATCAATGGAGTGAATACAACTAACAGTAAGATATACAATCTTGGTGCATTTCTACTCTTGATAGTGTGTGCCAAATAAATGAACATACAGATGACCCTGAACCAGCACCTACCAAATTCACAAAACACAATTAGGTTATGTTGAATTATTTAACATCGCCATGAAAAGTGTTTCAGCACATTTCCTTTTATTCACAACCACAATTTCATAAAATAATACATTTATAGTTGGATGTTATTATATGTGCACATTCGGTATGAATGTAATTATCTAGAGAAACCATTGGGAGTTAGATATACCGGACCTTTGTACTGTAGTAGGGCACAAGCTATTTCCATTTGTGCATCCCTTATATGTTCCTCCGTTGTCTTGACTTCCGAGATGGTCCTTGTTTGTAGGAACTCCTTGGCGAACTGGAAAAAACTAAAACATTATTTCAAATTTTGGATGACAGTGACATGATTGTTTCAGCACCAGCAGAACTAAAACACCACAGCTACTCGAATCTTGCAGGATCCCGGTGTTCCACTGTGCCGCTTGTTCTTCTGGCTTGTACTTGCTCAAGAATAGACTGTCAATCAAGCATAACAAAATATTTGGATAATGGCTTTAAATGTATAGTACAACATACATGTTTTGTCTAGTCTCTTGGGCAGCGTTATAAGTCTTAGGCCCCTTTTACACGGGCGAGTATTCCGCGCGGGTGCAATGTGTGAGGTGAACGCATTGCACCCGCACTGAATCTGGACCCATTCATTTCTATGGGGCTGTGCACACGAGCGGTGATTTTCATGCATCACTTGTGGGTTGCGTGAAAATCACAGCATGTTCTATATTGTGTGTTTTCCACGCAACGCAGGCCCCATAGAAGTTAATGGGGCTGCGTGAAGTGCGGATGCGGTGCGATTTTAACGCACGGTTGCTAGGAGGCGATCTGGATGGAGACCCGATCATTTTATTATTTTCCCTTATAACATGGTAATAAGGGAAAATATTAGCATTCTGAATACAGAATGCATAGTACAATAGCGCTGGAGGGGTTAAAAAATAATTTAACTCACCTTAATCCACTTGCTCGCGCAGCCGGCATCTCTTCTGTCTCTTTCTTTGCTGATTGCAGTCAAAGGACCTGTGGTGACGTCACTCCGGTCATCACATGGTCCGTCACATGATCCATCACCATGGTAAAAGATCATGTGATGGACCATGTGATGACCGAAGTGACGTCACCACAGGTCCTTTGACTGCAATCGGCAAAGAAAGAGACAGAAGAGATGCCGGCTGCGCGAGCAAGTGGATTAAGGTGAGTTAAAATTCTTTTTCTTTTCTTTTTTAACCCCTCCAGCGCTATCTTACTATGCATTCTGTATTCAGAATGCTATTATTTTCCCTTATAACCATGTTATAAGGGAAAATAATACAATCTACAGAACACCGATCCCAAGCCCGAACTTCTGTGAAGAAGTTCGGGTTTGGGTACCAAATATGACGATTTTTCTCACGCGCGTGCAAAACGCATTACAATGTTTTGCACTTGCCCCTTTTCCCGCAACGCCCGTGGGAAAGAGGCCTTAATGGAAACAACCGTACTTCCAGTTATTCTGAAGTTTGTGACAATAGCTGGTTTCATTACCCTGGGGATCCATCAACACAAGAACTTTCTTGGACATGATCACCACCTTATAAATAAATTCTAACAGCTAAGTAGAGTGAAGATATTACAAACATATCAATTAAAAAAATAAAACAATTTAGAATCACTTAATTCCATACCAACCCAAATAGACATTAATAGGGCATGCATGGAAAACATTTAAGGAACTTCGTTAAATAAAATTGTATAGACGAAGAACAATGTGGATAATGCCTTTCTTTAAGACAATGAAAGTTATACCTACTTGTAGCTAACCGTGTATACATCAAATTTTCTACATGGTAGCATTAAGATTGTACTTATACATATTGAAATATACAGTGGTGGAAATAATTATTTGACCCCTCACTGATTTTGTAAGTTTGTCCAATGACAAAGAAATGAAAAGTCTCAGAACAGTATCATTTCAATGGTAGGTTTATTGTAACAGTGGCAGATAGCACATCAAAAGGAAAATCGAAAAAATAACTTTAAATAAAAGATAGCAACTGATTTGCATTTCATTGAGTGAAATAAGTATTTGAACCCTCTAACAAAAAAAGACTTAATACTTGGTGGAAAAACCCTTGTTTGCAAGCACAGAGGTCAAACGTTTCTTGTAATTGATGACCAAGTTTGCGCACATTTTAGGAGGAATGTTGGTCCACTCTTTGCAGATCATCTCTAAATCCCTAAGGTTTCGAGGCTGTCTCTGTGCAACTCTGAGCTTGAGCTCCCTCCATAGGTTTTCGATTGGATTAAGGTCCGGAGACTGACTAGGCCACTCCATGACCTTAATGTGCTTCTTCTTGAGCCACTCCTTTGTTGCCTTTGCTGTATGTTTTGGGTCATTGTCGTGCTGGAACACCCATCCACGACCCATTTTCAGTTTCCTGGCAGAGGGAAGGAGGTTGTCGCTCAGGATTTCACGATACATGGCTCCGTCCATTTTCCCGTTTATGCGAATAAGTTGTCCTGTGCCCTTAGCAGAAAAACACCCCCAAAGCAAAATGTTTCCACCCCCATGCTTGACGGTGGGGACGGTGTTTTGGGGGTCATAGGCAGCATTTTTCTTCCTCCAAACACAGCGAGTTGAGTTAATGCCAAAGAGCTCTATTTTGGTCTCATCAGACCACAGCACCTTCTCCCAGTCACTCTCTGAATCATTCAGGTGTTCATTGGCAAACTTCAGACGGGCCTGCACATGTGCCTTCCTGAGCAGGGGGACCTTGCGAGCCCTGCAGGATTTTAATCCATTGCGGTGTAATGTGTTTCCAATGGTTTTCTTGGTGACTGTGGTCCCTGCTAATTTGAGGTCATTAACTAACTCCTCCCGTGTAGTTCTAGGATGCTTTTTCACCTTTCTCAGAACCATTGACACCCCACGAGGTGAGATCTTGCGTGGAGCCCCAGAGCGAGGTCGATTGATGGTCATTTTGTGCTCCTTCCATTTTCGAACAATCGCACCAACAGTTGTCACCTTCTCTCCCAGCTTCTTGCTAATGGTTTTGTAGCCCATTCCAGCCTTGTGCAGGTCTACAATTTTGTCTCTGACATCCTTGGACAGCTCTTTGGTCTTTCCCATGTTGGAGAGTTTGGAGTCTGCTTGATTGATTGATTCTGTGGACAGGTGTCTTTTATACAGGTGACTAGTTAAGACAGGTGTCCTTAATGAGGGTGACTAATTGAGTAGAAGTGTCTAACCACTCTGTGGGAGCCAGAACTCTTAATGGTTGGTAGGGGTTCAAATACTTATTTCACTCAATGAAATGCAAATCAGTTGCTATCTTTTATTTAAAGTTATTTTTTCGATTTTCCTTTTGATGTGCTATCTGCCACTGTTACAATAAACCTACCATTGAAATGATACTGTTCTGAGACTTTTCATTTCTTTGTCATTGGACAAACTTACAAAATCAGTGAGGGGTCAAATAATTATTTCCGCCACTGTACACCGTAATTACATTAAACTTTATAATACATTATTAAATAAGGAGAACCTAAAAAACAATGATTTGACCAATATATACCATAAAAATCCAGTGGGCTCCAACAGTAATAGAGCATAGCCATAGACCTTCATCCGGAAACTTGACCTGAAAGAAGGTTAGGAAACAACATTGCCAAATCAGATGTATGTATAAATCATAAACTTAATAAAAAAAATGTACTTTTATTATAGAAGTATATATTATAAATACTAATTTTAACAGTCACAAACCTTTCCAAGCTTTTCTAACACTGAGGACAGGACAGCATCAAACTGGCGCACAGGTTCCTATTGCAATGTAATAAAAGTTAGCAAGTAATGTAACTAAGCAAAGGACATAAAACATGAAGTAATGTAGGTAACACTTGCCTCATGCTTCGCTATCAGATGATGGATATAGGCGTCAATAACCTGCATCATACAATATCAAATTGCTTATACATATACACATCAGGTAATCACACTTGTCAATATGAAGTAAGTAGTTTTCTTTACCTCGTCCACCAGCCAGTTATTGCAGTACATGCAGTGTACGAAAGGATGAACTATACAGCTTGTATGGGCCAACAACTGCTTGCACAGAGCCGCCATCCTCAGCTTTCGAACTAAAATAGAAAAAATAAAAAAATTTAAACTCCAGGTCGGTAATATCAATCTGGGACCAATACCTAATACTGGTTGAGTATGCCCAATCCTAAAATTGACTTAAAGTAAGAAATGTAAAATTTTGAGTTCAATCCTCCAAATATTAACCATTTACCATGAATATAAGTTAATGACCGTAAATAATAAAAACTTTTGTAGTGCTGCTGTTATGCAAAGGGTGAAAAACTCAACCATTATTGGGTCAAACAGAAAAACCGGACCATGTATTCTTAACGTTTATATTGATTTTATTTAACACAATGCCAAATGGTGGTAAATAATACTGAAACCCTAAATATTAAGGGCAGAAATGGCTACAGAGTTAAAGGCCACACCAACAGGGCACGGCCAAACATTAGACCAACGGGGTCCAACAAACTTTTATACAACCAGTATGTGCTACCTCGTTCCATATTCATTGATACTGAGGGCTTTAAAATAAATGTCAAAATCAATATTCATTGCTTACTGTTAACATATATTTGAAAGGAAGATATACAGCAACTCATTTGGAAGTAATGAATTGCAACATATCGAGACTATAACAAAGCTGGATAAATCTGTTGCATGAATTAACCCTTGCTATATTACAGTGCTGTCTTTCTGGAGGAACTACTTCTTAATAACAGTACTGCTGGATCAAAACTACAATTCTGTTGGACACAACAATGTCCAATACAGTATAGTTAATCACAGTTGACTCACCGCCGTAAAACGGTCGACTATTATTCCCTCCATTTGACTATTGTGATGATTGAATTTGAGAACTTCTCGATTATATGGTGCCTTTTTGAGGATTCTATTATTGTTGGATCGAATGTTATTGTCCATTGTGGTGTAGTGTGCCCAACTGCAGACTCGCTGGGCACAGTTCACCATAGAAACATACCCCCATTGTGGTCTTACTAATTTCCTACTGCATCTCCACTTTGTAGCTGTTCTCACATTTTTTTATTTATTATTTTTTTATTGCATATTTTAATGAGTGTTATTCACTTTGCATACAAAATCTAGGGGATATACAATATAACCCTTTGTTTATAGGTCACAGTTTTTGATTTTTTATCCTTATTTTTTTTAAATGATAGTGTGAATCACATATACTCACCTATAATATCTTTTATCTATTATTTTTTTTTGCCTCTTGATATATTGTATCCTATAACGGTTTACAATATATTTATAGATTGCATTAAAAATCACGTTTGGGATTGAACCTTTATCATAGGTACTAAATATGAAGATATTTTGTTGACACATTGCTCAGCTATGAAGTGTATTTATATAACCCTTTTTTAACCTATGTACAATAAATATCGAGTACCTATCTAAATAAGTCCTGACTCCGGATATATATGCTATACTCCATATGAGGTGTGCACAACCAATCCATAACTTTATACCAAAATGGAACACGGTTGGTTGTTCAGCTTAAAAAAATATAATATTTTTTTTTTTTACAGTGCCATTATCATAGCAAACAATATGTTAACTAACTGATTTAACATACAAGAGCACAGGACAAATACACATACTTGGTTTACAAAGTCTCTACCCTGGTCCGAAAGGATTCTCTTGGGACAACCATGTCGATACACCATGGAGCAAATATGGCGTCCCACCTCTGCAGCAGATTTGGTTCGCAATGGGAATACCTCCACCCACTTGGAGAAATAATCCGTAGCCGTCAAAATGTATTGAAATCCATCAACTGTCTTAGGAAGAGGACCGGTTAGGTCGATCCCGACAAGCTCCCAGACAGCAGATACCTATCGGGAATACAATATGATATTTAGATTCATAATTTTTGGGCTTACATTTTGTAACACCAAGGGTATATTTCATTGTAGACAAGATATTTACCTTAATACACTAACGGCTGTGGAGCAGCGATTGGTTTTCCAGACTTCTGGCATTGAGGGCATTCCTGGATCTAATGGAAATGGCATGTAAACCGGTGTACACCTTTCCTCCTAATACAAAATACGGATTAGAATTGTTATTTACCCATTTAGCAATATCAACATGCATTCCATGCCAGAAGAATCGCGAGCCGATGGCCGATCGTGTTCTGTTGATCCCGGAATGTCCTCCAATGGGCGATAAATAAAATTCCACGAAGATTCTACAGGCTTCTTCCTCGTTTTTCACTAATCTTCGGGTTCCAAAGAACAACTCTCCATCTTACAAGAAAAATAGAGCTTTATTTAGTGAAAAATGATATGTGCACAGTTAATCATAAGGAGTGTCTTTGTAATACTAACCCTTTAAGGTGAATTTTGATGCGGTACGACGGAGTGTCTGCCTCTGTATCTTCTTAGACTCGGACGGGTACTCTCCAAAGCTTAGGAAATTGAAGATTTCCTTGTAGATTTTCTGAATACCTTTAAAAAGAAAGCACAATGCTCATTGTCCTTTGGTCAAAAAACATAATAACCCTGCCTGCAATCCATCACCTTTTTACATCTGTAGCTACTAAGTAACTATCCATTTCAGTGTACCAAATCTGTCTTATAACACCAGGCAAATTGACAAAACTATGGTTTAACCTAGAGTGAATGTTGTAAGATAGGCTTACACTCACTGCTCGGTAGTGTGATGAAACCCAAAACTTGTAGACAAGTGAATCAGCGACGAATCCTGTATAGGAAAAATCAAAGAAAATATTTTAAAATCTAACAATGTAAAAAAATAATGTTTTGTAATAACTCGCGGTTTAGACGTAGGAAATCCCCAGACAAGGATCACGGATGAGTGAGCAAATTACATTTGGAGCCTATAACGATTCAATATTATTAGTTGATTGTAAAATGTACTTAACTATATTGGGACTACTCACCAACAGAGAATCCAAACAAACAGGACACTGCTATGGCAAATGACTGAATAAGATACCAAGCCTGTGAGTGAAGAATAAGGAGACAAGGCTCATGTCAGACAGATGGTTTTCTGTACTGTACAGAATATTATTATTCGCCAGCGAGGAGTCTCTATATACACCACACCGGTATGCAACCAAGAACCCTTCAACACTCAGTGTACAATACAATCCTTTGTTTCTGAGGATGAACAAACTTTAATACAGGCAGCAACAATGACTGTACAGTCTGGCGCACATTTGCTGTAAGAGTTGGCACATGTGCTCTACAGGCAGCACCACTTGCTAGAAAAGCTTTCAAACATTGCAAGACAGCATGGCACATTTGATGCAAAAGCTGGCACATATGCTGCACACGCAGTAACACTAGCTAAAAACTTAGTACACATTTGCTCTACAGGCAGCCAAAAACACTATACAGACAAAGTACATTTGTTAAAGAAAAATATGTTTAAAAAAATGAACTTACTTTGTGTCCTGCTCAAACTTCACTCTTGCAAGTAAGAAATCACAGAATGTACTTGAATAATTTAAAAAAGCTTTCAAATTAGATTAGCACTCTTGAGACTCTCTCAAACGCAGTATAAACCAGTGGTCATACCAAAACAACACCCACAAAAGGATGACTGATAGTCACCCTCTTATATACTTCCCAGCACAGCCAATCAGCAGTGTTCACATGACCCTTTGCCAGCCAATGAAGTTCCATCAGGCGTGGTACACTGGCCCATCAGCAGTTATGAGGTGCTCCTCGCTTTGCCAATACCATAGTGAGAAGTACACAGGCGCTTTGGTGCCAAAATTACAACTAAAGCCCTACTCCTTTCACAATCTCATACTGTGACAGTTAAGTTTGTATTTATGGGCCAATCGGGTAATGCTGGCTAAATATAAGATGCCGCTTCCCTGTCACGTTCACAGCCTCTGTTAATATGAGCTGCCCAGCGCCTGTGACAATCTGCTGCCCCTGCGCATCCCCATACAGCCTCTATGAAGATTGGATGCCATGAGCGATCCCCATACAGCCCCCATCACAATAAAGTGCTGCTTTCCTGTGTTAATATGAGCTGGCCTGTGACAATCTGCTGCCCCTGCGCGTCCCCATACAGCCTCTGTGAAGATCGGCTGCCCCTGCGCGTCCCCATACAGCCTCTGTGAAGATCGGATGCCCCTGCGCGTGCACACGATCCCCATTCAGCCGCTGTTAAAACAACTTCCTATGCGATTTTCCTGCAATTTTTGTATATTTTTATTCGTTTTTCCATAATTGTTGTAACATAGTGTAAATGATAAAATGACACCTTAATACGTATAGTGATTGTAGATAGGACTTCAGTAATTATTGTAATTGTGTATGTACATTTGATACAAAAAAACTTCTGTCTGTTTTCAATTTTTCTTAAGTTAGAATAAAACTTGAATAAAATACAGTAAAATCGCAATTTAAAACTTCAATACTGGAATTTGATATCTCCGACTTCATTGATTGATATAGTAACACTTACATTTCTAATATATAGAAAAAACGCATATGCGTTTTTTTCTAAATTGCATGTGTTTTTTCTTATTTCAGGTGTAGTTTACATAACCCTTATTGTTCCGTAGATGATTCGGCAAAATTTGTTTCATAATGTCTTAAATCAGTAATTTTAATGTGGATGTTTTGACTTCTTTAATATATAAATATTTTTGATGTATAGATGTTTTTGATGTGTAGATATTAGGCGGGTGCCCTCCACCAAGGGGAGATCGGAGTGCTGGTAAACAGCCTGACTCCGATCACCCATCGGCAAGGGGCCCCAGCCCAATCTTATAGGAAGACAAACAATTCAAAATCCGAATTCAAACCGTCCGGTAGTAGTGTTCAAATCATAGATTCTTCTGGCCTCCTGTCTAGACATTTTTGCAATGTGGTCTCCTCCCCTCCAATGTACCTCTACCTTTTCAAAAGCAGCATATTTCATATTACTTGGATCTTTATTATGATGATATTTAAAATGTTTAGATAAAGAATGTTTTTCATAACCATTTTGGATTTTGTTCATATGTTCCGAAATTCGTGTTTTTAGTAATCTTTCAGTTCTGCCTATATACTGCTTTTTGCATGGACATTCTATTACGTAGAGGACATTGGAGGTCTTGCAGTAGAGAAAGGTGTCTATTTCATGTGTGAATAAATTACTGGTTGAGCAGATATTTATTTATTTTTTTTTAAAGTTTGTATTTTTACAATTATTGCATGTGTTACATCTATAGAAGCCCTTTAGGGTAAATATACTCTGAGTGGGAACTTTTTTTTGTTTGTTTTTCACTGTCGGGGCTATTTTGAGGGATAGATTTTGTGCCTTGGTACATTTTGTGGTAATTCAGTTAGTAATGGACCTATCAATCTATCCCTCAAAATATGGTGCCAATGTTTTTTTTATTATTTTCTCGATTCTTTTGTATTCCACATTATAGGGTAAAATTATCTTAATTTTATCTTCTGCCTTCTTTTGATTTTTAATTTTTGTGTTTTCTGGCTCAAAAAAGGTTTCCCTCTTCATTTTTCGGACATCTGCTAGGGACGACTCTACAAGTTGAGTGGGATATTCCTTCATTAAGAATTGCTCTTTCATAATCGTGGCTTCTTCCTCAAAATCCTTGTCTGTTGTACAATTCCTCCCTAATCTCCTAAATTGTCCTCTTGTACTTTAATGATTAAATCTAAAAATGTTATTGGTACTTATATTTGAGGTAAATTTTAAGTTGTTCTGGTTTGGATTTATTTCTTCCAGGAACACCCTTAGTTTATTATCATTTTTTTGCCATATAAAGTGGATGTTTGCCCAGGATCGCAAAAAGATAACCGATATATGCCTGGGATAGACAGACCATTCATAATGCTTTATAAAATATAGGTGCCAACATGTCTGGGAGGTATCATTGATAATGGGCAAGGGCTGAGACCTCCTGCTGGGGGTTTTCCTGCAGGATTAGCTTGCCTCCAAACTGGCTGGTTGAGGTGTGACTTTATCCATCTTGGGCCTCCTTGAAGCCTGGACCCCTGGGGCTTTCTCCCTTGCTAGCTGACAATCAGATGGCTGGGGGGTGGGAACATATTTTACACTGACTGTGTACATGCCAAAAGGTGAATCAGGGCTGCCAATAAATGATAATCCATATTCCTCACATAGGGGTATTTAGGGGACTGGGTGGGATTAGGTGTTTAGTTATGTTTTGGGTGGAGGTAGAGGCGCGGCCTAGTGCAGAAAAAGATTTGCGCCGCACATAGTGTTCCTTTTCCTTCTTTTCAAAAGTTTGGAGGTACGCACAACCTATTTTGACCACTGCAAATACAGGTGCTGCCTCTTCTTTTTCATTTTGGCCATATTCTACGAGTCACAACTTTTTTGTGTTGTATGAGGGCTCGTTTTTTGCAGGATGAGTTGACATTTTCATTGGCACCAATTTCAGATGCAGACATAGAAACATAGAATGTGTCTTTTGATTGGTTTTTATTCTGGGGTCTGGGGAGCCTGATCAACAACTAGAGACAGTAATTTAGGAAAGCCTTTATTCACAAAACATTACTATTGAGCAGTTTGGGTACAGTTTAGAGATAGTGTAGGGCAGGCATCCTCAACCTGCGGCCCTCCAGCTATTGCAAAACTACAACTCCCAGCATGCCCGAACAGCCTACAGCTATCAGCCTACAGCAGGGCATTGTGGGAGTTGTAGATTTACAACAGCTGGAGGGCCACAGGTTGAGCATGTCTGGTGTAGGGATATAATAGGGAGGCTTTATCCACACACTAGGGAGAGAGAAGTGGCCAATAGAACAGTGTAAAGCTTGGCTAATAGGAGCTATTCTATTAGACCTTGCTGCACTACAGATTTTAGGTTGTTTGGATTCTTTTATACATAAGCAATTCCATTAATCCACGATTCGGTTATTGGGGTGAAATTGTGGTCTGATACTACAGATTTGGGGCATTCACGTTCTTTTATATATAAGTAAATCCATAAGTAAATGTATACATAAGTAAATCTGTGCACCACCAATCCTCCTGTGCTGATCCAGACTGATCCCTTATCGTACCCTCTCCAGGCTTGGCATCTCATCTAGGATTTGGGGAAGTATAATCATATCCTCCCCTTTCTGCCATAGCGATTGTTATGTTTATTGGCCTATCCTTTCGACTTTATTGAAAGCCATACTTTATCAATATTTAAATGGTGTGTGGTAGAATTTTAAAAGGGTCTCAGTAGTAGCAGAACTGTGGACATTTGGTATGTGATGCAGATGCATTATATTTGGTCCCAAATATGTGGGAATTGTCTTTCTTTATGGCCATGAGATTTTTCTATTATCATTTGGCATTACTACAAGAATGTAATCTGATTCGCACACATATTATTGCATCCAGTTCTGTATGGTTTGTTTATTTGGAGTCTTTTTGCTATATGTGGTCCCCTGATGAACTGACCCCAGAGAACGTTTCAGAGAAACGCGTTGGGTCAAAGTTTTCATTCCTGGGACATATGATATGTGTTCCTTTTTTCCCACTGGTGATCAAAACCTGGTCGCCACTGGTTTACTTGGGAGCATATATGTATTATGTGTAATTATTTTTGTTGTAACTTCATTAATTTTCTAATACATGCATTGACTTATGACATCACTACTGGACTGTAGTTATACTAGGTCTCTTCTCAGGTGGCAGTATCTATTCCTTGTCAGGGACATATAGGGCCTATCAGGAGGTTCCTGACACAGGATCGCCCCTATGGGGCACTCATTAAGTTCTGCTAGGCAAGGCCTATAGTTTGATAGGGCAAGTGTGAGGGCAAATCAATTTTCTCTTCCTTGTCCTGCCCAGTCTCATTGTTAATTGCTTTTTAATGGTACAAATTGGGTGATTTTTAATGATCATCAGTAAAAGGTTACGTTTTATACTGGTGAAGGTACTCTGTGCTTACATTATAATTACGTTACACTAGTAACTACCTGATATCTGATGTCTATATCAGAACTGTGAAAAAGCTCCAGCAGTCATGTCAGTGGAGCATGAGCGCAGAGGCCCCTCTAGTCAGACCTTTGTGAGGATGGGCGATGGCGCATATAGGCAGCGACCAACTGACTACATAGGATATCTCGATAGTAGTGGAGTTTATCCTTCTCAGCAGGTGGGGAAAAAAAGCCAGTAGTCCCCCCTCTGCCAAATGGTGAGAATACGACGGTCAATCAGCATGCATCTGGCCAAATGGTGAGAATACGACGGTCACTCAGCATGCATCTGGCCATTTGCACAAAGGACTCGGAGGGACCTCCTGCCTCCATCTCCACTGCATATCGTCACGATGTGTCATCTTCCTGGTCTTCTCATCGCCCTCCTGCTCTTCTCCTGTCACTTGTGCAGATAAATCACCCATGTCTGTATACATTGCTTGTGCATGAATGTCGTCCTCCTCCTCCGCCAGTTCAGCCCCCACAGGGCTCAGGTATTTGTGAGATATAGGCGCCGCGTCTCCTGTCCCCTGGCCAGACAGATTTAACAGCATCATTTACCAGAACATGAAGAAGTGTAATGACATTATTCATCCTGTAGTCCTAGCAACTGACAAATAAAATGGCCTTTTCAAAAACCCTGAGCAAACGGCAGGTGTTGCACATGAGCTGCCACTGGCTAACGCCAAAGTTACACTGGGGAGTGCTCCTGTCTGCCTGCATCAGTAAAAAATCGTTTATACCCTTCCACTGCTCATATAGTCGGCCCACATTGTGAAGGGTGGCGTTCCAACGGGTGGAAACGTCACATATGAGGCCATTCTGCCTTTGAAGGTCAAGGAGGGAGTGTTTTGCAGGCTAAGAGTGGCTGGAGTGCATGCACAATTTTCTCGCCATTTTCAAGATGTCTTGCAGTTGGGTGGAATTCTTTAGGAACTGCTTTACAACCAGGTTAAAGACCTGCGCTACGCATTGCAGACACAATGTTCTTCCTGTTATTGGTGACCATGGTTCCGATCCATGGCGAGGAGGTAGCCGGGAATTGATTTCCTCTTGAAGGACGTGAAGCAGTTATTCCCCAAGCAAACCTGGTGCAGAACAGCGTGACACCACCATACTCTGCATAGGTGGTATGCTGGAGAAGCACTCCCAATTGTGCCTGCAGTGGAGGCTGAGGACAAGATTGAGGATGAAGAGGCAGAGAAGGACATTGGCGCAGGACTCACAGCTTGACACGGAGGTGGCATTGCTGTCACCTAGCAAAGTTGCTGGTGTGCTTGGGAAGGAATAACATTTACCTAGTGGGCGGTAAAGGACATATATTGTCCTTTACCATAGTCACAGCTCCACACATCAGTGCTGCCATTAACTTTACCAGACACCGACAGGCTCAAGGACTGGCCCACCTTCTGCTCAAATTGCAGAGTCGGTACAGTCTGTTTGGAGAAGTAATTACACCTTGGGACACTCCATCTTGGCTCGGCACAAGCCATCAGTTCTCTGAAAAGTGCAGAGTCAACCACAAGGAAAGGGAGGGACTGTAGTACCAGCAACGTGGCCAGGAGCTTCTGTGCTGTTGTATGTGTGCGCATACTGTTGTATTTTTGCAATGGCATCAGTGATCGAATGCTGGTGAAATGCTTCAGAGGAGTAGGAGGAGGGGCATCATCAGTTCCAGTAGATGATCGGAAGGAAACAGAGCTCCCTTCTGCAGAGGTGGTGGGGCCTTGACAGCTGGAAAAGGGTTGCAGGCCGCTAGAAGATGTCTCAATATTGGCACTCTGGCCACACTTCATCTTCTGCCACAGATTCTAAACACAGGCTGATGTCCTCCTGCGACTTGATGAAAAATTCCCACACTGCTGAAAATGCCATTTTACCCCCACCACTGTGCTGACTGCCTACCTTTTACAGAGTTCAGTAAAAGTTTTTTTACAGTAGAAATTAATTTCTGAAGTTATTACCCAAAGTCTCGCGAGACTTCGCGAAGTAATAACTTTGGCTCATAGGAGCTAATGCATTCTAATACTGTATGGAGTGTTCACTCCATACAGTATTCTAACGAAGTTTTAATGCAAATCGACTTTGGATGTTTCATCCAAAGTCGATTCGCTTATCCCTAGTGAACGCCCTAAAATTAGTAGTATCAGGCCACAATTTCACCCCAGAAACAAGGCTTAATGGAATTATGTAAAAAAAAATATGTGAACACCCGAAAATTTGTAGTATCAGACCGCAAATTTACCCCAATTACAGAATCAAGGGTTAATGGAATGTGATCAACCTAAAATCTGTAATATTAGAACACTTTTTAACCTCAATTAAGTGCAGCAAGGTGTAATAGAATGGCTTCTCTATTAGCCAAGCGTTACACTGTTCTATTGCCCCCTGCACTCTCCCTATAGTGTGGAAAAGTCTCACTATTATGTCCCTACACTATCTCAGGGCTGTCCCTAAACAGTTCTTATCAATTTTTTTTTTTACGAATAAAGTCTTTCCTAATCACTGTCCCTAGTCACATCTCTCCCTGCACTAAGTTCACTATAAAATGGCAGAGACCAGGCAGAATGAGACTTTTTATAGGGCTGTAACATCACAGGGGTTGGCTATCTGCTGATTGGCTGGCTGCATGGAATTATGGGTGATCCCTCATTCCCAGGCTTCTTACTTTCATTGTGTAACATGGTAACATGTGCAGCAGCTATTTTAGAAAAAATCTGATTGCTAGAACAAAGCACAAGGAAATTTGGATTTGTGATCAATCAAAGTTTTCCTGAAATTCAGATCGAATTCCACTTTGTTAACTTTGATTCGCTCAACACTATTAGAGGAGCCCAAGCTGAATTCTTAAACCAGGGTCCATGAGCCTCAAGTTATGCCCCGGCAACTGAGGGTTGCTCTCTGTCACACTTACCACTGGATCGGTATCTCAAGGACTCATCCCTTTACCAGGAAATTAAAATGATACTCATTCTTGAGAAACCACCAAGCCCGAAACTTATAGCACAACAACAGAAATTGTTGACAAATTGTTACTTGACAAATAAAACCCCTTTATTGTTAAACAATGGTCGAGGACAAAAATATTCCAGTCTATGACAATTTACCGGTACGCTAAATGGTTAGTTACAGAGAACCTTGAGGAACTCGGAGTGTTCTTAATTTAAATTCTTCCTTCAACACATCTTCAGATGGGAGCACAAGGAACAAGTCAGAGCAGTAGATAGTGACACAGGATTTCACTTCAGGGCAATGCTACATAATCGTATCTTCAATATAATTTAAAAAAAAAACATTGTTTTATTTTAATTTCAGACAACCAAGATGTGGGTCCCAAGTTTGGGAACTGTATCTATAAACAGCCAAAAGTAGCTGCATTATTGTTTCAGCCAAAATAAATGAATAGGAGTTGATGAAACAGAATAACAGTGAGCTTGGCTGTCTCTGTAAACCACACCACCTCTCTCAGCCTATGCCATAAAGTTGTAAGATGAGAATACAGCTTTAACTGTAAGATTTAAAATATCATTAAAAATACATATCTCCCTATACAAGATTTACCAGATGTTTCCTAGAAACCATCGTGTGGCATTGATGGACCTTTAATATCCAAATATACAACCTGAAAGGAAACCTGTGAATCGTCCATAGTTATATTGTTTGGCTTTACTGTATATAGCTGTATAACTGTATGAATTTTCTCATGTCTAACAAGACTTGATTGATCTATAAAACATTTGCCACATTGTGAACATGAATAGGGTTTCTCTCCTGTGTGATATCTCTCATGTCTAACAAGATGTGATTTATTTGTAAAGCACTTACCACATTCCGAACATGAATGTGGCTTCTCTCCTGTGTGAATTCTCTCATGTGTAACTAGACTTGATTTCTCTGTAAAACATTTCCCACATTCTAGACATGGATATGGTTTCTCTCCTGTGTGACTTTTCTTATGTCTAATAAGATGTGATGTATCTATAAAACATTTCCCACATTCTGAACATGAATATGGCTTCTCTCCGGTGTGAATCCTCACATGTGTAATAAGACTTGGTTTATCTGTAAAACATTTTCCACATTCTGAACATGTATATGGTTTCTCTCCGGTGTGAATTCTCACATGTGTAATCAGTCTTGATTTAAAAATAAAACATTTCCCACATTCTGGACATGAATATGGTTTCTCTCCTGTGTGAATTTTCATATGTGTAACAAGACTTGATTTATCTGTAAAATATTTCCCACAGTCTGAACATAAATATGGCTTCTCCCCAGTGTGACTTTTCTCATGTTTAACAAGATGTGATTTACTTGTATAACATTTCCCACATTCTGAACATGAATACGGTTTCTCTCCTGTGTGAGTTCTCCGATGTGTAACAAGAAGTGCTTTCTCAGTAAAACATTTCCCACATTCTGAACATGAATATGGCTTCTCCCCTGTGTGACTTCTCTTATGTGTAACAAGATGTGCTTTACTTGTATAACATTTCCCACATTCTGAACATGAATATGGCTTCTCTCCTGTGTGAGTTTTCTCATGTGTAATAAGATGTGATTTATTTGCATAAGATCTCCCACATTCTGAACATGAAAATGGCTTCTCTCCTGTGTGAATTCTGTCATGTCTAATAAGACTTGTGTCATCTGCAAAACATTTCCCACATTTTGAACATGAATATGGTTTCTCTCCTGTATGGCGTCTCTGGTGTTTATCAAGATGTCCTTTCTGTTTAAAGCATTTCCCACAATCTGAACATGAATATGGCTTCTCTCCTGTGTGAATTCTCTTATGTCTACCAATACTTGATTTACGTGTAAAACATTTCCCACATTCTGAACAGGGGTATATCTTCTCCCCTGTGTGAATTCTTCTGTATGTAGAAAGACCTAATCTGTTTGTGAACGCTTTACCACCACTTGTACCCCCTTTTTGACTGGTACTTCTGGACACAATCTGAGATTGGTCAGGAGAAGGTTCCTCATGATTAGGAGAATTATATGACATATCTGTACTGTGAAGTCCTGGGTGTACATTATGGTTTACTTTTGAGGAGCACTGCATGATATCTTCATCTTCTGCTTTATAATTTCTTGATAACATGAGTTTTCCCTCAAATTCCTTAATGGCATTCTCTGTGAAGAAAAGTTTTGAAATATTGGAATTTGTATTTTTTTTCTAGAGTTGACAAATTTATAAACTTTCCAATTAGGCTGAAATAAGATCCAGCAGAACTTAACAAGTATATGTTATTCATTTTGAACCCTCTCTTGGGTTTGATACAAAAAACCAAAAACAACGTCTGTGAATCCAACCCTAGCTTATAATACATTGATAAAGTTCAGAATTCTGGTCTGCACCCAGTCACGTTTAATATACAAGCATAGCATAAAAATGTCTGGCAATCAAGCCCTCCTTCTGCCAACATTTTTGGTCCTTTAAGATCAAGTGCACATCACATTAATGCAACAAGTTAATTTAAACAGGATCTGTCGCCACATTCCTCAACACAAACTGCATTCCTTAACTGGATCTCTTAGACCTGATGAAACTGATGGAATCACTAAAAAATCTATGCTTTAATATCCACTTAGACCTTAAATGACAAGCATTTTACCTCACCCCCCTGCTGCTGCTAAAATCTTGCATTTACAATACAAGTTGCAGTTTTCTTGGCTTTTATTGTACTGAAAATTCCCTTTCATAAAGCAGCAGTTTCAGCTTCTTATTGCTGCTTTATTTACTGCAGTCTGTACTGAGTGTGTGTGTGTGAGATAGCAGCAGAGTAGGAGGTACACTGAAGGACACAGGACTCTTGAGGACACTAAGGCTGAGTTCACACGGGCGTGACGGATTGGCTCAGGATGCGTTCAGTGAAACTCGCACTATTTTGCAAGCAAGTTCAGTCAGTTTTGTCTGCAATTGCGTTTAGTTGTTTAGTTTTTTTCGCGCGGGTGCAATGCGTTTTGATGCGTTTTTCACGCGCGTGATAAAAAACTGAAGTTTTACAAACAACATCTCTTAGCAACCATCAGTGAAAAACGCATCGCACCCGCACTTGCTTGCGGATGCAATGCGTTTTTCACGCAGCCCCATTCACTTCTATGGGGCCTGTCCTGCGTTACAAACGCAGAATATAGAGCATGCTGCGATTTTAAAGCATTGCAGAAGTGATGCGTGAAAAAAACGCTCATGTACACAGCCCCATTGAAATGAATGGTGCCGGATTCAGTGCGGGTGCAATACGTTCACCTACTGCATTGCACCCGCGCGGAAATCTCGCCCGTGTGAACGCAGCCTAACATTGTAGCTGGAGTCATAATATGCTCTTTTTTTATATCGGACAAGAACATGTTCAAAAAGGATTGTACAGCCATTCTGACATGGAGCTTTAAAGTAAGTACACCGGCCTCATCAGGTCTAAGAGGTCTAACTAATACTACATGCAAGTTGTATTGAGAAATCTAGCACTCTTTATACTGTTATGGACAATCTGGTCATGGCCAAAACCTACATTTAACAAGATAGTGAGCCATGAGGTAAGGCTCACGTCTCAGGATGAATTCATGGACATCACAATGACATCTGTATAGTCTAACTGCTGCACACGGATTGGAAGACTACACCAAAAGGAAGCCAAAACGGACAACAAACATCTTTAACTACTTAGCGACCAGGCATGGGTGCCATTTATTGATATATATTATACTTATATATACATATAACATTCCATTACTAAAACGTTTATATTTTATTGGATGGTACACATGAGGCGCTCTAATACTTTTAAATCCTACAATAAACACATGTGTGCCCAGACAATTTGAAGTCCAAACTTAGTCATATAAAAAGGGGCAAGTTGAATCAACAGGGGGCAGGCCTGAATCCTTGGAGCACTACTTTTGTAAAACCCCCGTGCTCTGCACACTACCCACCCCCCTTGATTGACAGGGCTAGACATCAGAATTCTGAGGGAAGAGCTGTGTCCTAAAGCATGCAAACTTCATATACACTACCTACTATAGCCTTACCATGCTGAGAATAGAGGTTTTCTAAGCTTAGAAAGCTAATACATATTACTGGTTTATTCACAAACAGAATATTACAAAAAATAACTGAAAATAAAAAAATCTAGAAGTCTTTCCTAGGATTTGAACCCAAGACAGCTACATGCAGTGCTGGCCACTTACCCCTAGACTACAGCCTCATCATATTGAGAAGCTTGGTTATCTATACTTAGAATGCTAACACATATTACTGGTTTCTTTATAATCATATATTTTACCTGTGAATAAACCAGTAATATGGATTAGCTTTATGAGCATAGAAAACCTCTATTCTTAATAAGGTAAGGCTATAGTAAGTAGTTTATATGATATATACATGCTAAGACACAGCTCTGCACCTAGCATTGTGATGTGTAGTCCTGTCAATCAAGGGATGGTGGAGTGTGAACAGCAAAGAGGTGTTACAAAAGCAGTGCTCCAAGGATTGAGCCCCGTCCACTAGTGCTCCAACGTGCTCATTTGCATATGAATAAAACAGATATCTCTGCAGCTGTTTAACATACAGTCAAAAGAAATGTATTATTATAGTCGGCATGATCAAACCTACCAGGCAGTATATCTGGTTTAATAGTGGTGGGATAATTCAATAGATGCAAGGTTAGGCAGAGACACACAGCATTATCAATCAATACCATGCAGTCCTGTGAAAGGAGCAGTGTGCATAAGGGAAAACTGGACATGTCGGACCGCAGAGGTGTTGCAGGGGAAGTGCCACTGAGTGAGTGCAGGTCTGAGACAGGCTGGAGAGTAAGCGTCATAAGGGTGTTACAAAACTGTGGTTGAGTAGCAACTCACTACCTAAGAGACTAACCCACTGAGGGTGAACGAACCACTGCTCCAGGTTGGGAGGCCAAGCAGATTAAAGTAAGTCACCCGGTCATTCAGTAAAGGTAGAGACAGACGAAGGATCCTCCTATCCCCATTCCCTAGTAACTGAGCCAAGGAAGTGATGAAGACTTTAGCAATTATCTGCTGCATCAAAAAGGGGCATCTGCC
This sequence comes from Bufo gargarizans, assembly GCF_014858855.1. Classification (NCBI taxonomy): domain Eukaryota; kingdom Metazoa; phylum Chordata; class Amphibia; order Anura; family Bufonidae; genus Bufo; species Bufo gargarizans. The sequence continues at coordinate 738,911,316 of NC_058080.1, forward strand.
TCCAGACATCCCAGCAGCTCCTGGAGGAGAATTATTCTAGCAGAAAATGTCCTTAGATCCTTCAGGTCAATGGAGCCCATCAATATGTCTGACTTATAAGGCAAATGCAGAGGCCTAACCTGATGTATAAAGAGTCTAACTTGTGGAGCTCCTCCATTACATGTCACTGCACATGACAGCTCTTACCTTGTGATATGAGGCTGGTGGTCCTCCATTACATGTCCCTGCACATGACGGCTCTTACCTTGTGATATAAGAGGCTGGTGCTCCTCCATTACATGTCACTGCACACACGTGTACACACTGCACATGACGGCTCTTACCTTGTGATATAAGAGGCTGGTGCTCCTCCATTACATGTCACTGCACACATGTGTATACACTGGACATGACGGTTCTTACCTTGTGATATAAGAGGCTGGTGCTCCTCCATCATGGCGTCTTTGTACACATCCTTGTGTCCTTCTATATACTCCGACTCCTCCATGGAGAAATAGACAGTGACATCCTGACACCTTATAGGAACCTGTCAACACAATGACACTGTCATCACCCAGACCCCTCCAGTGCTGTTACTGGAGAATTTCCCAGCATTCCCAGCAGTGTCACCTCTCCAGTCAGCAGCTCCATCATCTTGTGGGTGAGTTCTAGGATCTTCTGCTCATGCATCAGGGGGTGAGGGGGAGGCTCTGTGATGGGGAGAGGGGTCCTGCTCCGCCCTCCTGACTCCTGAAGATGGATGATGGGAGTCACACAGTCCCCCGATGTCTTCTTCACTATTGTGTACTCCTGTGGATGGAGAGTTAAGTGAAAAAGATGGATTACACCAATGGAGAGGACCGCCCCTGCTGAACAGGAGACCTACAACATAACAGGGTACAAGCCCCTCCACAACTCAGTTTTGCAGGAGGAAAGAAAGTCAAGCACTAACATGGCTTCCCTGAAAATAAAGACATGGGAGAGAAGGAGATCCATAGCTTTGCATCTCGCCAGTTTCTGCTTTGACAGGTGCAAAAACAAGGTCTAAGAGGAAGAATCCAACAGTGCTTGAGGGAGTTAGGATTCACTTATTGTAATTTATGTTCCATCCTAGAGAGGAAATATTGTACTCACCACCAGAATTTGAGACTAGAGTCCTCACCTTGTACTCCATGGCCTGTTGTTTTACATGATTCTTTAAAATGCAGGTGGGTAGAAAGCTGTCTTCTGGTAGGCGGCAAAATTCCAGGCAGAGTCCCTCTGTAAAGGTAGACTAGATCCAGGGACTTGCTGAAATTTCAAACTCTTGAGAAAAGGAAAACAGAAGACCGCCCACCAGACATCTGGCATCATAACTGAGACTCGTTATTGCAGGATCCACTTTGAGGGGGTGAACAAAGAACCTTTGGATTTACTGGGTAACCAACAGGAATGAAGAACCGCCCTGACACAGACCGGCAAAACCCTTTTTACTAGCAGCAACCTTTTCTAATACAGAACCAAACAAAATATCTCCTGAGCTGAACCTGAAAAGGCAGCAGCCCGAGCTGAAACCTGACAAAGACAACCAAAACATCAGCCTTGGCCCAAACTGGAAGGGAGGAGAGGATCTGGTCTCTAGGGGTCTTTTCTCTAAAATGAATGGTTGGCTGAGCAAACCAGAATTTGAGGGAAAGGAAAACACAAATGGCATGCTTAAAATAACCTGTAGAAGACTCCCATACATTTCTAAGATATAGCTCAGGCTTGGTCCAGAGTCCTTGAAAGGAAGGGAACTATTTTAACCGTTTTAACAACAGGAGTGTCTACTATAGGGGCTCTATCCTATGTCTAAGTGTCTGCCAAGGGGTGTTTTCTCTTAAAAATCCTAGGATTAAAAGATTTTCTGTCTGTGTTCTTCATTCCTTAGATAACACTAACTTGATACTTTTATGGATAGGAACAGAGTGCAGCTTCCTAGGACCTGGTCCCTCAAACCTGACATCCTGCACACTCATGTCATCAGGGCCCATTGTGGTTCTAACAGTTCTAACTGGTCCACATCTTCTGCTCCAACCAAGGCTCTGCCAAAAATATCTTCTAGTTCTTAAGGGGAATCCCCCAGAGAAAAATATTCTCCTGACCCATGTCATCATCACTGGAAAAATATGAGAGGCCCTTGTGATCCAAACATCATACATAGCTTTAAGGCAATGCTTAACTTCAGTCTTAGGCCCCTTTCACACGAGCAAGTCTTCCGCGCGGGTGCAATGCGTGAGTTGAACGCATTGCACCCGCACTGAATCAGGACCCATTCATTTCTATAGGGCTGTTCACATGAGCGGTGATTTTCACGCATCACTTGTGCTCTATTTTGTGCATTTTTCACGCAACGCAGGCCCCATAGAAGTGAATGGGGCTTCGTGAAAATCGCAAGCATCCGCAAGCAAGTGCGGATGCGGAGCGATTTTCACGCACAGTTGCTAGGTGACGATCGGGATGGGGACCCGATCTTTATTATTTTCCCTTATAACATGGTTATAAGGGAAAATAATAGCGTTCTGAATACAGAATGCATAGTACAATAGCGCTGGAGGGGTTAAAAAATAATAATAATTTAACTCACCTTAATCCACTTGCTCGCGCAGCCCGGCTTCTCTTCTTTGCTGTGTACAGGAAAAGGACCTGTGGTGACGTCACTCCGGTCATCACATGGTCCATCACATGATCTTTTACCATGGTGATGGATCATGTGATGGACCATGTGATGACCGGGGTGACGTCACCACAGGTCCTTTTCCTGTACACAGCAAAGAAGAGAAGCCGGGCTGCGCGAGCAAGTGGATTAAGTTGAGTTAAAAAATATTTTTTTTTTTAACCCCTCCAGCGCTATTGTACTATGCATTCTGTATTTAGAATGCTATTATTTTCCCTTATAACCATGTTATAAGGGAAAATAATACAATCTACAGAACACTGAACCCAAGCCCGAACGTCTGTAAAGAAGTTCGGGTTTGGGTACCAAACATGCCGATTTTTCTCATGCACGTGCAAAACGCATTACAATGTTTTGCACTCGCGCTGAAAAATCATGCATGTTCCCACAACGCACCCGCACCTTTTCCCGCAACACCCGTGTGAAAGAGGCCTTAATCATCTGTTTGATACTAGAGGCTAGCGATGAAGACCCCTCCACTATCATTGCAGGAGGAACATAAATTCTTGGGTTGCCTTGCTGCATTTACTGTGGGATTTGGCAGAGACTTTACTGGGACCCCCCCCTTAGGACTCTGCAACACAAACACCTCCCATTAGAGACCAGTGAAGCCATCCCCTACATGAAGTAGATTCACCAATGTGCCCCCCAAGGGCTGAAAGACCTTGCGTTGCTCCACTCAATTCATCCACCTACCTCTCCTGCTGTCGACGCAGTCTTTGTGGCAAGAAGAAGAATTGTTCAAGATTCCAGCCTAAAATAGGCTGTGGACTGGTGGAGGTGATGTCCCAGGGTCGGAAGTTAGTCACTACCACTGCACCCAGCTCTACCAGTTCCTCAGCAAAAAGCAAGGGAGGAATATATCTTCCTCCCTTCCCCTTCCAGTGGATTAAACACAGCCAACCACACTGACGAGGGACAAGGAAGTCCAAAATTAGAAATAGAATCTTTGGTCCCTGGGAGAAGCAAGTCCGAGCAATCAAAAAGGTAACCTATCTGTTGGAAAGGAAACCAACACTGGTGGAGAGACATACCATATTTTTCGCCCTATAAGACGCACCTAGGTTTTAGAGGAGGATAATAAGAAAAAAATATTTTCCATGACACCTTAGGTCAGAGCCCCAATGTTAATCAGACCTCAGCTCACAGACCCAATCAGACCCCAAATGTTAATCAGACCTCAGATCAGACCCCCAATGCCTCAGATCAGACCCCCCCATGTCAGCCATCAGCGCAAATAAAATAAATAAAAAAATAACTTACCTCTCCTGCTCCTGGACGCCGCCGCTCCTCACCACCAGCGCTCTCTCTCTTCTTCCAGGTTCTCGGCTGTCAGCTGTGAAGGCTGCGCACAGTGAGGTCACATGGTGCGTATACCTTTACAACAGACAGCCGAGCGGGGGACCAGGAAGCGGTGAGTACAGATCCTTCACCACTTCCCATTCCTCCGGTACTAATGAAGCGCTTCCAAAATGGAAGCGCTTCATTAGAATTCGCCCCATAAAACGCAGGGGTATTCCCCCCCCCCCACTCTGGGGGGAAAAAAACTGCGTCTTATGGGGTGAAAAATACGGTATTTTGTTTTTATGTTGCAAGATTCCTGTACAGTTAAGGGAAAGTCACCTCCATGGGTGCTGTTATGAGCAAGAGGGAAAGATTCTTGAAGAACATCTGTCAGCAGGGTCAACCTAAATAATTCAGGAATACAACCTAGCAGGGTTGGTCCTGCAGATTAAAATGATGTATGGGTCAGCAATGGAAACTGGAGGAGCATAGGGAATAATTTTTTTCCCCCTCAGGAATAGTGCAATCAATTTTCACAAGGCATACACCATTTTAATCAGCAGGATCAACTCTACCAGACAGTATGGCTCCCTTAATGAAGTTGATCTTGCTATCAGATGCTCCTTAAAGGGCAGGCCGTTCTCCAGGACCCTGGACTCTTCCTATCACTTCCCATGATGGATTCTCCTTCCCGATGTCTGACTTGTTACAGAATACAATAAAGAGGAGAGAAATCTAGAAAAGTTTACCTCTCCGCTCAGCAGGGAGATGATCTCCAAGGTGAGGTCTAATATTCTTCTGCTGATCTCCTTCCTGTCCATCCTTGGTGGCTCATTCAGGAGAAGGGTCGTATTGCTGGTTTTCTTCATGATGCCTCCAAAAAAAAGGAATAAAGGTTAATCAGCGAGTCCCATGTCCCCTGTAATGAGGGCGAGAAAAAGTACAACTTATCCCGTAAAACTCAGACCATCATAAAGCTGCACTGATGGGAAAAACCCTGAGCTCTGGGTGTATCTAAGCTCCTGGCAGTGCAGGGTGTATCTAAGCTCCTGGCAGTGCAGTGTGTGGCGACAGGAGACTCTGAGATCCGGGTGTATCTAAGCTCCTGGCAGTGCAGTGTGTGAAGGCAGGAGACTTTGAGCTCTATGTATATCTAAGCTCCTGGCAGTGCGGTGTGTGGAGGCAGGAGACTTTGAGCTCCATGTGTATCTAAGCTCCTGGCAGTGCAGTGTGTGGAGGCAGGAGACTCTGAGCTCCATGTGTATCTAAGCTCCTGGCAGTGCAGTGTGTGGAGGGAGGAGACTCTGAGCTCCATGTGTATCTAAGCTCCTGGCAGTGCAGTGTGTGGAGGGAGGAGACTCTGAGCTCCGTGTGTATCTAAGCTCCTGGCAGTGCAGTGTGTGGAGGCAGGAGACTCTGAGCTCCGTGTGTATCTAAGCTCCTGGCAGTGCAGTTAGTGGAGGCAGGAGACTAAGCGCTCAGTGGATCTAAGGTTAAACAGATGGTTCTAAATATGAAGGAAGGTTGGTATACCACCCCTTCTGGAGAGAACAGCAAAGGGAAGTATGACGCAGCTGCAGCCAATCGCTAGTTGCAGTTACCTGCTCCCCTTGCGGCACTCAATCATTTGACATGACCCAAGGGGTGCAGGTCACTGATCTGGCCAGAAATTGGTTGCAGTGGCATCAAATATAAACTACCTATTTAAAGAGCACAAGCCATTTAATGTCACTAACTTTTCACACAACTTCAAATCAATTAATAGTACAAGTGACCATAAAAAACTTTTAATATATTTTATTACAGAGAAATGTCTACTTCCCCTGTTATTAGCTCTTCTTAAGTATCAGGTTACATACATGCCAATATAAGTCTAATAAAAGGGGAGGGGGAGGAGTGATCGGGAACAGAGTGACACGGGGCACCACGAGACACCAAAGATTCTTTATACAGTTATGTATTTGTAGAGGATTGCGTTTGGCTACAATGGATGTTTCAACTGGACTGTTGATTGGATTTGCAATGTTATGTTTAATTCCCTATGGTTCATTACTTGTAAGACAAAAAGTAATCAGTAACCTGCAGAGCATTCGTCTGGTTGTGCGGTAGAAACACAATGGCAACAATGTCTCAACTGGACTGTTGATTGAATTACTTCTCAGGCTGAGGGGAGGAGATGTGCGGGCTGTAACCAGTCTGTGATTGAAGAATGGATCATTTTCTGTAGGTGTCTCCCTTGTATGGGAGAGGGGCATAAAAGTAGGGTATGTGGCATTAAACAGGGTCCTGCTCCTGATACTGTGTGTCGTCCAGTTATTGGGAAGAGTTATGGGATATTCGTGGATGGTTTTATTTACTACTGATGCTGTGCTTCCTGTGCTAATAACCTGATCCTGAAGTAACCCTTGGAATACCGGCGGAGAAAGCCTATGTCGCACTAGCGGTCCGCTACAGTATTATTCCTTATTTATACTGTTTCTATTGTTTATACTACGGCACTGGCATTTTTACAGTTTTTGGAAACATTTACTGCCAATGTCCAGGATACGGTATAATCATGGTAATAAACATTTGTTATTTTTATTGCTGTGGACCTATATCCATGTATTTTAATTATATGAGATTTTGATCATTTTGTGAATATATACATTTTTATTTAATTACTGTTTTTTAGCTTTAAAAGAGACACCAGATTATATAACAGATCGAGATTTTAGTGGAGAAGAATCAGAAAAAAAATATATTTTTCATTAGACCTTAGAACTTGATTCTGTTTTTTTATTTTTTAGGTGTTCAGCTCACCTTGCGTCATGTGACTAGTTGCTTTGGTGCGAGGGGCAAGTTACTGCTGCGACCAGCGATTGGCTGCAGCAGTGTCAAAACATAAATTTAAATCTAGGGAGCCAAGAGCAGCAGTCGATTCTGAGGAGCGAAATAGTTGGGAGCCAGTGCTGGGAAGCTGGTAAATATGCTTCCCTTCGCGGGTCTGCCCAGGAGGGGAGGGGCCACCCCCAAATGCACACAACTCTTTTAAGAAGGCAGTTTCGGCTTTAAAAACATAGACGAGGTGGAGAAAGAATGGTCCTCCAAGCATAAATAATATAAAAATATCCGTGGGCAGCATGGTGGCTCAGTGGTTAAACCTGGTGCCTTGTCCTAGGTTCGAATCTGCATGGAGTTTGTATGTTCTCCCTGTGTTTGAAAGGGTTTCCTCCGGGTTCTCCGGTTTCCTCCCACACTCCAAAGATATACTGATAGGGAACTCAGGTTGTGAGCTTGTGTGATGATAATGTCTGTACAGCACTGCGGAATGTGTCAGCGCTATATCAGTGAGTAAAATACAAATTTTAAAAATCTGAAGTCTTAAAGTCTGAATATTTCCACAAAGCAATAAGAAGTAAAACACATCCCATGTACAAATTAAAGGGGCCTTGGTGTAAAGGGGCCTTTGGTGTAATTTGCTGCAATCTTGTGGCCATTGCTATATTTGGTTTTATGAAGTTATCCATGGCTGTAATTTCCATATGCCTGGAGAGAGGATTTTCCTTTAACTTCTATCACATCATTTCTCAAGGTACATTCAATAAATTACTTAAGGGCATATACACTGCATCTCTTTCACTGGAATTTTACATGCAACTGGTGTCACTAGGGGTATGATTATAGTGAGTTCATTATCTTCTATAGCTTGTGGAAAAGATTGCCACTCACACTCATCAGAGACTTTTTTTTGCATGCTATATATATATAATTCAAGGAATCCAGAAGTATTTCTCTTACACATCTTTAGTACCCCAGCTTTCCATGGTATAGAAAGGGGGCGGGGCCAACAGAGTAGAATGACAACTTACTGCAATTATCCTAATCAGTGTGGATACACAGTGTCTCCCCCAGTTTCCCATAGTTCCTGACAATTTATGATAACTATCAGTGACAACCTCAGTGACTTGCACCCCAGGATTTGGGGGGCACTCTCTCTCCTTGTTAGAGGAGTCTTATAGACCATCCCTTTTTGCACCCCAGGAGAAACACCACAGTCAGGTGCAATACTAGTATGTGACTACCAGGGGGCAGCCTGATACCGGAAAACCATCACATACACTCAGGAGTTACTGCCCGATAACAGCCACAATCTAACACTGGGAGAAAGAAAAAAATTAAATATTATTAAATAGTAATTATCATTTTCACCCACATCAGGTATAAGTATTAGCATCGCTTGTCTCTTATTTTATACTCAGTTTATATTTTTATTTGTAATATATTCCTGGCCCCTTTCTAGCCACATGACTTGCTCATAGTTAATATCCATGTTCCTCATTTTATTTTTACAGGACTGTCTCCGCAATTCCATTGAGGCCATACGGATGGATGGACTGGAGATCATGGTTGGCCTCATTTCTACAGGAGCCTTCTTTTCTATGGTAGGTAACCAATCGGGATGATATTTAATTCACTCTGATGTTTGTGAGTTCAGTGCCAGGTATTTCTTATTTATGTCATCTCTCCAGCAGTTCCTGGGTGGTCCTACCGACATATCACATCCCAGTGAATCCAGTTTATTAGACAGATAATCTGATTTATGTCGGCCGTCATTTAATCTGACATTTATTAGTGGTGGTGTGGGAGTGAAATTTCTTGGTACCATGCTTAATAATGCGCTGGATGACCACTAAGAGACTCCGCACCAGCAGCTTGCTGGAGTTCGAGTGGGAGCTAAATGCTTCATAGTTATATGCCGTTTTAGCCAACACAGTGTTAGGAGGCACCTACCATAAAAACCTCCTATAGGCAACCACTGGGTGGTCAGGAATTATTTCCAGATGGGGATCTCTCAGAAGCAGCGGCCAATGTTTCTATACAATATAATCTGCTGATATGGAGTCAGTGGTAACACAGTTGTTCCTCGTCTCCTTTGCTTTTCTTCTTATCCTTTTTGATTGGAAGCATTCTACCTGGCTTAGACCTTTCCTTCTCTCTCAATTTTTTGGGGTGACCCTTTTCTCAGAATCTCACTTTCAGTATTTCAGCCTGCTGGTTGAAGGCGGCGTCCTCAGTGCAATTCTTCCTGATTCTATGGACAGGTATGTAGAGAAGCCATTTTATATAGTGGTCGCTGGTTAAATGTAAATAACTATTGCTATCCACCTGCTGGAAATATGTCGAGGTAATAAAATGGGAGATGACGATATTCAAAAAGTCCATTTGTAATTTCTTGACATTACGTGAGAAGTTAATATCCCGGGTGCTGTTATTGAGCTCAATGCAGATTCTGCTGGCGGAGTCAGCATCGCCCACCACACAAAGAAAAGATCATCTATGTATCTTCTATATAAGATAACATTGTCCTTGTAGAGACCATTATTATAGATATGTTTTTACTCAAAGACCCCCATAAAGAGGCTATGATAGGACGGGGCCAACTTACTGCCCATTGCACTGCCGAGACATTGATGAAGAATTTCTCTATACGTGAAATAATTATAAGAATAGGATCGAAGCATTTCATAAAGAAACATTTGGGGGGCAGAACATGGAACTAACAAAAACTTTCTCTCTCCTTTATTCAGAGGATGCGTCATTGATAAGATCCTCAAATCTTTTCTATACATTGGGAAAGGGAACCCTTGGATTTTGATGGAATATTTCTGATTCAATGATGGAATATTTCTGATCCAATAAGATACTAAAAGCTTCCATCTCATCGTCCGCAAGGTTCTGAAAAATAAAAATAACCCCCCCCCCTCCATCAGCCACAGGAAGAACTAGCTCTTCATTATCTCGCAGTGTCTTTGGGGCCTTCTCTTCGGGTGTAAGGTTGTTCCTTATAAAAGTAATGTGCCACTGATGAGCTGAAGTCAATTACAACCATATCACACAATGTTTGTCGCAGGTGACCCTGACGTTCAAACGGGTGGACTCTAGATGAAGGCCTCACTCCTGGGTGAACATATTGGTCAGTGGAGGTCCCCTGAGCAGTGGACTGCCTTCTATACTCTACTTGATTATCTTCCATAATAAAGGATGTCTACATAGAGGTGATTTACATATGAACTTCTGTAAATCACGGAACAACGTAAAATGATTTACTTGTTTCTGGGGATAAAAGGGTAGACTATAAAGTTGGGACTATACGGGACTGCTTCTATTATGGGCCTAAGGCTACCTCTGCCTACAAGCAGTGCACCCTCCCCAAAAGGGGTGCCCCAACTTCTCGGTGGCCAAAGCCTCTACCATCACCTGTGCGAACTGATAACTCTTCAATAACCTTGTATAGAGTACCAACGCGTTTCCCCTGTCAAGATAAACTGTTCTTCAGGGGATCAAAGTTTGAAGAGAATCGTGAAGCGATAAGGACAGTATTCTGATAACATGGACTGCTCCCCCCAAAAAAACATTTATCTTGATTGCCAAATCCCAATGTCCTCTAGATGCAGCAATCTGTGTCTCCAGAAACAACTCCTCACATAGCAATTCCCTGCTCTGCAGTTCTCAGCTGAGAGAAGCACAAATATCTCCTATTACCTGCAGCTCTAGAGGTGAGGAGCAGAACTCCAAATCACAGGCAGCTATGGCAGTGTCACAACCAGACAGCTGAGAAGCTCTGACAGAGGCCTTTCAGAACCTCCTCCTTGACTTCTGTGTTGTGGTATTCAGCTCCTCCTCTCATTAGCGTCTCTCAGCTGTTATGTGTTGGACTAATTGTTTCCCTTTAAATTCTTCCCCAGAATGCTTTTCTGGGTGGCTTATATTTCTTCCTGGAGTGTGTGTGCATGCCCATCTGGTTCTCCTCTCCTCCACAAAGTTAAGTGTTACACTGTTATCTGTTATTTTCTGTTTGCTGGATCCCAGGTGACCCTGACTCCCTCCGTGTCTGGTGTAGGGAGCCGGTGGTCGTGTCCCCTCACTATTGTAGGGTGCTCAGGGCTTTATAGTCAAGGTTCGTGGATATGCATACCTCCACCATTCGGATCTATGCATAGGCTGAGCAGCCAGGGAAAGTGCCAGGTCTTCTACAGGGGTCTCCCTTTCGTTCCTTAGCTTTTGGATCCAGCGAGACATTTATGCATGTTGTTTTGCCTTGTTACCTGTACACATTCCGTGACAGGCAGCTGCAGAAGATCCTGAGGCGGGAAAGAAGCCTCAGGCCTGGTCCATGCTATGAGGCCATAACCTTAGTGTCCTCTCCTCACAGGTCATCACAAGTCATCTCCACTGCACTTTCCTCTCAGCTGAACACACTGGAAGCAATGGCTGAGCTCAGGCTCCTTTATCTCCACCTCCTTCCAGAAGACTCTCAGCAGAGGTTCAATAGAAACCTGTTCCAGCCGCAGCCATCCACGTTCAGGCATGAAGACAATCTCAGCAAGTAATTTCAGACCACAGAGCAGAAGACACATAAACCAGCCAAATCATTAACACTTTATACACCAAGTGTCCTAGCAGAGACTACAGACGTCCTGTCTTCTCCTGTCCCCCGACCAGATCAACCCCAAAAAGATAACAATTTAACCCCTTACATGCCTTATAGTCACATTCCACACCCTGCACCCGCCATCCTGGCCATTAAAGTTACCTTTACAAAGATTTTTCCTGGTAAAAACAACAAATGGATATTAACCCCTTCATTACTGTAAGAGCCTGTCCCATCAGACACCATGATAATTATTGTATCAGTGACCGGTCTCCACAATCCGAGGGGGCACCATCCTTTCAACCTCTTATCTAGGGGGCGTATATCCACCTGTACACACAGGACAGAGAGTCTCCTGTACACAACTTCTAGACTCACAGGTGCCTTCCACCGAACCCATAAAGTAGGGCTCTCCCTTATAAAGAGGTGCACATACACTGCACATGACGGGTCTTACCTTGTGATATAAGAGGCTGGTGCTCCTCCATTACATGTCACTGCACACACGTGTATACACTGCACATGACGGCTCTTACCCTGTGATATAAGAGGCTGGTGCTCCTCCATCATGGCCTCCTTGTACAGATCCTTGTGTCCTTCTATATACTCCCACTCCTCCATGGAGAAATAGACCGTGACATCCCGACACCTTATAGGAACCTGACAACACAATGACACCGTCATCAACCAGACCCCTCCTGTGTTGTTACTGGAGAATTTCCAAGCATTCCCAGCAGTGTCACCTCTCCAGTCAGCAGCTCCATCATCTTGTGGGTGAGTTCTAGGATCTTCTGCTCATGTATCAGGAGGTGAGGGGGAGGCTCTGTGATGGGGTGAAGGGTCCTGCTCCACCCTCCTGACTCCTGGAGATGGATGATGGGAGTCACACAGTCCCCCGATGTCTTCTTCACTATTGTGTACTCCTGTGGATGAAGAGAGACACTTAGGGAATAAACCCTTCAGGGGCCATGTGCTCTCCTCCGGCCCTTTCCTCCTGGTACAACGTGCCTACTTACCTTCTCATGGCTCCTACAACATGACTATTGGTCACTGGTCAAATGATACATAACTCACCATATTGGGGCCTGACCTTCAGGTTCTCCATCACTTGGAAGGTCTGGAGGCCGTTCTACAGGACCCTGGACTCTTCCTATCACTCCCTATGATGGACTCTCCTTCCCGATGTCTGACTTGTTACAGAATACAATAAAGAGAAAATACAAGAAAATTTTACCTCTCCGCTCAGCAGGGAGATGATCTCCAAGGTGAGGTCTAATATTCTTCTGCTGATCTCCTTCCTGTCCATTCTTGGTGGTCATTCAGGAGAAGAGGAGAGAACTGGAGGAGCTGGAGGCTTCTAGTACTGCAGGCGCCTTTATGAGAAGAGGAGAGGAAATCATCCAGGGGACAAGACCAGATGTCACCTCCAGAACCGCACTTCCTGAGCCTGGAGGGGCCCCGCTTCTCAGAGCCCCCACCACATGGATTCCAGGGGCCCGAACATAGAGATTTCTGGTGGATCCACAGGAGATAAATGTTTGATAGATGCAGGTCTGTTAAATAATATGTGATATAATATTAATTGGTATTTAATATAAAGTATGTATTACATTACACACCATTTATAGTAATGTTCATGGACGATGGGAGGTCTGTGTGAGGACGTCATCTCCATGTAGAAGCACATACATTGGTTAAGACACGCCTGTATCTATGGTATAAATGACTGACAGAGACAGACAAGTGGGCATATTCTCACTCTCACACTCTGTTGAGGGTATTTGTTGCTGAGCATGATTGAAGACACATGGAGCGTGAAGAGGATTCCTGATCTTCAACCATGATACTTTAAGGACATTCATATTCTTACATGGACAATAGAATAAGACTTTTCCTAAACTATTTCTGTAAGTAATCAACTCTTATGAAGACACATTATACATTTTTTATATAACTCTTATTGAATCCTGGTGATGAGTCCTTCGGGTGTTCTTTACTCCAAATAACCCATACACTATATTTTGGAGAGGATTACCAAATCAGGGAGTAGCGTATTGGGTTGCTCAACCGAGAGTTTGAATGATCAAATTTAATAAGTCAGAGAATCTAAGAAGAGCCTTGAATCTACTGACGTTGTGAGTATAGAAATAATACATTCTCTGGCTGATCTTAGTCGATTACAATTTACGTTTAATCCTAGTGAACAGTTAGATCTGCAGAAGATATGGTTTGATTTACCGTATTTTTTGCCCTATAAGACGCACTTTCCTTCCCCCCCAAAAGTGGGGAGGAAATGGCAGCGCGTCTTATGGGGTGAATGCTGCCATTTACCACTGATACATTGCCGGCTGCGATGTATCAGCAAGAAGGGAGGAGGGGCTGTTGGCCGGCAACTGATATTGGAATGGCAGCGGGGCCCGGTGCAGTCACTGTATTCTATTACACCGCTCACCCCACTCACTGTAGTATTCATATCTAACGTGTAGGCATGGGCGCTTTGTTAAACTATAGCAATTCTTTGCAGCAGTAGAGAAATCCACTGTAGTACTCACTTGAAATTCCCATAGCAGGCAGGCTGGGCGGCAGCGTAACATCACTCACTACTTCACGCCCCTGCTCCTCCCACTTTATGAATGAAGCAGGTGGAGCAGGTGCGTGACGTAGTGAGTGATGTTACGCTGCTGCCCGGCCTGCCTGCTATGGGAGTTTCAAGTGAGTACTACGTGGATTTCTCTACTGCTGCAAATAATTGCTATAGTTTAACAAAGTTCCCATACCTACACGTTAGATATTAATACTACAGTGAGCGGGGCACGGTGTAATAAAATACAGTGACTGCACCGGGCCCCGCTGCCATTACAGTATCAATTGCCGGCCCTTATCCCCTGTATTGGGGGTCATTCACTATTTACACAGGGACACTGTTATGGGGGGGGGGGGGGTCTGTGGATGACACATATATAGCATAAGATGCTATATATGTGTCATCTACAGATCCCCCTCCATAACAGTGCCATCCACAGATCCTCAATAACAGTACCATCCACAGATCCCCCATAACAGTGCCATCCACAGATCCCCCCATAACAGGGCCATTCACAGATTCCCCAATAACAGGGCCATCCACAGATCCCCCATAACAGGGCCATCCACAGATCCCCTATAACAGTGCAATCCACAGATCCCCATAACAGTGCCATCCACAGATCCCCCATAACAGTGCCATCCACAGATCCCCCATAATAGTGCATCATCTACAGATCCCCCATTATAGTGTTTTCTACAGACCACCATTAGTTCAAAACCCATGAAAAGCACACCTTTTGGTTCAAAATATTTATTTTCTTATTTTCCCCCTCAAAAACCTAGGTGCGTCTTATGGGCAGGTGCGTCTTATAGGGCAAAAAATATGACTGGTATATGCAGAATGTAAAAAGGAAAACAAGAAGATAGACTACTGTAAGCGTATTTTAGTCAGAAAAGAGACAGAGAAAATAAGGAATATTTTTCATATTGTGAAGGTCTTTCACAGATTAGTGTCATATAGATCCATGTATAATTGTACCAGTGAAGTTCCAACCACAGATGCTGTGATCTGTAAAGATGCATCAACTGAGGGTGGAAATGGCAATAAAGTAGAGGAAAGTAGGAATAATGGTGATTTGAGAACTCAGCAGAATGAGATGAAACATATATGTATGATCTCTTCTGAAGGTGACCTTAATTGTCTAGATGAGGAAGGGTCAGTACAACAAGAGAAGACATTGCAGATCTCTGCTGAAGGTGACCTTGTGTCAGTAGACAATGACAAGTCTATACACCAGCAAACATTGCATATTAAAGAGGCCAGCTTACAATTAAAATTGCAGAAGCAATTAATGAAAATATGCAAAGAAATCCCTACATATGATGCAAACCTCCATGTGTGCAGGAATTCTGAGATCTTTGAGAGCCATGCAGACAGATTTAAATTATCAAATGAACAAATGAATTGATTATTTAGATTGTGGCTTCCTGTGAATTGTTCTAGGAGTCTAGCAATGAAACAGGTGGATGATAATGATTCAAAAGAATGGAATTTTCATAATGATGTTCAAAGAATAAAAAAGCTGATTTGGTGCACTAGAAGTGACAGCATGTCCACATATGAAATTCTAAAGGAATTAAAAATAGGCAGAAAGGAATCCACATTTGGATTTATGTCCATGTTTGAATGGCCTTCAAAGCGGTTATTGAGAATGCCAAACCTTCACATGTTTGTAAGAAAGTTCACATTTTTAGAGCCTTCTGTATTAGTGTAGGCATCAGGGAAACAAACATTATTTCAGGCTGCAAAGTTTCTGGGCATTATGAGGAAGCAAATGAAACAGAAAATGTCTCCATCACACATATCTGTAGAGAGAACACAGGCAGATGTAAAAATAGACAGAATCTGGCCTAAGAAGACCCAAATAGCATATACATGTAAAAGAAGCAAAGATAATCTTTATGAGGAACGCAGAAAATTACATGTAATGTTTAGACCCTATCATACGATAAAATCAGTCACACACACAAATCCACAGATCCATCAATTGTCACTGAACAGATTTCTGAGGTAGATATAAATAGAAGGACTTCTGAGAAGGGTCTACAGAGGGAACAAGTCAGATACCAATCTAGAAGAAAAGGTATAGACATTCAAAACCAGATGGATTTTAAATGTAATTATCCTGTTATTATTGATTAAATTTTTTTTAAGAAAAAGCAGTCAACAAATTTCTTAAATAAACTAAAAGAGTTTGACATTTCTAAACCAGTCACACTGAGCGGGATATTCCAGGATCTCATCAATAGAGAGGTTATGGTTATGAGAAGAGATTTAAGTATTGGCTAAAAATAAGTTTATTGAGGACAGACATATTGGTAATGGTTTTGGCCTTGATAAGGATAAGATTTAGTTTTTCCCATTAAAGTTAGCTAAATAAAAGTTCTGATTAATTATAAGACAATCTATGACATAATTATTATATGGCATAAGTATATACAGAGGAATGTGATACTTATTGTAAGATCAGCACATTGTAGGATAAACCATGTATTTAGATTATGGTTCCATCCTCTCTTTTCTATTTTTGTACAAGGACATGTAGAGGTTGAGCACGCCTGGTATAGGAGACGGAAGCTACAGTTGTAAAAGTAACAGGATCCTATTGTCGTATGTCTTGAGTCTAGAGACATTTCTCTCTAAACAATAGGAGGTCAGAGAATAGAAGAATATGATGTTCGGATATTCTTTATACAGATATTATTGCTAGGAAATATTTTTCTGTTGTATTTAATATTTTCTATTTTTTATTTTCTCCAGTAGAAATTTTCTTAAGAAGCAGCATTTGACTGAAATGAGCAAAATCGTCCTTTCATAGCAATTTTCTCCACATTACTAAATAAGTTTCATAATTGCATGGAAAGTCTAGTAATCAAACTGTTAATCTATGTAACATTGTTTGACTAACAGAATAATACTAAAGGTAAGATATTAAAGATGTAACTTACTTTTTGAAAAGCATGAAGCATGGTTCTTGTGTTCAGCCATGGTGATTAAAGCATGTGGTCAGTTGATTGACAGAGGCACATGATGACATTTGAGATCTTTTATCTAACAATAGGTTAATGGTATGGAAAGACTAAAATTCGAGAAATTCAAAGATCTTAAGTTTATGCAAAATACCAAATTATTGTTCATTTGTGGTCCACAAATGAAGTATTTCAGGCATTACAAAATATACATACACATGGGTTCTATTACATCATTTTATTAATTACCGTATTTTTCGCCCCATAAGACGCACTTTTTCTTCCCCCAAAACGGGGGAGAAATGCCCCTGCGTCTTATGGGGCGAATGCTTGCCGTTTTTACATCGCAAGCTACGATGTAGATGCGAGCGGGGACTCGGGGAGGGACTGGGAGGAGGAGCTGGGGCCGGCAATAGCGGCGGGGCGGTGCAGTCTGTGTGGTATCCCCGCCCCGCCGCTCCGGTATAGTAATTTAAGATGTCATAATCATTTATTGGTTATTAAACATGCCCCCTCAGTCGTATTACTACCTTATATCCTAATCGCATCTGTAGAATTCATGCAGGCCGGGCGGGCAGCAGCAAGTCTTGTCATGTGCCTGCGCCGCCTACTTTATGAATGAAGCAGGCGGCGCAGGCAAGTGACGTCACTGAGGGACGCGCCGGCTGCCCGCATGGCCTGCCTGAATTCTACAGATGCGATTAGGATATAAGGTAATAATAGGACTGGTTGGGCATGTTTAATAACCAATAAATCAATATAACATCTTATATTTGTATACTGGCGGCGGCGGCGCCAGGGGGGGGGGGGGGGTTCTGCGATCTGTGGATGGCACAGTTATGGGCTGGGGGGGGGTCTGTGGATGTCACTGTTATGGGCTGGGGGGGTCTGTGGATGTCACTGTTATGGGCTGGGGGGGTCTGTGGATGGCACATATATAACAGTGCCACCCACAGATCCCCCCAGCCCATAACAGTGACATCCACAGACCCCCCCAGCCCATAACAGTGCCAGCCACAGATCCCCCCCCTGTAACAGTGCCAGCCACAGATCCCCCCCCCCTGTAACAGTGTCCGTCATCCACAGATCCCCCTGTAACAGTGTCCGTCATCCACAGATCCCCCTGTAACAGTGTCCGTCATCCACAGATCCCCCTGTAACAGTGTCCGTCATCCACAGATCCCCCCGTAACAGTGTCCGTCATCCACAGATCCCCCTGTAACAGTGTCCGTCATCCACAGATCCCCCTGTAACAGTGTCCGTCATCCACAGATCCCCCTGTAACAGTGTCCGTCATCCACAGATCCCCCTGTAACAGTGTCCGTCATCCACAGATCCCCCCGTAACAGTGTCCGTCATCCACAGATCCCCCCCGTAACAGTGTCAGTCATCCACAGATCCCCCCCATAACAGTGTCCGTCATCCACAGATCCCCAGTAATAGTGCCATCCACAGACCACCATTAGTTCCAAACCCACCAAACACACAGCACACCTTTTTGGTTAAAAAAATTTTTTTCTTATTTTCCTCCCCAAAAACCCAGGTGCGTCTTATGGGCCGGTGCGTCTTATAGGGCGAAAAATACGGTAAAGTTAATTGGCTATATGAGCACATGATGATATAAGAGTGATGTGAGCAGCTGCTGTGCCATGTGTGATGTGCCACTTGAGTAGATGCATACAAGTACAGTGTGTATAAAGGCTATTCTAAGACCAGCATAAAATATTTGAGTTAGAAATGAGTAAACAATACGTAATTAAAGAGGTCATATAACTTAGAATGACTTATCAGATATATTGTAGGATTATACAACATACTTCATTATTTGTATTACCAATTCTATATCTAACATTTATACTGGAAATGAGATAAAAGTAATTTGTCTAAATTGTGTTAAGAATATAGAGAATATTGAGGCCTTATAATAGTAATGTGACACATACAGTCAGGTCCATAAATATTGGGACATCAACACAATTCTAACATTTTGGCTCTATACACCACCACAATGGATTTGAAATGAAACCAACAATATGTGCTTTACCTGCAGACTGTCAGCTTTACCTGCAGACAGTCAGCTGTAATTTGAGGTATTTACATTCAAATCAGGTGAACGGTGCAGGAATTACAACAGTTTGCATATGTGCCTCCTACTTGTTAAGGGACCAAAAGTAATGGGACAATTGTCTTCTCGGCTGTTCCATGGCCAGGTGTGTGTTATTCCCTCATTATCCCAATTACAATGAGCAGATACAAGGTCCAGAGTTCATTTCCAGTCTGCTATTTGCATTTGGAATCTGTTGTGGTCAACTCTCAACATGAGATCCAAAGATCTGTCACTATCAGTGAAGCCACCATTAGGCTGAAAAAACAAAACAATCAGAGAGATAGCAAAAACATTAGGCTATTCGGAACATTCTTAAAAAGAAGGAACGCACCGGTGAGCTCAGCAACACCAAAAGACCCGGAAGACCACGGAAAACAACTGTGGTGGATGACCGAAGAATTCTTTCCTTGGTGAAGAAAACACCCTTCACAACAGTTGCCCAGATCAAGAACACTCTCCAGGAGGTAGGTGTATGTGTGTCAAAGTCAACAATCAAGAGAAGACTTCACCAGAGTGAATACAGAGGGTTCACCACAAGATGTAAACCATTAGTGAGCCTCAAAAACAGGAAGGTCAGATTAGAGTTTGCCAACTTGTACCAGAGTGATGGGAAGAGAAGAGTATGGAGAAGGAAAGGAACTCCTCACGATCCTAAGCATACCACCTCATCAGTGAAGCATGGTGGTGGTAGTGTCATGTCGTGGGCATGTATGGCTGCCAATGGAACTGCTTCTCTTGTATTTATTGATGATGTGACTGCTGACAAAAGCAGCAGGATGAATTCCGAAGTGTTTCGGGCAATATTATCTGCTCATATTCAGCCAAATGCTTCAGAGCTCATTGGACGGCGCTTCATAGTGCAGATGGACAATGACCCAAAGCATACTGCAAATGTAGTTATCTATTAAGCAATTGTATAAATCATCTAATCAGGATATGTGAGTATGACATACATGAACTACAAGGTGATCATGGAGTTACTGTAATTGTTATTTGGGATATTGTATTCTAGAGAGGCTCCAAATATAAAAGGAGTTAATTCTGGATCACTGATAGGAATTGAAACATTATTGGTCATTTAAATATAAGGGTCAACTATATTGGAAAGCATTTCAGCTACAGGGATTATGTTAATACATATTTGTTGCTTTTCTAAACAAAGGTTTATATTTATAGTTATATTTTAAAGAAGAAGAATACAATGATATTTAATAGAGTAATATCTCACATCTCAGGCAGAATATTACTTTATTAAAAAAGGTAAAGATTTGGTTTTACTATAGAAAGAAATATTTTGTGTGATCAATTAAATTAATCAATATAATTTCTTATTTAAAAAAAAATCCACAAACATACACAAAGATATATGACTGAATGAATAAAGATAACGAGGCTGCACTTACATAAAGGATTTTGTATTAGGATAATATTTTCAATAATATATAAACATCTATATTATGTTGAAATATAATATGGTAATACATGAATGGTATGGTACACTGTGACACTATAGGTTAGCTATAATCACCAACTTTGGTGTAGTAATAGGAAAGAAGAAGAGATCTTCAATCAAGACTAGACTAAAGTCAACAGGAAATGTCATGTTTTCTAGAGACTGTGATATTCATGAAGTCTATAAACATAAAGACTGAGGAGCACAGAGTCCCAGGAAAAGACTTGGAGGTAAACAAAGGTGTGAAGATAAGGGCCGCTGGAGAGTGACCCAAGACAAGGGTGAAGAGTACCTGGAGCACACCTGTCCATAGACGACTCCAGAGGTAAAGTTCATAGAAAGAAAGTTCTGTCCACACAGAAAGGAGGTCTGTGACAGAAGGATCGGCATCCAAAATGGAGAATTGAGCTCAAGAAGAACGAGTGCTGAAGAGCTTCAGTAAGTTATTTAGAGTTAGAAAAGTTAGGGTTCAAGAAGTGAGATATTTAGCGCCTATGTACGGCCTAGGGTGTTTGCTATTCCATTGGATTGCCATAAACACCTCTGTGAAGTTCAGGAATCTGCTACTTGTGGTACTTAGGATACTTTCACACTTGAGGCAGAGGATTCCGGCAATCTGGACGCAAATGGTTGGAATTTGTCATCCGAAAAAACTGATCCAGTATTTATTTATTTTTCACAGATTTAAAGGTTTGCGCATGTGCGGACCGGAAGAACGGATCTATCAATGCAGCAATTTTATTGCCGGATCCGGCAGTAATATATTTCAATAGAAATTAATGCCGGCATTCCGGCAAGTGATCAGTATTTTTGGCCGGAGAGAAAACTTCAGCATGCTGCGGTATTTTCTCCGTCCAAAAAAAGTAAGTGGGACTGAACTGATGCATCCGGAACGGATTGTTCTCCATTCAGAATGCATTAGGATAAAAGTGATCAGTTTTTTTCCAGTATTGAGCCCCTAGGACAGAACTCAATACCGGAAAACAAAAACGCTAGTGTGAAAGTACCCTAAAGCTAAAAGCTTTGTTAAAGGGCTACATTCATTTCACTTGATCGCCAACAATCCTGCTGAGAGCGTGAAATTCTTCATATGAGGCTGAATGGACAGTTACTCTAAATTCCTTATAAAGTTCTACCAAATTATAACTGGTGAGAAAGAAGTCACAGCTGTTCACAGACGCTTCTGAAGAAGACCAAGGAATTCCTGATATGTAAGTTACAATCTGTGCTCAGGAAAGCTGTGTCACCACAAATAGTAAAAGGTGATAAACCTCGTAGATGAACATCATTGGACAATATGATACAATTAAATTGAAGGACTGCACATCATCTACATACAGTTCTATTAAACAATCTATCATAGACTTTATGTGAGTCAAATTGAAGACGAATAAGTGAAATTACAGTATCAAGACCGTGACGAGACCAGAGGAAGATGATGGAGAGAAGATGCCCAATCAGATAGTAGATTAGTTCCTAAATGTATTTCATTAGTATTCAATCACAGTTCACCATATGTTCAGCAATTATTATTATTATGTTGTTAAATAAATAATTGAAGGACAATTAATTTATAAAGAAGAAAAGAAGAGTTTAAGATAATTGTAAAATTTGATGTTGTGAGTTCGAAAAAGATTCTCTCACCCTCAAGAGGGGGAAATGTTAAATAATATGTGATATAATATTAATTGGTATTTAGTATAAAGTATGTGTTACATTACACACCATTTATAGTAATGTTCCTGGACGAGGGGAGGTCTGTGTGAGGACGTCAAGACCTATATTTAAAGTCTCCATGTAGAAGCACAAACATTGGTTAGGACTCGCCTGTATCTATGGTATAAATGACAGAGACAGACAAGGGGGTCGTCCTCTTACACTCACTCTGTTGGGGTCTTTGCTGGCTAGAGATGAAGACACATGGAGCCTGAAGATTCCTAACCTTCAACAATGATACTTCAAGGACATTAAGACTTTTCCTAAACTATTTCTGTAATTAACTCTTATGAAGACTGAAAATAAATCACATTATTCATTTTTTATAACTCTTGTTAAATCCTGGTGATGAGTCCTCCGGGGGTTCTTTCCTCCAAATAAGCAGACACTAGATTTGGAGAGGATTACCAAACCAGGTCGATATATTTTTCATACATAAATATAATACACTTGGAGACATATTACAAGGTCCCACCTCTGGGCTGTGCTCAGCTGTGTCCAGAACTCCTAGAGAAGAGACTGGAGAGAGCTGAGCTCAGGCCGGGCCCCGCTCCATTCATTCTCCTCCTGGATGCAGGGGCCCCTCAGCAGGACAGTCAAGGGCCAGTGAATGATGACAACCCCCACTACTACTACTCCCCCCATCATACTAAGCTGAGGGCCGGAGAGGGATTCCTTGTGTGTAATGGAGGAGAATCTCCAGAGGTGACATGTCTGAGCTCTCCACCACACTGTCTCCTCACAGCTCATCTTACCTGCAGGCTGGAGGAATGGCTGATACCAGAGAGAACAAAGGCCCTGACTACCGACCAGGACCTGCCCAGTATCTGCTGCACTGCCAGAGCTGAAGGACCTGGGGTGACGTCACCATCATGTGATTGGTGCAGGGGGCGGGGCTCAGAAGTAGAAGGTACTTGTGGTAAAGGTCATGTGACAGGAAGAGGCGGCTCACCATCATAGGTCCTTCCCCACCACTTCACCTCACCTCTTTACTCCTAACCCCGCCCCCTTCACTAGTCACATGATAGTGACCACCCCAGGTCCTTTATCACCTCTTATACTCGCCACTGCTGAGCCCCGCCCCTGTACTGATCACATGACAGTGACATCACCGCAGGTCCTTCAGCTCTGGCAGTGCAGCAGATACTTGGCAGGTCCTGGTCGGTAGTCAGGGCTCTTGTTCTCTCTGGTATCAGCCATTCCTCCAGCCTGCAGGTAAGATGAGCTGTGAGGAGACAGTGTGGTGGAGAGCTCAGACATGTCACCTCTGGAGATTCTCCTCCATTACACACAAGGAATCCCTCTCCGGCCCTCAGCTTAGTATGATGGGGGGAGTAGTAGTAGTGGGGGTTGTCATCATTCACTGGCCCTTGACTGTCCTGCTGAGGGGCCCCTGCATCCAGGAGGAGAATGAATGGAGCGGGGCCCGGCCTGAGCTCAGCTCTCTCCAGTCTCTTCTCTAGGAGTTGTGGACACAGCTGAGCACAGCCCAGAGGTGGGACCCAGTGGCGTAACTAGAGTGTTATGGGCCCCAGTGCAAACTTTGGATTGGGCCCCTCATCCCCCCTCATGTGCCTCCCTCACAGTAGTTATGCCAGATATGTGCCCCCTCAGTAGTAATGCCCAGATATGTGCCTTTTCACAGTAGATATGCCAGATATGTGCCCCTCACAGTAGATATGCCAGATATGTGCCCCCTCACAGTAGGCCACTCCTCTTCCACTAAGCCCCACCCACTTTACCCTCAAAGTGGTGAGAGTAGCAAAATAACCTTTTTGCACAAAATCTGGCTTATACAAATCCTGTACATCAGAAAACTGGCTTTTATAAGTTAATTCCAATGATTGCCATATAATAAATAGCAGAAGCGGCAATGCCTCCACCTGTGTCAGCCGAGTCCTCTGTTCCTCCTCGGGGCGGCGCTACATTCTCTTAAAAGCCTGTGTCAGAAAACAGCTTCCCCTCCGCTGGAACCCGAAATCCAGTGTCCTCTGCCCAAACCTGCCTAATAATTAGAAAGAGCCAATATATGAGGACAGAACGCTAAACTCC
The DNA here is from genome assembly GCF_014858855.1 of Bufo gargarizans. Taxonomy (NCBI): domain Eukaryota; kingdom Metazoa; phylum Chordata; class Amphibia; order Anura; family Bufonidae; genus Bufo; species Bufo gargarizans. Next base: position 738,935,572 of record NC_058080.1, read on the forward strand.
TCAATCATCAGGCAACACCAATGTTGAAGAGTAAATCAAGAACTGACTTTATTGAAGACCAACAAGTATATATATACAGTTCAAGAAGTCGAGGAACATAACGCAATCAACCATGAACAGCATGCAAACAGACATCCCCCCATCCCCACCGTCCTAATGAATGAATAGGGAGAGAGGAGACACATGTGATGGGATTATCTCCTGAGTGTATCATAGGGTGATCTACTCATCTACACCGGAGTCGGCTACTCCTAGAGTCAGCTATCTTAATCCCATCACTAACACAATCAGTGGGAGTCTCAGTGCAGAGTTAACCCTTTTTGTGTTGCGGGATTCACACCCTGCACCTTTAATGGGCAATAGGAAAGATGTGGCATATAACTCCACACATAAGACATGGTTTGTAGTTCCTTGTAACCCCAACAGGTCTCAGGGGGATCTCCATAGTTCTGAGTCCGTAGGAAGGAGGCTAGCCCTCAGGCTTCTCCGGCAGCCCCAGTGACGGTTCAGTCCGTCACAAAGCCCATACAGCTGTAGGCATAAACCTGCGAGTGTTTATAGCAGGAAGCTACAGGACCTTTGGTGACCAAGGTTCTTCAGCGAAGCGTGCGCCCCCCATCTGCCTCTGGACCCTCCCCCCTTGCCCGAGGTGCGTATATTACAAAGAGCGCTCTGACGGGGCCCGGCATTGTCACTGTACTTCATGCCTGGCCCTGTTAGAGCTCTTCCATTACATGTGAGGGGAGCGGACTTCCTCCCCCACCGGGCCTGGTCGCAGTTGCACCCTCTATGACCGTGATCGTTACACCCCTGGTGGGACCTGCATCTATCAGACATTTATCTCCTGTGGAGCCACCAGAAATCTCCATGTTGGGGCTCCTGGAATCCATGTGGTGGGGGCTCTGAGAAGCGGTGCCCCTCCAGGCTCAGGAAGTGCGGTTCTGGAGGTGACATCTGGTCTTGTCCCCTGGATGATTTCCTCTCCTCTTCTCATAAAGGCGCCTGCAGTACTAGAAGGCTCCAGCTCCTCAAGTTCTCTCCTCTTTTCCTGAATGACCACCAAGGATGGACAGGAAGGAGATCAGCAGAAGAATATTAGACCTCACCTTGGAGATCATCTCCCTGCTGAGCGGAGAGGTAAACTTTTCTAGATTTCTCTCCTCTTTATTGTATTCTGTAACAAGTCAGACATCGGGAAGGAGAATCCATCATAGGAAGTGATAGGAAGAGTCCAGGGTCTTGGAGAACAGCCTCCAGACCTTCCAAGTGATGGAGAACCTGAAGATCAGCCCCCAGTATGGTGAGTGATGTGTCATGTGACCAATAGTCATGTTGTAGGAGCCATGAGAAGGTAAGTAGGCATGTTGTACCAGGAGGAGAGGGCCGGAGGAGAGCACATGACCCCTGAAGGGTTTATTCCCTAAGTGTCTCTCTCCATCCACAGGAGTACACAATAGTGAAGAAGACATCGGGGGACTGTTTGACTCCCATCATCCATCTTCAGGAGGGCGGAGCAGGTCCCCTCCCCCATCACAGAGCCTCCCCCTCACCCCCTGATACATGAGCAGAAGATCCTAGAACTCACCCACAAGATGATGGAGCTGCTGACTGGAGAGGTGACACTGCTGGGAAATTCTCCAGTAACAGCACTGGAGGGGTCTGGGTGATGACGGTGTCATTGTGTTGTCAGGTTCCTATAAGGTGTCAGGACGTCACTGTCTATTTCTCCATGGAGGAGTGGGAGTATGTAGAAGGACACAAGGATCTGTACAAGGAGGCCATGATGGAGGAGCACGAGCCTCTTATATCACAAGGTAAGAGCCGTCATGTGCAGTGTGTACACGTGTGTGCAGTGACATGTAATGGAGGAGCACCAGCCTCTTATATTACAAGGTAAGAGCCGTCATGTGCAGTGTGTACACGTGTGTGCAGTGACATGTAATGGAGGAGCACCAGCCTCTTATATCACAGGGTAAGAGCCGTCATGTGCAGTGTGTACACGTGTGTGCAGTGACATGTAATGGAGGAGCACCAGCCTCTTATATCACAAGGTAAGAGCCGTCATGTGCAGTGTATACACGTGTGTGCAGTGACATGTATTGGAGGAGCACCAGCCTCTTATATCACAAGGTAAGAGCCGTCATGTGCAGTGACATGTAATGAAGGAGCACCGGCCTCATATCACAGGGTAAGAGCCGTCATGTGCAGTGTATACACGTGTGTGCAGTGACATGTAATGGAGGAGCACTAGCCTCTTATATCACAGGGTAAGAGCCGTCATGTGCAGTGTATACACGTGTGTGCAGTGACATGTAATGGAGAAGCACCAGCATCTTATATCACAAGGTAAGAGCCATCATGTGCAGTGTATACACGTGTGTGCAGTGACATGTAATGGAGGAGCACCAGCCTCTTATATCACAGGGTAAGAGCCGTCATGTGCAGTGTATACACGTGTGTGCAGTGACATGTAATGGAGGAGCACCAGCCTCTTATATCACAGGGTAAGAGCCATCATGTGCAGTGTATACACGTGTGTGCAGTGACATGTAATAGAGAAGCACCAGCCTCTTATATCGCAGGGTAAGACCCGTCATGTGCAGTGTATACACGTGTGTGCAGTGACATGTAATGGAGGAGCACTAGCCTCTTATATCACAGGGTAAGAGCCGTCATGTGCAGTGTATACACGTGTGTGCAGTGACATGTAATGGAGAAGCACCAGCATCTTATATCACAAGGTAAGAGCCATCATGTGCAGTGTATACACGTGTGTGCAGTGACATGTAATGGAGGAGCACCAGCCTCTTATATCACAGGGTAAGAGCCGTCATGTGCAGTGTATACACGTGTGTGCAGTGACATGTAATGGAGGAGCACCAGCCTCTTATATCACAGGGTAAGAGCCATCATGTGCAGTGTATACACGTGTGTGCAGTGACATGTAATAGAGAAGCACCAGCCTCTTATATCACAGGGTAAGACCCGTCATGTGCAGTGTATACACGTGTGTGCAGTGACATGTAATGGAGGAGCACCAGCCTCTTATATCACAGGGTAAGAGCCGTCATGTGCAGTGTATACACGTGTGTGCAGTGACATGTAATGGAGAAGCACCAGCATCTTATATCACAAGGTAAGAGCCATCATGTGCAGTGTATACACGTGTGTGCAGTGACATGTAATGGAGGAGCACCAGCCTCTTATATCACAGGGTAAGAGCCGTCATGTGCAGTGTATACACGTGTGTGCAGTGACATGTAATGGAGAAGCACCAGCATCTTATATCACAAGGTAAGAGCCATCATGTGCAGTGTATACACGTGTGTGCAGTGACATGTAATGGAGGACCACCAGCCTCTTATATCACAAGGTAAGAGCCGTCATGTGCAGTGTATACACGTGTGTGCAGTGACATGTAATGGAGGAGCACCAGCCTCTTATATCACAAGGTAAGAGCCATCATGTGCAGTGTATACACGTGTGTGCAGTGACATGTAATGGAGGAGCACCAGCCTCTTATATCACAGGGTAAGACCCGTCATGTGCAGTGTATACACGTGTGTGCAGTGACATGTAATGGAGGAGCACCAGCCTCTTATATCACAAGGTAAGAGCCGTCATGTGCAGTGTATACACGTGTGTGCAGTGACATGTAATGGAGAAGCACCAGCCTCCTATATCACCAGACATAAAGCAAATATTCTAAGATATACGACTATCCTCAGGGGTAATGGAAACAAGTCCAACAAAGTGCCTAATGTATACTGCCTGAGAATAGTGGTCCGTATCCTAATAGGTCAGAGGTGGAAATACAACTGCCATAAAGTATGATCAGATATTATGTAGCAGTCTCTCTCACGGAGCTGTCATGGGCTCACAAAAAATATCCAGGAAATGTCATGAGATGTTTTTTCTTTTCTTTTTTTCCACATTCACCATAACAGCTCCTTATGAGAAAGGAATTGTCTTCACAGGGAAAGGAGACTTGGAGGGGGATATAGATTTAGAGCTTTCTGCAGCACTTCAGAGCCTGGTGGAGAGGAGACTGGGAGTAGTTGTTATTCTTCCTCCATGTACTGAGTCTGACTGATGAAGGTCTTCACTGTGTGATCTCTCTCTGGAAATTAACCTCATAAGCAGAGGTGTCATTGTGCCAGGATGATGCCCTGACCCTTTTTTGGTTGGTAGGGTGATGGAGGGCGCTGTATAAAGAATCCCCTTCCCCAGGTCCTGCCATGTATAACTGTATCCTCATCCTCAGAATGTACTATTTTAGAGAAGCAGCTGTCGTCCACTGCCCATCATTCATTCTCGTAGACCAGAGACTACTTTGGTCTGTGGCCTGCTAGGTGCTGGGACCTCAGCCTAGGTGGTGAGAGGCAGAGTATATTTCCTCCTATCACTAAACCTAGAAGTGAAGGAGCTGAGAGAAGTGTCTGGTCTATAGACAGATGTACAGGAGGCCATGTATTTTGTCACCGTGTGCTTGTGTCACCACAGATGGATCCAGGAGGAGAAATCCACCAGAGAGATGTCCCCGTCCTCTGTATTCCCAGGACTGTCCAGAGGAGAAGGTCCCAGAGAACCCTCAGGTAGATGGAGCTGAGACCTATACACATCTATATAGGGGGGTCCTGCAGTCATAGAGGGGTCATAGATTGTGGGGGTCTCTTCTGTGGATCTGTTAGATTTCCCACCTGTCTGCTGTATTCTACTGAATTGTTACAGATGACAAATCAGGGGGAAGATCTGACTGATATTAAAGTGGAGGATGAAGAAGAAAGGATGATGGTCGATCCCCTGTGTAAGAGTGAGGTGGAGGAGGACATTTCAGGAGATGTCACCACAGGTATGGAATCATGAATGGAAAAAGTGACTTCAGATTCTGTCCTTGGTGCCTTTAGGGCAGGAGGAGATTCTGATGATTGGAGATGTCCCCATCACATCATGAAGTGTTCCCCTTGTGTAGCTGATGGGGATCTCTGATCAGATTCTTCTCTGATCCCGGCTGTTCCTGCAGGACATGAGGGTCAGTCACATCCACACACCCACTGGGGATTACACAGCTTTTGGTCTGTGCTTTCATGATGAACTACATGTACCTCATTGTGCAGGAAAGGGTTAAGCATCATTTTGAGATAGTAAAGAGAGATTAATACATTTCCCCCTCATTTTAATTTCCTATGTGATAGTTAGAGGGGTTTTACAATAAAAAAGGAAATAACTTTCAAACTGTTCTCAGAAGACAAGTGACTTACTAAATACTCTCCCCTTTCACTTTGGGCTGTGACTCTTCTTTCTGAGCTGGGGTCACGTGATGTGAAGGTTCTGGCTTTCAACGCTGCGGCAAGACGTCTTGTCTGCCGACCATGTGACTTCCCCTCTGTTGCCCCCACCCCTTAGACCAGGCATGTCCAAACTGCGGCCCTCCAGCTGTTCCAAAACTACAACTCCCAGCATGCCTGGATAGCTTACAGCTATTAGAGCATGCTGGGAGTTGTAGTTTTGCAACAGCTGGAGGGCCGCAGTTTGGACATGCCTGCCTTAGACAGAATGTGCCAATTATATCTTTACACTCCCTTTATGAGAGCACCCCAAAGATCATGCCCTCATATCAGTATGTTAATAGAAAAATAAAAACTTGCTGTGGGGCCCAGTCAGTTCTAGTTACCCCACTGTTTGCACCGTACTCTAGCGCTTGAGAGAGAACAGACTCTACTGTTCTCTACCTTTCCTGGGCTAAACTATATCAGACTGTGGCATAGAGATTGATCCCCAAAGTTGGCTTCTGTTTTGGATTGGCCACATCCTACTGGTGTGCATGCCATCCAGTGATTCCTGGGTTTCACCAACCATAACCGACAATTTATTACCTGCAAGGAGATAAAGGAAAAATAATGGACTCCTGATGCCAAATCTCCCTTTAAATCCTTTTAAGCAGTTTTTCTCTGCATCAGTTCTTCATCATTCAGATGATGTCAAGCTGTTCTTTTTGGAGGTAGACACATCCCCAATGGGGGCTGGAGCCGTTCTTACTCAAAAAGGGGATGCTGAGAAGATGTGGCTTCTTCTCTAAGGTCTTCTCTGCAGAACAAAATTATTCCATCTGTGACAGAGTTGTTGGCTACCAAGTTGGCACTTGAGGATTGACATCATCTTTTGAAGGGTACCAGTCACCCAGCCATAATCTACACTGATCACTAAAACCTGACTTTTCTCCAGCCGGCCCAGCAACTGAACCATCATCAATCTGTTAAGGCAGCGGTGTACTGTGAGGTCACTGTTAGGGACCGGGGAATGGTGGATGTCACAGTTAAGGGGACTGTAACCTATGGTCACTTTTAAAAGGGCGGGTGCTGTGGGGCAGGCCCCTGTGAAGGTCACTGTCAAGGGTGGGGTGCTGTGGAACTCACTGTTAAAGGGGGCAGGCTGCTGTGAAGGTCAAAGTAAAGGGGGTGGGCTGCTGTGGAGGTCCCATTTTGAGGAGGCAGGGCACCGTGGTGGTGGGGGGGGGGGGTCAGTGTTAAGGGGCGGGGTACTGTAGATGTCACAGTTATGAGGAATACTGTCGATATCTTTTAATGACACACACAAACATTAAATTAAATAAAGTAAATATACCCGCGCAAAGCGCAAAGCCGGCTCCTTCTGCTAGTAATAAATATATCCTTAGACCTGATAAGACAAGTGTAATTGCTCTATAATCCTTTTTGAATATTTTCTTGTCTGATACTAAAATGAGCATATTATGTCTCCAGCTAGAGGGTGAGAGTGCTCACGAGTCCCGTATTGACAAGCTAAACTCATTCTCTGTTCAAGCATAGCTTAATTGCCAAGCTCCTGTCAGTGTACCTCCTCACCTGCTGTGTCTCACACACGCTTAGTAAAGGCTGTGGTAAAGCAGCAGATAGAATTAGAAGCTATAATTCCACACTGAAACTGCTGGAAGAAGAGGAACTCTCACTACAGAGCCTGGGCAAGCTTGTACTGAGCATGTGTAAGATAGCAGCAGCAGGGGAGGAGGTACACTGAAAAGTGCTTGTCAGTTAAGCCCTAGATGGGCATTATGGCATGGACTGATCTAGTGAATCCACCAGCTTCATCAGGTCTATAAGATTCATTTGATAATGAATGCATTTTGTGTTGAGTAATGAGGTGATGGATCCTTTTTAAGTTAACCTGGTATATTAATGTGATCACTTGGCACTGAAGAACCAAATATGTTGGCAGAAGGCAGACTCTAATTCCAGACATAGTCTGGTTTTTCACATTTTTGAGCTATGTTTGTGTAATAAACGTGGTGAGCGGGTATAGACCAGAATCCTGAACATGGTCAGCATATGATACAAAGCTTTATAAGGCTGGAATCACACATGCAGTTTTTGGATCTTTTTTTTAAACTAAAGCAAGGAGTGGGTTCAGAATGAATAAGTTTTACTTCCTATTCCTGCTGTATCTACTTACACCCTAATAGTAATGTTATAAGTTTGTCTAATCCGTGATTTTGAAAAAAAATAATCACTAATTACAACTTTTATCTTCACAGAATATCCCAGTAAAAATGTTAAGGGAAACTTCAAGGTATCACTAAATTACAAAGAAGAAGCTGAAGATATCGTGCATCATTCTTCAACAGAAACCCTAGTTACCCTTAATGTACGTCCAGGACTTCACAATACAGATCTATCATTTAATCCCCCTAAACTTGAGGACCCTTCTGCCAGCCAATCACAGATTGTTACCGCAAGTACAAATCAGAAAAGGGGTGAAAGGTTTCAGTGTAATAAAGAGTTCACAAAAAGCGCAGTTCTTTCTGCAGATGGAAGAATTCACACAGGAGAGAAGTCATATACATGTGCAGAATGTGGTAAATGCTTTAAATATAAATCACATCTTGTTATACATGAGAGAAAGCACACAGGAGAGAAGTCATATTCCTGTTCAGAATGTGGGAAATGCTTTACAGATAAATCAAATCTTGTTACGCATGAGAGAATTCACACAGGAGAGAAACCATATTCATGTTCAGAATGTGAAAGGTGCTTTTCCGATAAATCACATCTTGTTAGACATAAGAGAATTCACACAGGAGAAAAGCCATATTCATGCTCGCAATGTGGGAAATGTTTTACACAAAAATCAAGTCTTGTTATACATGAGAGAAGTCACACAGGAGAAAAACCATACTCATGTTCTGAATGTGGGAAATGTTTTACGCAAAAATCAAATCTTGTTACACATGAGAGACGACACACAGGAGAGAAGCCATTTACATGTTCAGAATGTGGGAAATGTTTTACATATAAATCACTTCTTGTCGCACATCAGATAAATCACACAGGAGAGAAGCCATATTCATGTTCAGAATGTGGGAAACGTTTTACAGTTAAATCAAATCTTGTTATACATGAGAGAAGTCACAGAGGTGAGAAGCCGTATTCATGTTCAGAGTGTGGGAAATCTTTTACAGATAAATCGCATCTAGTTTTACATGAGAGATGTCACAAAAGAGAAAAGCCATATTCATGTTCAGCATGTGGGAGATGTTTTACGGTTAAATCAAGTCTTGTTAAACATGAGCGAATTCACAAAGGAGAGAAGCCGTATTCATGTTCAGAATGTGGGAAATGCTTTACAGATAAATAAAATCTTGTTACGCATGAGAGAATTCACACAGGAGAGAAACCATATTCATGTTCAGAATGTGAAAGGTGCTTTTCCGATAAATCACATCTTGTTAGACATAAGAGAATGCACACAGAAAAGAAGCCATAATCATGTTTAGAATGTGAGAAACATTTTACTACTAATTCCAAACTTAAAGGGGTTGTCCCGGGACTCTTATAAAAATGTCCAGAATCAGTCTTAACACTCATAAGAACTGTAAAAGAGGATTGCTTCACAGACCTCATCCAGCTCTCCTCTACATCACTCTGTAACCTCCCTTCTGTCACAGAGGAGCTTACAATCAGCTCAGTATGAGCCCCCATTACACAGTGACTACAGTGTTCTTATCTCCTCCAGTTCTCTTTGCTTCTACCCCTTTTTCCTCATATCTGCTTTATCTCCAGCTCAGCACCGTCCTGTTTCCCCTTTCCACATGTGAGCTCAATGCATGTGTTCTCTGCCACAAATAATTTACCTCCCTCTCAGACCTCACTTGCAGTCACTAGCTCCTCTTTTCCCTACCCAGTGCCTACAATGCTGGGGAATAAGAGTGTTGGGATGGGCAGGAAGAGAGGTATTCACAGTACTCGGAGGAGAGGGGAGGGAGTGTGCACAGCAGCAGCACCGTCCTGCCTTGCTGAGGTCACGTCTACATTGCTGTGCTACACACGAGGGAGAGAGAGAGAGAGCACAGGACCATAAACGTGATGTCAGCAAGGAATGACTGATCTGTAAAGAAGCTAATGGGAGCAGAAAATATAAAACCGTATTAGCGTCTTTTTTTAGCACCTAGAGGCTCCGTCTACTCACCCTGTATTCCGCCCCGCTCGTCCGTCAAGCCCGCCCATCTCCTCTAGATTGCCAGCCTCTATCTCATCCATCGGCCGAATTCTCGCACCTGCGCCGTGTGCGTCTGTATTCGGCGCAGTGACTGTCTGAACGCTCCATGCGCCGGCATCTCCACTGCGCCTGCGCCGTCTGTTCCTCGGAGCACTCTGATGTAATCGGCGCAGGCGCAGTGGAGATGCCGGCGCAGGGAGCATTCAGACAGTCACTGCGCCTGCGCCGAATACAGACACGCATGGCGCAGGCGCGAGAATTCCGCTGATGGATGAGATGGAGGCTGGCAATCTAGAGGAGATGGGCGGGCTTGACGGACGAGCGGGGCAGAATACAGGGTGAGTAGACAGAGCCTCTAGGTGCTGAAAAGACGCCCCCATAGCACCTAGAGGCTCATTTGCATAGCAATAAAAGTTGTTTTTTTAGTGTAACGGCTGCAAACAAAAGTCTTAGAATAGCATGGTTAGGTAGTTAGGTAGAGCAGACACTAGCTGATCGCTAGTGTCTGACAGCTAACTAGGTCCGAATGAGGTGGTAGAAACCCTTTAACAAGCAAAGCAGGCGAGAGCTGCCTTTTCTCAAAGCTTTTTGATTAATCATAATTAATAGATCATATCGTACCACTCAGATGATATTTAATTCAGTTTTACCGTGATGGTGCCTTCTATGTAAGAAATCCCCGGCTAAAACGCTCATGTCTCACTCCCTGGTGGAAGCGTCCGGTTCCTTGTATCACAATCTGTGAGTGGCCTGTGTTTTGCGTGTCACGTGTTGTCCGGCGTATCACATGGCATCCCACGTGTTAGGTTTGTAAGCCGAAACTCCAATTCATCGCGCTATCTCAGTATATTTCTCGAACCTTGTTGAGAGCATTTACAGGTCCTTCTAAAAAAATTAGCATATTGTGATAAAGTTTATTATTTTCTGTAAAATACTGATAAACATTAGACTTTCATATATTTTAGATTCATTACACACAACTGAAGTAGTTCAAGCCTTTTATTGTTTTAATATTGATGATTTTGGCATACAGCTCATGAAAACTCAAATTTCCTATCTCAAAAAATTAGCATATTGCATCCGACCAATAAAAAAAAAGTGTTTTTAATACAAAAAAAGTCAACCTTCAAATAATTATGTTCAGTTCTGCACTCAATACTTGGTCGGGAATCCTTTTGCAGAAATGACTGCTTCAATGCGGCGTGGCATGGAGGCAATCAGCCTGTGGCACTGCTGAGGTGTTATGGAGGCCCAGGATGCTTCGATAGCGGCCTTAAGCTCATCCAGAGTGTTGGGTCTTGCGTCTCTCAACTTTCTCTTCCCAATATCCCACAGATTCTCTATGGGGTTCAGGTCAGGAGAGTTGGCAGGCCAATTGAGCACAGTAATACCATGGTCAGTAAACCATTTACCAGTGGTTTTGGCACTGTGAGCAGGCGCCAGGTCGTGCTGAAAAATGACATCTTCATCTCCATAAAGCTTTTCAGCAGATGGAAGCATGAAGTGCTCCAAAATCTCCTGATAGCTAGCTGCATTGACCCTGCCCTTGATAAAACACAGTGGACCAACACCAGCAGCTGACATGGCACCCCAGACCATCACTGACTGTGGGTACTTGACACTGGACTTTAGGCATTTTGGCATTTCCCTCTCCCCAGTCTTCCTCCAGACTCTGGCACCTTGATTTCCGAATGACATGCAACAGTCCAGTGCTGCTTCTCTGTAGCCCAGGTCAGGCGCTTCTGCCGCTGTTTCTGGTTCAAAAGTGGCTTGACCTGGGGAATGCGGCACCTGTAGCCCATTTCCTGCACACGCCTGTACACGGTGGCTCTGGATGTTTCTACTCCAGACTCAGTCCACTGCTTCCGCAGGTCCCCCAAGGTCTGGAATCGGTCCTTCTCCACAATCTTCCTCAGGGTCCGGTCACCTCTTCTCGTTGTGCAGCGTTTTCTGCCACACTTTTTCCTTCCCACAGACTTCCCACTGAGGTGCCTTGATACAGCACTCTGGGAACAGCCTATTCATTCAGAAATTTCTTTCTGTGTCTTACCCTCTTGCTTGAGGGTGTCAATGATGGCCTTCTAGACAGCAGTCAGGTCGGCAGTCTTACCCATGATTGCGGTTTTGAGGATTGAACCAGGCTGGGAGTTTTTAAAAGCCTCAGGAATCTTTTGCAGGTGTTTAGAGTTAATTAGTTGATTCAGATGATTAGGTTAATAGCTCGTTTGGAGAACCTTTTCATGATATGCTAATTTTTTTAGATAGGAATTTTGGGTTTTCATGAGCTGTATGCCAAAATCATCAATATTAAAACAATAAAAGGCTTGAACTACTTCAGTTGGTGTGTAATGAATCTAAAATATATGAAAGTCTAATGTTTATCAGTACATTACAGAAAATAATGAACTTTATCACAATATGCTAATTTTTTGAGAAGGACCTGTACATCACAGGTTATTGTTGCTCCGTGTTATCAGGATATCCTTAGGAATATTGTAGTTATGCTCCTACATCAGTGGCTAGTTCTCATACTCTATACATTTGCGCCTTTTATACTCCATATAGGGGTGGAGCAAGATTTCTTGTTCAAGTTGGATAGAAGTGAAATTACAAGGCAACCCCTACATCTGTTCCGCACATATGTAATCATAAGATAATTACTATGCAAATTTCAATATAATGAGTGAAAATTACCTGAGCTCAAGAACAATGCCTTGTTTGTAATCATCTAATATTCGTATATCAGGTCACGATACGAGTTCATCCCTTTGGAGATCTGCTGTTCAAAGCAAAAATCCAATTGGATTCTCTATTTGAGATTTTTTTGCAGAGATCTTCTCCCCTATGGGGTTTAAACACTTTCGATGCCCTGTATCTCCAGGCTCATCAAGTCACCTTTATGTATCTCCCAAAGTGCTTTGAGAGCATTGAAGTATGAACAACCTGCTGATTAGTAGCATCTGAAAAGTACTTCCTCATCTGTGTTTTCAATGAATTAGTGGCACACCCCACATACTGTAATCTACTTGTTCCACAGGTTGGCAAGTAGATCACATTGCAAGTATAAGAATTGACATGTTTTATTATAATAGTCTTCACATACTGTAACGGAGATGTGGGTGTGAATCCCGCTGTGCCAACTAACCAGTTTGACTTTGGGGTAAACCTAAGGGCATTTTCCTGGTGGCTCCCTGGTTTTCACCCTTTAACCCCTCTACAGGGATCTGGACTTTTCCGCAGGGAACCAACCAGGCTGCTACCTCTGCAAGTAGTCCTGATGCAGTTGGCTGCTGACCCACGCGGTCCAAAGTCAGGGCAGGCCAAGTACTTGCGTATTCCAAATAGCAATTCCAAGGTTGGGGCAGGCAGAGTATGAGCTTAATTCAGGTCACAATTCCAAGATTCGGGCAGGCGGCAAAGAGCAGAATGCAGTAAATGTATGGTACACAGGTATTCAGACAACAGATCACTTTTTTTCTAGTTTCTAAAGACTAAAAAACCTCAAAGCTCAAGAAAGGAGGTGGATCCACAGCCCAGCTAAATAGGGAAGCCGATCAGCACCTTAATCAGCAGCTTGACAGGGAGCAAAAGGGAAGGATTATGAGTGCTATAAGGAAATTCACTGAGCCCTAGTTGTAACAGTGACCACTGTATGATCCCCTTATCGCTTATCCCGTTATCGTTGTGGTTCCGGGCGCCGTGCTCATTTGTGATCTATGCTTCCAGCCACTGCTGCAGCTCTGGGCTTTGCCTGTGTGGTTGGTATTACCTATGAGGATTCCGCTCCACAACTTCCATTAAACCTGGACACTGCTTGAACTCGGCTGTTGATGTGGCAGTACGCATCATTCCCTGGGCGGGGCTGAGTCATGTCAGGTGATCTCGTTAACCTACCATGGCTCTCCTGCAGGTACTTAAGTAGCTCAGTCCTCTACCTAGATGCCTCAGAGTCAAGGTCCTAGTCTTGTGCTAAAGAGCTTGCTTACCATTCATGTTCCTGACTTACTTCGTTCCTGGACTTCGCTTATTGTCTGATCCCTGACTGCTTGCATCACCTCTCCTGTCGCCGACTCGGATAATCTGACCATGTTCCTGTGCCGCCTGCCCATTGCTTGTTCTGACTACGTCTCTGCCTCATCCTCCAATTCCTGTCTTGTTGCTCCTGGTAATGACCCTGCCTGTCTAACCACGCCTGTACTGTCCTTACCTTCGCAGGTACCTCCTGGTCCGCCTGGACCAGCTGCTACCGACTCTGGGACTGCCCTGGAGTGGTACCTGGCAACTACCCTAACTGTCCAAGTCTATCCTCACCAGCAGAGGCTCTAGCGAAGACCATGTAGTTGCTTAGTCACACCCCTCCAGGGTACAGCCAGTCAGTAGCATAGCGGGTCCACATCCGCTGATGCGTGACACTAGTCCCAATACACACAGGGAGAGAGGAGCGATGCCTGCACCTGCCCTTCCTGGACAGTGGTGGACATTTACATTTATTATGTCCACGTTTGTCCTGTGGTTTTTAGCAGGGTATGTGTGTCCGGTACCACGTCTAAATACACACTGGGTGAAAGGATTGTACCTAACATGGGTGTTTTTCTGCAGGCAAACCCAATATCAAGCTTTAGTATGTCTCTTAACTTGTCATCTTCGTACAAAATGGACAAATACTTGTTCACCATATTTTTTTTATATCGCTATACTGACAACTTCATGATTGACATTTGTGACAAGGTAGATTGTCTTTGTTGTTTTTTAAAATTTACATTATAAATTAAACGTTCACATTCCAACTGATTAGTCCTGTCTGACATTTTGTAATAAACTATAGAAATAACCCCTTGCTTTTAGCCTATCCTATAAAATAGCAGACTTACTGTAAAAACGGGATCGTCTGAACAGCTGTGTCGCGACCTGATCCAGCAACAAGAGGAAAAGGTCATTTTATTAATGCACTGAACAAACCATATAAAGCCCCTATCTATTCAATTCCATACCATAATTATCCATGTACCTTCCATAACAAATAATGTACAGAGGGTACACATTTGATTCAATAAAAAAAATTAAAAAAAAATCTCGATAAGCCATGTAAATATTTGCAAATGAGAGGGAAACTTTTATACCCATGGATATCATCTTCTGCAAATAAAACATGCTATTGAAGGAAAAATCTGTATACTTAAAGGCCTTTGGAAGCATATTTTTTATTATTGAATTGTACTCATTATGAGGTAATAATAATTTTTTAAATTGGTCTTTATTAAAAAAAAATGATGATATATATAGGATGGAACAACTAGCGGGCTGGGAGAATAGATCCACCCATGTGTTCCAAAAAGTATGGAGCCCGTGGGTAACGTATAGAGGCTTCCAACCCACATAAGGGAATATCTTCATCTTCCCCTCCTTTGGCCTGGGAGGTTACAAGAACTACTCTTAAGGAAATGCTGAAACGTATGCTGCAAGCAGCCACTCCCCCCCCCCCACTCCTATTCCTTCCCTCCCCTTTCCCTTTTATGTTTTATTGATGTGTTATACTATCGCTTCTTTACTTTTGATTACAAGTGCAATAATATGTCCTATAATGCATGAGATGTCAATCATGCTTTCACTGACAATTGCAAAATGATATGTCATGTCTTTGCACTTTTGTGACAAGTATGAACAATAAAAATAGTTTGAACATAAAAATATGGAGCCATTTTCTCTGTACAGAGCTGAGATGCTCTATTAACAGGATCTTAATTTTCTCTCTGCTCCGTCTGGCAGGGAGCTGACGGCTCCTTATATCTGCTCTCTGACATTATAAACACTAATTATAGCTCAGTACTTACCGATAAGAAGGTGGCTTACCTAAGTGTTTATTTTAATTTACAGATAAGGTTTATTAGATGACCAGCACAAAGTGAAAGTGAAGTGCCATTAACACAGCTAGAAAAACGGTTCTAAACAGCTCAATATTTGTAATAAAGACCTATTGAAAAAATGATCTTTAGCCGAAAATGAGTAAAATGCAATCATTAAAAAAAATTGTCCCCAAAGATGTAAGGAGAAACTTCACTGCCATTTATAAAGAAACTTTTTTTAGGGAGGAACTATACAAGCTGTACCTATGCAGATGTCGTATTAAACTTTGCAAGCCCAAATTGTGAGAAATTGAAGAATACGGGGCCACAGCATCCACTCTTGCTAATCTAACCTATTTAGCAAACTCAGTATGTGCTTTGTATCTCTAATATAGTCCGGAATCTTTTATACTAAGACGTGTTGCAAAAAAAATTAGCCACCCATGATCCTAAATGCTCCCCAAGACTTCCAGCAGCTTGCTGTTTTCTGATCCAGTGCTCCCAGTGTAATACCTCTTTCCCGCAAGCCATATTGATTGTATTAGGATCTCTTTAGGAAACAAAAACTGAATCACGCAGGCCCTGTTCACTTCTGTGAAGCCAGAGCTGAGTGAAAAATGCACAATATAGAACGTGCTGCAATTTTTCCTGAACGCAAAGGTGATGCATAAAAAACAAATGCTCATGTGCACAGACCCATTGAAATAAGTGATTCAGGATTCAGTCGGGGTGCTCTGCGTTCACTACGCACATCTGGACGGCAAACCTGCTAGAGTGAAAGGTAAGTTACTCCTTTCTAAAGTGATTTACCCAGCTTTTTTTCTGAAAATCCAATGTGGGGTCTCTGTGTAGTTTACGGTAAATATAGATTTTGTATAATCCTTTATTTTAAAGCACTACACCGCCACTCTTATCTGCATTTCTCACATTTAGATCAGTATTACTCTTTAACTCCTAAAGTGCCATTCTTTCTTGAAAAGAAAGTTATCCTGAAAATTACCTCTGTTCATATTGTGAGCTACATTTGACAGCCCTTTTCCCAACAACTCTTGGAGCTTATCATGAACAGGCACCCTGGAGTTGACCGGGAAAAAAATCCTGATTGGGGATCTTAAACATTTTTTAAAGCTATGATCTGCGTTACTTGACTCACATACCAAGCTTTGTAATTGCAACACCGCAAGTTGTTCTGTTGGGCCTAAAGGTTTTACGTTGCTAGGGAAAGCCTCTGTTCTGGGAGAGACTCCACAGGGTCTCCATGTCTGTCAGCGTGGTTCACATTGATTCCTTTACGATGCACTGGAGAGAAAGAAAAACGTACAATGTTTCCAGGTGTCTCTGGGGAACAATGTCCTGGAGAGTATTTTATTATCAGCAGACATTATTACGCGGGATTATATTCATCACATCCGTGTAAAAGAGAACCTCACATTTACCTATAATTGTCACTGTACCGATAGGTGCCAGCCACTGATAACTGCTCCTCACTGTACCGATAGCTGTCAGTCACTGGTAACTCCTTGTCACTGAACCGATAGCTGTCGGTCACTGGTAACTCCTCCTCCCTGTCTCAATAGCTGTCAGTCACTGGTAACTCCTCCTCCCTGTCCCGATAGCTGTCAGTCACTGGTAACTCCTCCTCCCTGTCCCGATAGCTGTCAGTCACTGGTAACTCCTCCTCGCTGTACCGATAGCTGTCAGTCACTGGTAACTCCTTCTCACTGTACAGATAGCAATGTAGAGATGTACATATAAAAATTACAATAAAAGTTTTATTAAATCTTTTCCCAGAAAATAAATATATCAATCTGTTCAGCTCCTCCTGCTCTATAACATGGTGCTTTCAGATTGCATTGCATTTTTTGGTGACAGGTCCTCTTTAAAGGGCCTTAGCCATTCCCTCTTTCACCCTGGCTAATTATATGCAAAACACCGAAAGTTGTATGGCATAATTCGAATTTGAGCCAAAACTTCTTGTAGGTATCTATGAGAAAGATAATGACTGGTAAATTCTTCACGATATACATATTTACTGACCCTGGCATACTAAACACAAATATGAAATATTAATCCTTTAAACCGATATGTAGTTTGGTAGGTTTCCTAAGGATAAAAATCCTTTCACTAGAGGCCAAAAATGCACCTACAGTCCCCGATCATGTTATTTATTACCAAACCTGAATTATGACAATGCTGCCTGAATCTTTTTTTCTATGGATCTCAACCATTGGCTGGAGATCTGTCAGAAGCAGAATTCCCTTTGTTAAACATCCTTCCTCGGGACACCCGATCCTAGCCCCAAGGGACATAGCTGAAGAATTTAAAAATTAATATTCCCAACTCTATAATCTTAGAACAGATTTCCAACTGACTCACCTTCTCAGACAACTATACATGATTTCCTTGCTAAAGTCAATCTTCCCACAATCTCCCCAGATCAACTGTTACTTCTGAATGCACCTATCCCAATTCCGTAAAATTCGGGAAGCCCCATTGCACCAAGCAAATATCCTAGATGGATTGCTCAATTACTATTATATACAGTTCTCCCAGATCCTGGTTCCCCATCTCCACTGAGTCTTCTATCAAGCGGCTATGATACGCAGCTTCGCCAAGAAACAATATCTGCCCTTATATAAGATAGGGCCAAGGGCTATTCATAATATTCAGTATATTGGGCAGACTAGATGGGCCAAATGGTTCTTATCTGCCGACACATTCTATGTTTCTATTCCCATGCCTAAAGTATGCAAGACTGCAGCCAAAGACAAAAAGGATAAGCTGAGGACTGATAGTAAGCAGCTGTTGGTGGGCGATTCTATCATGAGGTGTGAAGTTTGCGGAAAATGGTTTTGTGAGATGTCTCCCTGGTGCTACCGCTAGCAGGGATAGACGACGTATCCTTAAAGGGACACTGACAGGCCCAATAAGCATAATTATCTATATATATGCATGCACAGGTCTTCTAATGTGTATTAAAAACATATAAGTATAACCCCTGTCCACCTAATAAATACAGCAAACTCATGTTTTATAACCTGTTGTAATTGCTCTTCTTTCTGCCCAAGGGGCGGCGTTTCAGCTTCACTTGTGCCCAACCAGCCACGCCCCAACCGCCGTTTTGAAGCGCGGCCCAGTTCATCAATATTCACTTCGCTGGGCGGCTTCTGCTGTCCCCGACATTCCGAGATCCCGCTCATGCCCAGTAGAAAGCTATGGGATCTCGGAATGTCGGGGACAGCAGAAGCCGCCCAGCGAAGTGAATATTGATGAGCTGGGCGGCGCATCAAAACAGCGGTTGGGGCGCGGCTGGCTGGGCGCAAGTGAAGCTGAAACGCTGCCCCTTGGGCAGAAAGAAGAGCGATTACAACAGGTTATAAAACATGGAGTTCCCTTCGTTCTATGCCCTGCCGTGTGGCTATATAGCCATTTACGACCACATATGGGGTGTTTCTGCAAACTACAGAATCAGGGCAATAAATATTTAGTTTTGTTTGGCTGTTAACCCTTGCTTTATTACCAGAAAAAAAGGATTCAAATGGAAATTTTGACCAAAAATGGGTGTTTTGGCACAGTTTTTATTTTATATTTTTAACGCTGTTCATCCGAGGGGTTTGGTCAAATGTTATTTTTATAGGGCAGATTCTTACGGACGCGGCGATACCTAATATATTTACATTTCCACATTTATTTGGATTTGACACTATATTATCATTTTAGGAACCCCAAAAAATATTTTAGTATCTCCATAGCCTGGGAGCTACAGTTTTTTTTTTTTGTTGGGCGACTATCTAATGTAGCGGCTCATTTTTTGCAGGATGAGATGGCGGTTTTATAGGCACTAATTGGGGGTGCATATGACATTTTGATCGCTCGCTATTACACTTTTTTTTATGGTTTATTTTTTAACGCTGTTCATCCGGGGGGGTTGGGTTAAATGTTATTTTTTATAGAGACGATTTTTACGCACGCGACGATGCCCAATATGTATGGCTCTCAGACTTTGCAGACACTAAGCAGGCATCCTAAAACTGCGGCCCTCCATATGTTGTAAAACTACAATTCCCACCATGCCCTGCTGATGGCTGTAGGTTGTCTGGGCATGCTGGGAGTTATAGTTTTACAACATCTGGAGGGCCGCAGTTTGAGGATGCCTGCACTAAAACTAATATATTTTGGGGGGAAAAAAATTGTTTCCTTGTCTCCAAAGTCTGAGAGCCATAGTTTTTTATGTTCTCTAGGGGACTGTTGGGGATTATAAAAATTTAGTACTCCATGGAAGTGTGATACTCCCTGAAGCAATCGATAACGCAGAGGCCCGGATGATCGGGTCAAGTGTCACACTGAGTGGTGGTGTCCTTCCATATCCCCCTCTTGTGACACACTCTGCATCTTTTTTGGGTTCGTCCCTTCTTTCCAGTATGGGGGACTACACCTGGAAAATGTTGGCCAGGGACGATCCGGGCGCCTCCAATTCCCGAGGTACTCCGGCCTGCTCTTTCCCGGTCCGAAAAGATCAGGTCTTTGAGGACTGCCTCATAGATTTGGAGGAATGTCCCTGTGCTGCCAGCGCTTCGGGATAGTACAAAAGAGTTGTACGGGTCTGGGGTCTGAAAGCTGAAACAAAGAAAGTTTAGAATAAAAGTGCTTTATTTTTATTTTTTTTCCTAACTAACTTTTCCCTTCTTTCCCTGCCTAACGGTGCCTCTCCCTCACTGACCCTAACCTACCTGGAGGGCGATGGGTGCAGGAGGGTGATGGATTACGATTAGGGGGACTCAGGAGCTGGTGCTGGAATGTGCTGCAGGGTGCTCATGCAGAACAGGAAGAGGAGGGGAGAGAGGAGCGCAGGAAGTTTGAATCTTGCGCCTCTCTCCCCTGCACCAATCAGCACCCTGGACAGCGGCATTCAGCACCAGAGCCAGCACCGCCTCTTCAAATCTTCGGACTGTGATTGGTGGTGTATAATCACGCCACCGATCGCAGTCTTTTTCCGGTTCATCGGGTCACCGGAGACCCGAATGGACCGGAAACGCAGCAAAACACAGGTCTGAATTGTGTTTTGCGTTGTTACAGGATGCCGGCTGAATGATTTCAGCCGGCATCCTGTTCCGATTAACCCCCGCGGCGCCGGAATTGCGATTTAAAGCCATGAGGACTCGGGAAACATGCCGTACCGGTACGTCATGCGTCCCTAAGGGGTTAATATTGTTAGGCAAGCAAAGCAGGAAAGAGAGGTGGATGTTATTGTCCTGCTTGGGACAAATGATCTGGCTTGCAATGAGGTTTCAAAGGTGAAGGAAGCTTTTCACACACTTGGAAATGATATACGGGAGGTTGCATCAACTGTTTTATTCTCTACAGTTTTGCCTGTGCATAACCTTCAGTATAACAGAAAGATGCGCATTAAGGAATTCAATGTATGGCTTGGTGAATGGTGTCTGAACCAAGGGTTTGGCTTTGTGTCTCATGTTAGCTCTCGGAATGGAAAAGAACTGTACAAGAAAAATGGTTTGCATCTTTCGTTCAAGGGAACGAATGTCCTCAGTGAACAGTTCAAAGTATTTGCTAAGGAGCATTTAAACTAGGAAAGGGGGCAAAAGGGTGATCCAACAGTCCGACTGCCCCCCGGAAAAATGCCAGAAGATGCCAGTAGCACATAGGTTAAGAAATGATAAGCTCAGAGTCTTGTCTACAAATGCTTGCAGTTTAGGGACTAAGATAAATGAACTTGAGTCTATAATGGCATCTGAGAATATAAATTTTGTGGCTGTTACCGAGACATGGTTCAATGGGAGTAATGACTGGGATATAACAATACCAGGGTTTTCTCTATATAGGAAAGACAGAGAAGGCAAGAAAGGGAGAGGGGTAGCCCTGTATGTGAAAGATAGCATAAAATCTAATTTAATACAAGTTAGCGAGACCAATTTAGAGTCAGTTTGGGTTACCTTGCAGCTTAATAATCATAAGGTAACTCGTGTAGGTGTGATATATAGACCACCTAGCCAAGTCAAAGAATTAGATGATCTACTAATTGAGGAAATAGCTAAAATGACATTGAAAGGGGAAGTTATCATTATGGGAGACTTTAATCTTCCTGATGTAAACTGGAAAACCAAAATAGCCAGTTCTGCCAGGAGTACAGATATTCTAAATTAGGGAATTATGTCTCTACAGCAAGTAGTTGAGGAGCCAACCCGGAAGGAAGCCATTTTAGATTTAGTATTCACAAATAGGAATTTGGTATCTGATATTACTGTAGGGGAAAGCTTGGGATCTAGTGATCACCAGTCAGTGTGGTTTACTATAAGTACAGTGACTGAGTTACACCACACAAAAACAAAAGTTTTAGATTTTAGAAAAACTGACTTTTCTAAAATTAGATTAGTGGTATACGAGTCCCTATCAGATTGGAACAGTTTCAATGGAGTCCAGGAGAAATGGGACTACTTAAAAGTGGCACTATTGAAGGCAACAGATAATTGCATTAGGCTTGTCAGTAAAAGCAAAAAAAGGAAGAGACCACTGTCGTACTCAACAGAAGTGGCCAAAATCATTAAAAACAAAAAGATAGCATTTAGTGATTATAAAAAACAAAAAAACTAGGATGACAGGCAAATTTATAAGATTAGGCAGAGAGAGGCCAAACAAGTTATAAGAGCTTCTAAAGCACAGGCAGAAGAGAAATTTGCTGAGTCAGTGAAAAAAGGCGATAAGACATTCTTCAGATACATAAATGAAAAAAGGAAACTAAAACAAGGAATTAACAAATTAAAAACAAAACAAGCGTAACGGGGCACCGAAGGCACACTCTGTCTCCCATCAGCCTCAGACCTGCTGCTTAGCTTTGGGAGCGAGGATCTATGTTTGGCCTCGTTCCCAGGGCGGCTTTGCTAGCTGGGAGGCTCCCTGCTCCTAGGTTTGCCTTGAGCGCCGAGCTGATCATTCGGTGCTCGACTTGTTTGTCTGTCGGTCATGTGACGCTGGCCACGTCACATGACCCTCACTCCCCACTATAAATACAGGCGGCCTGCTGGCTACAGGTTGCCTGTGATTTTTCGTCCTATAGGCTGTGTACTTTTTTGTTATTAAGCTACCTCTGGAATTGAACCTCTATCCGCCTCTTGACACCTCTTCTGCCTGCTCCCTGTACCTTGACGCTACCTCTCGGATTTTGACTTCGGCTTGTTTACGGATTTGTCTTTGCCTCTTCCCTTGTTCTGACGTGACCTCCTGGACTGACCTCGGCTAGTTGACCCGCCTCGCCTTCCGTTTTTGTTCTATCTCTTGTCTGCTTATTGTAATTTTTCAGTGGCTGTCCTCTTCCCTGCTGTCTCTTTCTCTCTGCTTGCACTTCAAGGAAAGCTGTAAACTTTATTTTCGACTACGACCCCACTCCCCTGGCCCTGATCCACAGAGGGTTGGTATTATCACTTCCTTGCTTCAAGGGGACCCCCAGGAACGGGCCTTTTTTTTTTACCCCAGATTCCCCTTGTCTTAGCTCTGTGGACCTCTTTTTCCAGGCGTTAGGGGTTCTTTATGATGAACCTGATCGATCCAATCTTAAGGCCCTCACTCAGGGAAATTGTAACCGTAGTTCAAGCTGGGGTCTCATCAGATATTCCTAATTTTATTGCTGATTATTCAGATGTTTTTTCCACCACTGAGACAGATACCCTCCCCATAGGTCATATGACTGTGTTATTGACTTGATACCTGAGTTCAAATTTCCAAAAGGACGGATTTATAATCTGTCCGGTCCTGAGCGCAAGTCCATGAAAGACTACATCCAGGAGAGTCTCAAGAAGGGACATATTAGGCCCTCCACCTCTCCCCTGGGAGCAGGATTCTTTTTCGTTAAAAATAAAGACGGTGGTCTCAGGCCCTGCATTGACTACAGAAATATGAATAAAATTACTATTAGGAATCGGTATTCCACCCCGTTGATTCCTGATTTGCTTAACCAGATTTTGGGCGCTTCTTGGTTTTCTAAATTTGATTTGAGAGGAGCTTATAAACCAGTTCGTATTAAGGAGGGAGATGAGTGGAAAACTGCTTTTAATACTCCAGAGGGACACTTTGTGAATCTGGTTATGCCATTCGGTCTTTGCAATGCCCCAGCTGTGTTTCAGAATTTCATGAATGAAACTTGCCAAGAAACATCTTTGTGGCAGCAGTTTCTGCGGATCTTTCCTCTGAGATTCAACAGGCTCAGCAACTTGCTCCTCCACAAACACCAGCAGATAAGTTGTTTGTTTCTGAATGCTTTCGTGTTCAATTATTTGGTGAATGTCATGACTCCGTGCTCTGTGGTCATCCAGGTATTGCTGCCACTAAGGAATTGCTGAGGTCTTTCTGGTGGCCCACTTTGTCTAAAGATGTACGTTCTTATGTTTTAGCTTGCGATGTTTGTGCCCGGTCTAAAACCCCAAGAACACATCCCGCTGGTGAACTACAACCACTACCGATTCCCTGTAAGCCATGGTCTCACATCTCCATGGATTTTATTTCTGATATGCCCCTCTCTAAGGGGAAGTCAGTGGTGTGGGTAGTGGTTGACTGTTTTAGCAAGATGGTGCACTTTGTTCCGTTAAGTAAGCTCCCTGATGCAAAGACCTTAGCATCCTTGTTCATTGAACATGTGGTACATCTGCATGGTGTCCCTGAGAATATCGTCTCTGATAGAGACGTTCAGATTGTTTCTAGCTTTTGGAGGGCTTTTTGTAGAAGATGCGACATCTCTTTTTCCTTTTCGTCTGCTTTCCATTCACAAACCAATGGGCAGACCAATGGGCAGATGGAACGGTTAAATTGGGCAGTGGAGCTTTTTCTAAGGTGCTATGTATCACATAATCAACTTCTACGGGAGTGTCTCCTTTTTTTTGTAACAGTGGTTTACATCCTCGCTTTAGTTCTAATCCCTCTGTATCCTCACTCAACCCGCAGGCATATTCTTTTACCTCTAGACTGTGAACCTGGAAAAGGCCCAGGAAACCCAGTGTAAACACGCCAATAAGAGGCGTTCCAAGGGGGTAAATTTTGTACTCTGCAATAAGGTGTGGTTGTCGACTAAAAATCTTGCTTTGAAACAATGTTCTAAGAAATTCTCGCCGCGTTTTATTGGACCATACAATATTATTGAGCTTATTAACCCAGTATCTTTTAGACTTAAGCTACCTGACTCCCTCCGTATACATGATGTGTTCCATAAGTTGTTACTTATGAAATATGTGTCACCAGTGGTTCCGGTTAAAAAAAACTCCTCCACCTGTGGAGGTTGAGGGTCAGGAGGAATTCATTATTTCTAAAATAATAGATGTCAGAAAGATTAGAAATTCCTTTCAATACCTGGTCCACTGGAAAGGTTTTGGACCTGAGGAGAGGTCCTGGATACCTATGTCTAGGATGCATGCTTCCAGATTAATTACTAAATTTTACCGGGAACACCCTGAGAAACCTCGTCCACAATACTTGGGTCCGGTGGCCCCTCGTAAAAGGGGGTGTACTCTAACGGGGCGCCGAAGGCACACTTGGTCTCCCATCAGCCACTGACCTGCTGCTTAGCTTCAGGAGCGAGGATCTGTGTTTGGCCTCGTTCCCAGGGCGGATTTGCTAGCTGGGAGGCTCCCTGCTCCTAGGTCTGCCTTGAGCGCTGAGCTGATCATTCGGTGCTCGAATTGTTTGTCTGTTGGTCATGTGACGCTGGCCACGTCACATGACCCTCACTCTCCACTATAAATACAGACGGCCTGCTGGCTACAGGTTGCCTGTGATTTTCGTCCTATAGGCTGTGTACTTTTTTGTTATTAAGCTACCTCTGGAATTGAACCTCGATCCGCCTCTTGACACCTATTCTGCTTGCTCCCTGTACCTTGACGCTACCTCTTGGATTTTGACCTCTGCTTGTTTACGGATTTGTCTTTGCCTCTTCCCTTGTTCTGACGTGACCTCCTGGACTGACCTCGGCTAGTTGACCCGCCTCGCCTTCCGTTTTTGTTCTACCTCTTGTCCGCTTATTGTAACTTCTCAGTGGCTGTCCTCTTCCCTGCTCTCTCTTTCTCTCTGCTTGCACTTAGTAGGTTAGGGACTGTCGCCCAGTTGCGCTCCGTCACCTAGGGCGGGTGGTGCAAGTAGGCAGGGACAGGGGACCAGGTGGCAGCTCAGGGGGTGCACCTCCGCTCTATCTTGATTCCCGTGACTCTACCCATGACAACAAGGAATGTATATGGAAGTGTCATGGCCACGGTTATGGCCGTGACTCCTTGGGAGCCGCATACAGTTGCCCGCGGTTTGGGTTGTTGTGTCAACCGCAGCTGGGGCATAATGTAGTTGGCCTCAGTGCGGTTGCCGCGGACAACAGCTATGTGTGCGGTTCCCTTGGAGTTGTGTGCGTGTGTGTATGCACTTTTGGTATGTCTGTGTGCACGGTGTTTTGTGGTGTGCACTGACATCATTCTCCGCACTGTGGTTGCCCGTGGCAACGTTTGGTTGTAGTGTGTACATGTGGTGGCAGTTGTCCCGGCCTTTGGGCTGACTCCCAGGACACGGTTGCCACCCATGTCGTTGCCTGCGGCAACAGCCACAGTGTGTTCATGTTTTGGACACTTCCCTTTTAAGTTGGTGTTTCCCTTCCCAGGTGCTGGAAGGGTTAACTCCCATCCCAGTGTGTGTGAGGTCACTGGGTGTGTCCAACCGTTGGGTGTGGCCACTTTGGCCTATATAGCATCTCTCTTTGGCATGGCTCAGTAGGTTGCTTCAGCCTTGCTAGCTGGAGCAGCCTCCTGTGTTTTCTATCTGCCAGTGAGAGCCACCACTGTGGTCATAAGTTTTAGTCAAGTCTGTGTGATGTTCTGTTTATGTTTTCCTGTATAATTCTGTGCTGCCATGTATCTGGGTTCCGGTGTGTGGATGAGTTTGTGCTGAGTTCTGTTTGTTTATTTGTGGACTTCAGCTTGCCTGCACACGGATCCAGTCAGCAAGGCTGTGGCAGGTGGCTGGAACTAGTGCAGCACCTGCCATATACATAGGCTTGCATTTGTTCCCCATTCCTTGCTGCTTGGCCGATGAGACTCCTGCTCCTCCGTGCCTAGGAGGAGTAGGTCGTCTTACCCAGCTCCTAGCTCAGGGATCTGCGGAGGGTAAGACAGGGCTCCGAGGTTCCTGCGCATGGGTCCTCCTACCTTTAAGGTCGGCCCATGCAGGTTAGGAGTTAGGGTCAGGGTAGGGACGCTGTAGGAGGTGACCTGCTCCCTATCCTGTTCTCCTGGCCGAGCAGCCACAACATCATCGGGCATCGCACGGCTGAGGGTTATCCTCATCCTCAGCCGTGACAGGAAGAAGATAAAGAACTAGCTGACTGCCTCAATGAATACTTCTGTTCAGGTTTTACAAAAGAAAATGAAGGAAAAGGACCTCAGTTAGGAAAGAAGACTAATGAATCTTTTGATGCAAGTGTCTTTACATAGGAAGAGGTTCTACAGTTGCAAGAAAAAGTATGTGAGCCCTTTGGAATGATATGGATTTCTGCACAAATTGGTCATAAAATGTGATCTGATCTTCATCTAAGTCACAACAATAGATAATCACAGTCTGCTTAAACTAACAACACACAAAGAATTAAATGTTACCATGTAAACATTCACAGTGCAGGTGGAAAAAGTATGTGAACCCTTGGATTTAATAACAGGTTGAACCTCCTTTGGCAGCAATAACTTCAACCAAACGTTTCCTGTAGCTGCAGATCAGACGTGCACAACAGTCAGGAGTAATTCTTGACTGTTACTCTTTACAGAACTGTTTCATTTCAGCAATATTCTTGGGATGTCTGGTGTGAATCGCTTTCTTGAGGTCATGCCACAGCATATCAATCGGGCTGAGGTCAGGACTCTGACTGGGCCACTCCAGAAGGCGTATTTTCTTCTGTTTAAGCCATTCTGTTGTTGATTTACTTCTATGCTTTGGGTCGTTGTCCTGTTGCAACACCCATCTTCTGTTGAGCTTCAGCTGGTGGACAGATAGCCTTAAGTTCTCCTGCAAAATGTCTGGATAAACTTGGGAATTCATTTTTCCTTCGATGATAACAATCCTTCAAGGCCCTGATGCAGCAAAGCAGCCCCAAACCATGATGCCCCTACCACCATACTTCACAGTTGGGATGAGGTTTTGATGTTGGTGTGCTGTGCCTCTTTTTATCCAATTGTGAGGAGAATTGAAAAAAAAGTTGCGGCACTCACCGAAGTATATCAAAGCTTTTCTTTTATTGTGGCTTCCTTAGCAGGTAGCAAAAAGGATCCGGGGCGGACACATAGTTGCGAGCAGCGACGGCCGTTTCGCGCGCTAAAACGCGCTTCCTCAGGCCACTGATTACGTCATTGCGCCTACGTGCGCTTTATACAGGTGGACAGGGGGACGGCCGACGCCGTCAGCAAATACCTCACTCCCACGGATGTGACGTGTAAAATTCAAGCAAAACAACAGGTAAGATTGCATTCTAAAAGTTAAATAAGTCAGCGACAAAGGCAAGGCACATAAAACATACAAAGGAAGGGCGATTATGCGAGTATACATAAGAAACAAATGGCAAAATTGCATCTCTTAAGATTGCGGTCCAAAAGGGATGAAATGACTAATATAAGTGGCGGCGGTAAATTGCGATTCCCGACCAAGGACCATGTACCCATTATGCATATTTAATGGCCTCATCAAATTGGTACAGTATACATTGGGAAGAGCATAAGGGAAGGGGGATCCGCTTCTACATGGGAAAGACAAGTCGCGAAAAGGTCCCTCCTGATGTGAGCGCATGAATTTTCACAGAAACACGGACATGTCATTTCTATCATTCATTCCTACCGCCTGCATGGCCTGCGTGCGCATAATCCACCTTGCCTCCCTCTGCAGGAGCAGGCGATGCCGGTCACCACCCCGAGGGATGGGGCGGACATGCTCTATGCCCGCAAAGGAGAGGCAACGCGGATACGCGTCGTGGGCCGTGCGGACATGCTTTTTATCCACACATAGTGTTGTGTGTTTCTTCCAAACAACTCAACTTTGGTTTCATCTGTCCACAGAATATTTTGCCAGTACTACTGTGGAACATCCAGGTGCTCTTGTGCAAACTGTAAACATGCAGCAATGTTTTTTTTTTGACAACAGTGGCTTCCTCTGTGGTGTCCTCCCATGAAATCCATTCCTGTTTAGTGTTTTACGTATCGTAGATTCACTAACAGGGATGTTAGCATATGCCAGAGACTTTTGTAAGTCTTTAGCTGACACTCTAGGGTTCTTCTTCACCTCATTGAGCAGTCTGTGCTGTGCTCTTGCAGTTCTCTTTACAGGACGGCCACTCCTAGGAAGAGTAGCAGCAGTGCTGAACTTTCTCCATTTATAGACAATTTGTCTTACCGTGGACTGATGAACAGCAAGGCTTTTGGAGATACTTTTATAACCCTTTCCAGCTTTATGCAAGTCAACAATTCTTAATCATAGGTCTTCTGAGAGCTCTTTTGTGTGAGGTATCATTCACCTCAGGCAATGTTTCTTGTGAAAAGCAAACCCAGAACTGGTGTGTTTTTTTCATAGGGCAGTTGTAACCAACACCTCCAATCTCATCTCATTGATTGGACTCCAGTTGGCTGACACCTCACTCCAATTAGCTCTTGGAGATGCCATTAGTCTAGGGGTTCACATACTTTTTCCACCTTCACTGTGAATGTTTACATGGTGTGTTCAATAAAAACATGGTAACTGTCATGGGTGATGTTGCAGATAGCTGGAACTTATGAATAAACGTCTGACTGGCTTGATCCCAAACTAAGGAGCATATAGGTGAGCCCTATAAAACCCTAAGAGCTCTCCCTGACTGCTATGTCCATGCAAGGGTCTCAATGGTAGACGATTGCATGCCCACGTACCTAAGACTGTGTGACACCTGAAAACCCTATAATAGTGAGGGGACACGACCACCAGCTAGCTGCACTTAATATGGACGGAGTCAAGGAATCAAGCCAGAAAGGAAACACAATACATGAAAAGACTTATCTGAGCAAACAGCAGTAGCAGCCTCCAGCAGTGAACACTTCATCCAGGAAGTAGTATAAATTGCAAAGTGAGGCAGTATGGGGGGGGGGGAATATAAAGGGAGAAGATTAGTCTAAATAGGTGACACCTGGGAGAAGGAAAGAAGATGACAATGTGAAACCAAAACAAAGAACGTCATGCAAGAGGTAGAGAAGGACATCTGCCAGACCTGCTCACAGAACTGGCGGTGACAGTAACATTTAATTATTTGTGTGTTATTAGTTTAAGCAGACTGTGATTGTCTATTGTTGTGACTTAGATGAAGATCACATTTTATGACCAATTTGTGCAGAAATCCATAGCATTCCAAAGGGTTCACATACTTTTTCTTGCAACTGTAAGTCAGCTGTCTAAAATTAATACAAAAAAGTCACAGGGGCCTGATGGGATACACCCAAAGCTATTAAAAGAGCTTAGCGATGAACTAGCAAAACCATTAACAGATTTATTTAACCAATCACTGGTAACAGGAGTCGTCCCAGAAGATTGGAAATTAGCAAATGTTGTGCCCATTCACAAGAAAGGTAGTAGGGAGGAATTGGGCAACTATAGGTCAGTAAACCTGACATCAATAGTGGGGAAATTAATGGAAACCATACATAACCTGTTATGGACACAGGGCATACAGGTACGCCCTGATGTCCTGGTACTTAAGGACACAGGGCGTACCTGTATGCCCTGTGTATTTCCGTTCACCACCGCGCGGTGTGGGGGGGGAGTCAATTCAGACCTGCAGTTTGCGGCTTTTACCTTATGTGGTGGCAGTAGGCGGCGGTGCCATCGGGTCTCCATGTGGCTGTAGGGGGGACCCGATGGCATGGAAGGCAGCACGATGCCTTACTTAGGCATCAGCGCTGCCTTCCGATGACTAGCCTATGAGATCCAGCCCCCTGGATCTCACAGGCCGGAAGCTGTATGAGTAATACACACAGTATTACTCATACAGCCAATGCATTCCAATACAGAAGTATTGGAATGCATTGTAAAAGGTATCAGCCCCCCAAAAGTTGAAGTCCCAAAGTGGGGCAAAAAATAAAGTTAAATAAAAGTTGAAAAAATAAAGTTTTCCCCCAAAAATATTAAAAGTTTCAAGTAAAAATAAACAAAAACGTCATTTTCCCCAAATAAAGTAAAAAAAATAATTGGTAAAAAATAGGGGGGAAAAAAAAGTAGAATCACAAAAATATTGTGGCAAATATGGAGGAACTGTTCAAACCCCGAACACTGTAGCGTGTTTTACATTGGGGGAGCAGTCCCACCGCATGTGGACTGCAGCGAACGACTATCCCCAGCAAAAAATGCATACAATGGAGGATGTCGGCGCGGTCCACATGCACCACTAAGGCATCCCATACACAACAAGGCATTGTACAGATGAAAATACAATCATATATCACAAAAAAATGCACCAAACGGATATACCACTGACTATACTGGCTAGTCATACAAATAGATATTAAAAGCTAAGACTTTTGCCAATATATTCCTGTCAGGAAGATATCGGAGCCCATCATGCACCACGTCACGGTCACTCAGCTCACGCTACAGTGTTCGGGGTTTGAACAGTTCCTCCATATTTGCCACAATATTTTTGTGATTTTGTTTGATATGCAGTGTATGTGCCTTCACTTGGCGCTTAAGCACTTTGTGCACCTGGAAACCTCCATCACATGGTCTGATATGGGTGTGGCTCACAGTCTTGCTTTGTTCACATTGCATTAGTTGTCCTGCTAGGCGGTTGTGTGGAAGCCTGGCTGTGAGCTGGATTACATCACCTTCAGACCTTGTTCACACCAAAAAGAGGTAGCGTAGTGGTAGGACCCCTTGCCATGCTGAGTGACCGTGACGTGGTGCATGATGGGCTCCGATATCTTCCTGACAGGAATATATTGGCAAAAGTCTCAGCTTTTAATATCTATTTGTATGACTAGCCAGTATAGTCAGTGGTATATCCGTTTGGTGCATTTTTTTGTGATATGGGAAAAAAAGGTAGACATATTATTTATCGCCGCGTCCGTATCGACCAGCTCTATAAACATATCACATGACCTAACCCCTCAGATGAACACCGTAAAAAAATAAAAACGGTGCTAAATAAACCATTTTTTTGTGACCTTACATCACAAAAGGTACAACGGTAAGCAATCAAAAAGGCGTATGCCCACCAAAATAGTACCAATCTAACCATCACATCATCCCGCAAAAAATGAGCCCCTACCTAAGACAATCTCCCAAAAAAAAAAAAAACTATGGCTCAGAATATGTAGACACTAAAACATAATATTTTTATTTTTAAAAAAGCGGTTATTGTGTAAAACATATTAGGTATCGCCGCGTCCGTATCGACTGGCTCTATAAAAATATCACATGACCTAACCCCTCAGATGAACACCGTAAAACAATAAAAATAAAAACATCTTACATCACAAAAAGTGTAATAGCAAGCGATCAAAAAGTCATATGCACCCCAAAATAGTGCCAATCAAACGTCATCTCATCCCGCAAAAATGAGACCCTACTTAACATAATCGCCCAAAAACTGAAAATACTATGGCTCTCAAACTATGGAGACACTAAAACATGATTTTTTTTTGTTTAAAAAATTAAATCATTGTGTAAAACTTACATAAATAAAAAAAATTGTATACATATTAGGTATCGCCGCGTCCGTGACAACCTGCTCTATAAAAATACCACATGATCTACCCTGTCAGAAGAATGTTGTAAATAACAAAAAAAAAGTGCCAAAACGGCTATTTCTTGTTACCTTGCCTCACAAAAAGTGTAATATAGAGCAACCAAAAATCATATGTACCCTAAACTAGTGCCAACAAAACTTCCACCCTATCCCGTCGTTTCTAGAAATGGGGTCACTTTTATGGAGTTTCTACTCTAGGGGTGCATCAGGGGGGCTTCAATGGGACATGGAGTAAAAAAAACTGTCCAGCAAAATCTGCCTTCCAAAAACCGTATGGCGTTCCTTTCCTTCTGCGCCTTGCCGTGTGCCCGTACAGCAGTTTTACGACCACATATGGGGTGTTTCTGTAAAATACAGAATC
Organism: Bufo gargarizans; assembly: GCF_014858855.1. Classification (NCBI taxonomy): domain Eukaryota; kingdom Metazoa; phylum Chordata; class Amphibia; order Anura; family Bufonidae; genus Bufo; species Bufo gargarizans. Next base: position 738,968,066 of record NC_058080.1, read on the forward strand.
AGGGCCATAAATATTGAGTTTTGTTTGGCTGTTAACCCTTGCGTTGTAACTGGAAAAAAATATTAAAATGGAAAATCTGCCAAAAAAGTGAAATTTTGAAATTGTATCTCTATTTTCAATTAATTCTTGTGGAACACCTAAAGGGTTAACGACGTTTGTAAAATCAGTTTTAAATACCTTGAGGGGTGTAGTTTCTTTCTTAGATTGGGTCATTTTTGGGTGGTTTCTATTATGTAAGCCTCACAAAGTGACTTCAGACCTGAACTGGTCCTTAACCACCTCCGGACCGCCTAACGCAGATGTGCGGTCCGGAGGTGGCGGCCCTGCGCAGAGTCACGCATATACGCGTCATCTCGCGAGGGCCGGGATTTCCTGTGAACGCGCGCACACAGGCGCGCGCGCTCACAGGAACGGAAGGTAAGCGAGTGGATCTCCAGCCTGCCAGCGGCGATCGCTCGCTGGCAGGCTGGAGATCCGAATTTTTTAACCCCTAACAGGTATATTAGACGCTGTTTTCATAACAGCGTCTAATATACCTCCTACCTGGTCCTCTGGTGGTCCCTTTTGTTAGGATCGACCACCAGAGGACTCAGGTAGCTCAGTACAGTCGCACCAAACACTACACTACACTACACCCCCCCCGTCACTTATTAACCCCTTATAAACCCCTGATCACCCATGATCACCCCATATAAACTCCCTGATCACCCCCCTGTCATTGATCACCGCCCTGTCATTGATCACCCCCCTGTCAGGCTCCGTTCAGACGTCCGTATGATTTTTACGGATCCACGGATACATGGATCGGATCCGCAAAAAGCATACGGACGTCTGAATGGAGCCTTACAGGGGGGTGATCAATGACAGGCGGGTGATCACCCATATACACTCCCTGATCACCCCCTGTCATTGATCACCCCCCTGTCATTGATCACCCCCCTGTAAGGCTCCATTCAGACGTCCGCATGATTTTTACGGATCCATGGATACATGGATCGGATCCGCAAAACACATGCGGACGTCTGAATGGAGCCTTACAGGGGGTGATCAATGACAGGCGGGTGATCACCCATATACACTCCCTGATCACCCCCCTGTCATTGATCACCCCCCTGTAAGGCTCCATTCAGACGTCCGCATGTGTTTTGTGGATCCGATCCATGTATCCATGGATCCGTAAAAAAATCATGCGGATGTCTGAATGGAGCCTTACAGGGGGGGTGATCAGTGACAGGGGGGTGATCACCCTGATCACCCTGATCACCCCCTGTCATTGATAACCCCCCTGTAAGGCTCCATTCAGACGTCCGCATGTGTTTTGTGGATCCGATCCATGTATCCATGGATCCGTAAAAATCATGCGGATGTCTGAATGGAGCCTTACAGGGGGGGTGATCAGTGACAGGGGGGTGATCAGGGAGTCTATATGGGTGATCACCCCCCTGTCATTGATCACCCCCCTGTCATTGATCACCCCCCTGTCATTGATCACCCCCCCCTGGTAAGGCTCCATTCAGACATTTTTTTTGGCACAAGTTAGCGGAAATTTTTTGTTTGTTTTTGTTTTTTCTTACTAAGTCTCATATTCCACTAACTTGTGTCAAAAAATAAAATCTCACATGAACTCGCCATACCCCTCACGGAATCCAAATGCGTAAACATTTTTAGACATTTATATTCCAGACTTCTTCTCACGCTTTAGGGCCCCTAAAAAGCCAGGGCAGTATAAATACCCCACATGTGACCCCATTTCGGAAAGAAGACACCCCAAGGTATTCCGTGAGGGGCATATTGAGTCCATGAAAGATTGAAATTTTTGTCCTAAGTTAGCGGAAAGTGAGACTTTGTGAGAAAAAAAACAAAAACAAAAAATCAATATCCGCTAACTTATGCAAAAAAATAAAAAATTCTAGGAACTCGCCATGCCCCTCATTGAATACCTTGGGGTGTCTTCTTTCCAAAGTGGGGTCACATGTGGGGTATTTATACTGCCCTGGCTTTTTAGGGGCCCGAAAGTGTGAGAAGAAGTCTGGGATCCAAATGTCTAAAAATGCCCTCCTAAAAGGAATTTGGGCCCCTTTGCGCATCTAGGCTGCAAAAAAGTGTCACACATCTGGTATCGCCGTACTCAGGAGAAGTTGGGGAATGTGTTTTGGGGTGTCATTTTGCATATACCCATGCTGGGTGAGAAAAATATCTTGGTCAAATGCCAACTTTGTATAAAAAAATGGGAAAAGTTGTCTTTTGCCAAGATATTTCTCTCACCCAGCATGGGTATATGTAAAATGACCCCCCAAAACACATTGCCCAACTTCTCCTGAGTACGGCGATACCACATGTGTGACACTTTTTTGCAGCCAAGGTGGGCAAAGGGGCACATATTCCAAAGTGCACCTTTCGGATTTCGCAGGCCATTTTTTACACATTTTGATTGCAAGGTACTTCTTACACATTTGGGCCCCTAAATTGCCAGGGCAGTATAACTACGCCACAAGTGACCCCATTTTGGAAAGAAGACACCCCAAGGTATTCCGTGAGGGGCACGGCGAGTTCCTAGAATTTTTTATTTTTTGTCACAAGTTAGCGGAAAATGATGATTTTTCTTTTTTTTTCTTTTTTCCTTACAAAGTCTCATATTCCACTAACTTGCGACAAAAAATAAAAAATTCTAGGAACTCGCCATGCCCCTCACGGAATACCTTGGGGTGTCTTCTTTCCAAAATGGGGTCACTTGTGGCGTAGTTATACTGCCCTGGCAATTTAGGGGCCCAAATGTGTGAGAAGAAATATCTTGGCAAAAGACAACTTTTCCCATTTTTTTATACAAAGTTGGCATTTGACCAAGATATTTTTCTCACCCAGCATGGGTATATGTAAAATGACACCCCAAAACACATTCCCCAACTTCTCCTGAGTACGGCGATACCAGATGTGTCACACTTTTTTGCTGCCAAGGTGGGCAAAGGGGCACATATTCCAAAGTGCACCTTTTGGATTTCACCGGTCATTTTTTACACATTTTGATTGCAAAGTTCTTCTCACACATATGGGCCCCTAAATTGCCAGGGCAGTATAACTACCCCACAAGTGACCCCATTTTGGAAAGAAGACACCCCAAGGTATTCTGTGAGGGGCATGGCGAGTTCCTAGAATTTTTTATTTTTTGTCGCAAGTTAGTGGAATATGAGACTTTGTAAGAAAAAATAAAATAAAAAAAATCATCATCATTTTCCGCTAACTTGTGACAAAAAATAAAAAGTTCTATGAACTCACTATGCCCATCAGCGAATACCTTAGGGTGTCTACTTTCCGAAATGGGGTCATTTGTGGGGGTTTTCTGCTGTTTGGGCATTGTAGAACCTCAGGAAACATGACAGGTGCTCAGAAAGTCAGAGCTGTTTCAAAAAGCGGAAATTCACATTTTTGTACCATAGTTTGTAAATGCTATAACTTTTACCCAAACCATTTTTTTTTGCCCAAACATTTTTTTTTAATCAAAGACATGTAGAACAATAAATTTGGCGAAAAATTTATATATGGATGTCGTTTTTTTTGCAAAATTTTACAGCTGAAAGTGAAAAATGTCATTTTTTTGCAAAAAAATCGTTACATTTTGATTAATAACAAAAAAAGTAAAAATGTCAGCAGCAATAAAATACCACCAAATGAAAGCTCTATTAGTGAGAAGAAAAGGAGGTAAAATTCATTTGGGTGGTAAGTTGCATGACCGAGCGATAAACGGTGAAAGGAGTGTAGTGCCGAAGTGTAAAAAGTGCTCTGGTCATGAAGGGGGTTTCACCTAGCGGGGCTGAAGTGGTTAAAAAGTTGGTTTTTGAAAATTTCAGAGAAATTTCAAGATTTACTTCTAAACTTCTAAGCCTTGTAACATCTCCCAAAAATAAAATGTAATTCCCAAAATGATCCTAACATGAAGTAGACATATGGGAAATGTAAAGTAATAACTATTTTGTAGGTATTAATATGTATTATAGAAGTAGAGAAATTGAAACTTGGAAATTTGCTAATTTTTTAAATTTTTTGGTATATTTTTATAAATAAAAATTATTTTTTTTACTCCATTTTACTAGTGTCATGAAGTACAATATGTGATGAAAAAACAATCTCAGAATGGCCTGGATAAGTCAAAGCGTTTTAAAGTTATCACCACTTAAAGTGACACTGGTCAGATTTGCAAAAAATGGCCTGGTCCTTAAGGAGTTAAGGAGAGGATTGTGGAACATCTAAAATCCCATGGATTGAAAGATGAAAAACAGCATGGGTTTACTTCAGGGAGATCATGTCAAACTAATCTTATACAGACGTGGACAAAATTGTTGGTACCCTTTGGTCAATGAAAGAAAAAGTCACAATGGTCACAGAAATAACTTTAATCTGACAAAAGTAATAATAAATTAAAATTCTATAAATGTTAACCAATGAAAGTCAGACATTGTTTTTCAACCATGCTTCAACAGAATTATGTAAAAAAATAAACTCATGAAACAGGCATGGACAAAAATGATGGTACCCCTAACTTAATATTTTGTTGCGCAACCTTTTGAGGCAATCACTGCAATCAAACGCTTCCTGTAACTGTCAATGAGACATCTGCACCTCTCAGCAGGTATTTTGGCCCACTCCTCATGAGCAAACTGCTCCAGTTGTGTCCGGTTTGAAGGGTGCCTTTTCCAGACTGCATGTTTCAGCTCCTTCCAAAGATGCTCAATAGGATTGAGGTCAGGGCTCATAGAAGGCCACTTTAGAATAGTCCAATTTTTTCCTCTTAGCCATTCTTGGGTGTTTTTAGCGGTGTGTTTTGGGTCATTGTCCTGTTGCAAGACCCATGACCTGCGACTGAGACCAAGCTTTCTGACACTGGCTAGTACATTTCTCTCTAGAATTCCTTGATAGTCTTGAGATTTCATTGTACCCTGCACAGATTCAAGACACCCTGTGCCAGACGCAGCAAAGCAGCCCCAGAACATAACAGAGCCTCCTCCATGTTTCACAGTAGGGACAGTGTTCTTTTCTTGATATGCTTCATTTTTTCGTCTGTGAACATACAGCTGATGTGCCTTGGCAAAAACTTCGATTTTTGTCTCATCTGTCCACAGGACATTCTCCCAGAAGCTTTGTGGCTTGTCAACATGTAGTTTGGCATATTCCAGTCTTGCTTTTTTATGATTCGTTTTCAACAATGGTGTCCTCCTTGGTCGTCTCCCATGTAGTCCACTTTGGCTCAAACAACGACGGATGGTGCGATCTGACACTGATGTTCCTTGAGCATGAAGTTCACCTTGAATCTCTTTAGAAGTCTTTCTAGGCTCTTTTGTTACCATTCGGATTATCCGTCTCTTAGATTTGTCATCAATTTTCCTCCTGCGGCCACGTCCAGGGAGGTTGGCTACAGTCCCATGGATCTTAAACTTATGAATAATATGTGCAACTGTACTCACAGGAACATCTAGTTGCTTGGAGATGGTCTTATAGCCTTTACCTTTAACATGCTTGTCTATAATTTTCTTTCTGATCTCTTGAGACAGCTCTTTCCTTTGCTTCCTCTGGTCCATGTCGAGTGTGGTACACACCATATCACCAAACAACACAGTGATTACCTGGAGCCATATATATAGGCCCAATGGCTGATTACAAGGTTGTAGACACCTGTGATGCTAATTAGTGGACACACCTTGAATTAACATGTCCCTTTGGTCACATTATGTTCTGTGTTTTCTAGGGGTACCATCATTTTTGTCCATGCCTGTTTCATGAGTTTATTTTTTTACATAATTCTGTTGAAGCATGGTTGAAAAACAATGTCTGACTTTCATTGGTTAACATTTATAGAATTTTAATTTATTATTACTTTTGTCAGATTAAAGTTATTTCTGTGACCATTGTGACTTTTTCTTTCATTGACCAAAGGGTACCAACAATTTTGTCCACGTCTGTAGATTTTTTTGATTGGGTGGCTAAAATAATAGATGGCGGAGGTGCAGTATACATCGCTTATCTAGACTTTTAAGGCTTTTGATACTGTCCCACATAGAAGGCTTATTGTTGAATGGATTAGGCAGTGGCTGAGGGACAGACAACAGAGGGTTGTAGTCAATGGAGTATATTCAGACCAAGGTCTTGTTACCAGTGGGGTACCTCAGGGATATGTTCTGGGACCCATATTGTTTAATATCTTTATCAGCGAAATTGCAGAAGGCCTCAATGGTAAGGTGTGTCTTTTTGCTGATGACACAAAGATTTGTAACGGGGTTGATGTTCCTGGGGGGATACACCAAATGGAAAAGGATTTAGGAAAACTAGAGGAATGGTCAAAAATCTGGCAACTAAATCTATGTTTCTATCCTAACATTACCGAATACGGGAAAAATCCTTACTATACTTCTCAATTTTGCTATTAAATTGCAATGTAAAATATATGCTAAAATTCTGGAAGAATGGTGAAAAACAATACTCCCTTCTCTCATACACGGAGAACAAGTAGGGTTCACTCCAGGTAGACAAGAACCTGATAACACGAGAAGGGCGATTTCCCTTATGCAGCATTGCAAGGTAAAAGAAAAGTCCCTTCAATATTCCTTACTGTTGATGTGGAAAAAGCATTTGGCAATTGGCAGTATGCTTTTTCCGTCTTGTCTAAATTTGGTATCCAGGGGCTTATAATCCTCATCAGCAGCTAAGGTGTTGGTCAACGGTGTGCTATCTTCCCACTTCACACTAATGGCAAGACTTATCTCATAGAAAGCCTGAAATGACTTTTATAAATTCCTGCAGATTAGGGATCTCTTCTGCAGATGAGGTACCTCTTCCCAATATTTTTTTAATTTAGCTATGGAGTCATTGGCGGAGGTGATAAGAATACCTGAGGGTATTAGTGGTATTAAAGTTGTTGGCAGGGAATATAAAATAGCCCTCTTTGCAGATGATGTTCTGCTCTCCTTTACCGATACTCAGAGATCTCTGCAAACTACTTTTACAGTTTTGGGACTTATCATAAAGTGAATCCCTCTAAATCACAGGTCCTTCACTTCCACGTACCGAGTGAGGATATTCAAAGATTGAAAGTGACATACTACCTGGACTGGCAAGACAGCAAGATGATGCACCTGGAAATACAACTGACATCTCAGACGTTTCACCAATTTCTTGAACATTTCCTCTCCTGAGCACTGTTCAGGAGGATAGGATATTCACTCTTATTCTAAACATATTATTCCATGGTTTGAGAGGCAGCAGCTTTCGAAATGATGCTCCTTCACAAGTTTTTATATCCGTTTTGTTATATTCTAATTGCTGTACTGAGGGATTTTGTTTGGGCTAAAACTAAACCCTGCCTTGCACTATCAATGCTCACCAGACATAGAAAAGCAAGGGGCATAGGGCTTCAACACATGAAGGACTAATATTATGCTAGCATTTTAGATTAGGGATTGCATTGGTGGGCACCAACTTTGGATAAGTTTGGGGTAGACATAGAATGGACTCTGGGGGTGATGGACTTTTAAATATACATTGAGAATCCACCCTCATTTCACCTCTTGGTACTTTAAACTACGCACAGAGCCTGGACCTATCTCATAGAACACACTCCTGCACCACTAAATGCAAAATAAGTAATTTTCCTCTTTCTGGGTGGAGGGTAAAGGAGAAAACCTTAATACATCAGTTACTCAATCCCGCTAAATCCCTTCAGTTCTCTTATCTCATGGAAAAATATGGAATGTCCTGAAATGCCCTTTATAAATTGCTGCAGATTTGTCATAAAGGAATCAATATGGTAAAGGCCTATACAAATTACCTTAGAGATTGGTATATGTGCATCAGGAAAGCCATTTTGTCTGATTACTAGAAGGGCAATGTGAGTTCAAGCTTCCTAGACTAAGAATTACAAGGAAAGAGTCAGGAATCTTTACATAAACATTCTCAGGTCATAAACTGCGGGGAAATTCAGACAAGTGCCATAAAACATATTGTCGGGGGCGTGGCCTGACCTGCATGGCGTGAGGTAGCACAAGTGGCGAGCTCCTCCAGTATCCTGTGATAAATAACTGATTTATACCCGCTGATCTGCAGACCAAGTCCCAAATACAGAGTTCTTGTACCTCCAGCACACGTGTCTTACATACAGTGGTGAGAGGTGTGCGGCGCTGCTGGGAATTGACTGGAACCTCCATGGCCTGCTGAGCGGGTGAAGTACGGAGTGGCTTCTTGAGAGACCCTCCCGCTGTTGTGAGTAAGCACGCATCTTCCTACCGAGACACTAGCGGCAAGGTCGCGTCCGGCGGCGAACCCTCCAGAGTCTGCCGGGAGTCTGTGCTGGGCAAGCAGTGGAGCTGGAGATTTGAGGAGAGACCGGAGACATGTGGCGGGCGCCATCTTGGAGGTGAGAGAGCGGGGCAGACACGGAGACCTAGCGCTGCATCGGGAAGTACGGACAGGGCTGCAGGTTCTCAAGTCTCCTGACCTGGTTGGAGCTCGAACCCTCTATCTTTCCCAGTTACAGCAGCAAAGACTACACTTACCTGGCCCTAGGGAAGCTGCTGCATGTCGGTGTATGGGACCAGTGTCCTCTATCACTTCTCTCTATACCGCTGAAAGCCTGCTGACCTAGTACAGCTGTGTAACAGTAAGGCTGAAACAGAGGTGGCTGAATTAAGCTTAGCTGTACACTATTGCATCAGCACGTGAGAGCTTGCTTTATATAGGCCGCAAAACCAACACTCCTGCTGCTACCCCGGCTGCTAAATCCTACATGGATACTGAAAGCCAAACAGAACAAGGGGATATGGATCCTAAAGAGGTGGCTGGTTCTGAAGGCACATCCCAGATAATGAAGGCAATAGCGACATGTCAGGCGACTCTTATTGCCAAGATAGATCATGTTCAATCTGATCTGAGTTGCCTACGGCATGATTTTGATAAAATACGTGAAAGAACCGCCGAAGCGGAGCGCAGATTGGGGGATGTGGAAGATTTGACTCGAGCTGGAGAGGCTGATACCAGACAACTACAGCAGCAAGTTAAGATGCTGCAGGCCAGGGCCGAAGACGCAGAAAACAGAAGTAGAAGGAATAATGTGCGTATATTAGGCTTGCCTGAAAGGGCTGAGGGAGACACTCCTGAAATTTTTGCTGATAAGAGACGTTCTACAACCTGCGACTCTCTCCACCTGTTTCGTCATTGAAAGGGCTCATAGGGTCCCGACAAAACCGCTCCCTGCGGGTGCCCCTGCAAGACCATTCATCATGAGAGTCCTAAACTACAGGGACAGAGACGCTATCCTGTTAGCAGCTCGGCAGAAAGGCACAGTTACGTATGAGAATGTCCGATTATCCTTTTATCCAGATTTTACCTCAGAAGTTCAAAAAAGGAGGCGGCAATTTAATGAAGTTCGGGCGCGTCTGCGAGATCTACACATTAAGTATGCCATGATGTATCCTTCTAGACTTTGAGTTCAAGATGGAGAGACTGTACGTTTCTTTGAATCCCCTGAAGCAGCAGCAGATTGGATTGACAAGCTGCCGGATGTCAGATCGCGCCGTTGAACTGAGAGAGATCTAGACGTAGATATCTGATGGCTTTGTTAGCTCTAAGTATTTTATGTGTGCTCAATGGACGGTTCACATAACTGAGGTATAAGTTATACAAAGGTTGGCGGGTAGCCAAAAATAATTTTTGAGTGAGGCGGCACGCTAGTTGAGGAGTTAAGTGCTTTCTGTTTGTATCCCACTTCTTCTTGTGGCTCTATATGAGTGCACTGATACCTATGTAGGGAGCGGTAGAGTAGGTTACAGGTTATTCTAAACCCGAGAGTTCTTGTTCTACTTGAGGGACTAGGCTCATCCATGTTGGGAAGGATAGGGCAGGGTGGGTGTTTAGGGGAGTTGGGAGCAGTTTATCTGTATTTGTATGTTGTTGTATGTATGTGTGTGAATGTTTATTCCTTCACGGGTTCGCAGGTTACTGATAAATTTTTTGGGTGGTGTAATGGCATTAGTTAAGCTGGTATCATGGAACGTTAGGGGTCTCAATGACAAGATCAAACGTTCATTAGTCTTCAATTATTTGAAGGGATATAACCCTGACATAGTAATTTTGCAAGAAACACATTTAAGTGGCCAGAAAGTTCTTGCTCTTAGACTGCCATGGGTAGGGTCAGTTTATCATGCAGTGCAGTCTAACTATGCACGGGGGGTTTCTGTCCTAATTGCTAAAAGTCTTCCCTTTCAGCTGTTATCTGTTCAAATTGACAACCTTGGTAGATATGTACTCCTGCATGCACACATTAGAGGGTTGCAATATCTAATTGTTGGTGTGTATGTACCACCCCCTTTTCATAGGAATGTATTAGATCTTATTATGAGTAAGGTAGCTATGTTTCCAGGAATTCCTCTCCTTATTATGGGAGATTTTAATGCCACGTTAGATCCTGTTAAGGATAGGTTGCGGCCGCATGCGTCCCACAATAGGGCACTTGCAAATTGTCTTGTGGAAGCAAATTGTCTTGTGGAAGCGTGGCGGCAACTTCATCCCGCACTTCTACAGTACTCGTGTTGCTCTGCCTCCACCGGATCTATGTCTCGTCTAGACTTGGTTTTTATAACCACAGGTCTATTACCATATCTTAAGAATAGTGATTACTTACCCAGGGGGCTTTTCGATCATGCTCCCCTTTTGTTGGTTTTATCACTGCCTATGGCTCCTCCTACTAGGTGGTGGCGATTGAACCCGATGTGGCTTGATGTTCCTCCGGTGACAGCTAGTAACTATGACAATATGGTATAATATTGGACAAATAATGAGGAGACCGCAGATCCCTTGATAGAGTGGGATGCTTTCAAATCTGTTATGAGAAGGTCACTAATAATTGCTATAGCGATGCATAGAAAGGAACTACGCATCACGAAGACTAAACTTGAGACTGAAGTCTTTAACAACAGTACTTAAGAGATCCAAATAATGACAATAAAGAGACCTGGTTAGAGGCGCAGCGTAAGTTTTCCCTGCATCTTACGGAATACACCCAAAAGAAGCTGTTAGCCCAGAAACATTCGATCTTCTCAGAGGGAGACAAAAATGGTAGGGCTCTAGCGTATCTAGCCCGCACAGAATCCCCTCAGACGGTAGTTGCAGGAAGCATGTCGGACCAGGGGGTATTGGTGAATGAGCCGGAGGAGGTGTGTCGTCAATTTGCTTTTTATTATTCTTCCCTGTATGCTTCTAGGGCTGTCGATGCTACAACAGACATGGATGACTTTCTAGTTAGGATTCGTATTCCCACCCTGACAAGGGGAGATGGGGAGGCGCTAGCGGCAAACATTACTGATGCCGTAATTGAATTAGCTATTAGTTCCCTTTCGGTAAGGAAGGCTCCTGGCCCGGATGGCTTCCCAGCTGAGTGGTATAAGCTCAATCCTAAAGAACACAGTACCAGGCTTGGGAAGTTATTTGCCTATGCTTTGGATCGGGGTGTTTTACCCTCCTCCTTTGCTGAAGCCACTATTGTGGTGATTCATAAGCCTGGGAGGCCTCCGGAGCAGTGTAGCTCGTATAGACCCATATCATTGCTAAATCTAGATGCTAAGATATTGGCAAAAGTACTGGCGCTACGGTTGTAGGAGGCCACCCTTTCTGTTGTAGGGGTGGACCAGTCGGGCTTCATGCCTGGGAGAACCACGGATATTAACTTGAGACGACTATACACCAACTTGCAGGTCCAACATGATAACAGGGGTGGGAGAGCCCTAGCGTTCTTAGATAATGAAAAAGCATTTGATTTGGTGGAAAGGGGTTTCATGTGGGCCACGCTTCAATGAATGGGGTTTCCACCGAATTTTTTGCGATGGCTGAGGATACTCTATAATTCTCCTACTGCCAGGGTAAAGGTCAATGGGTATGTTTCTGACCCCTTCCCCTTAGGGAGAGGCACTAGACAGGGTTGTCCGCTTTCCCCCTTACTCTTTGCATTGACAATGGAACCTCTGTCATTACTAATTTCATCTAGTTCACTAGTTCAGCTATAGAGGGATGGGAAGTGGCGGGAATAACAGAGAAACTTTCTTTATATGCAGACGACATGTTCGTATATCTAGCAGACTCTGATAGCTCCTTGTCTGCCCTCCTGGATACACTAGACGAATTTGGGCGTTTTTCTGGGTTGCGAGTGAACTGGAGTAAGTCCAGTCTCTGCCTGATAGATGACGATAATCCCGCCCGGGTATGTAGAAAATCTAAATTGCAAATAGTAGAACAATTTAAATACTTAGGGGTAGTCAACCATAGAGACTCTACAAAGTTTTACCAACTGAACATAGTACCTACGATGGCTTATTATGCTAGGAAATTGGAAGCCTGGGAAAATTTGCCTCTAACTTTAGTGGGATGGGTGAACATTATTAAAATGATCCTCTTGCCAAAATTATTATACTTATATAGGGCGACGCCACTGTCTCTACCCAAGAAGCATTTCTCACTGCTGGACAAGATGTTCACCCCCTTTTTGTGGTGTAATCAATCCCCCAGAATAGCAAAAAGACCCTCCAGGCATCTTATGAGCGGGGTGGCTTAGCGTTGCCGAATTTTTCGCTTTATTATGAAGCGGTACAGTTGAGTTATGTGGGATGGTGGGTCAAAGCAGATGCAAGCAATTCAGCAGTTGTTTTAGAGGCGGCTCTGGTGGGGTCTTATGAAGCCCTCGCAAATTTGGCCTACAGACAGGGGGCCTATGCAGCGCATATCTTCGCGCATGCAATGGCTGCGGCGCTGGCAGTGTGGAGTAAGAGAGTGAAGGCACATATAGTGCAAGAGACGGGGGAAGCTGGTCACCGTATTTACCCTTATGGAAGAACAAGGTCCTTCCGGAATTGTTGTCTCTCCCGGATTTTGAGTTCTGGCCTCAGAGGGGCTTGCGATACCTCACTCAGTTATGAAAAGGGTTTATTCATGTCATTTATTAGCCTTAAACAAGAATTTCAACTATCCCAACACTCTTTGTATAGATACTTCCAGCTTCGGCATGCCTGCAGTGCCCAATTTGGTAGGGGGCCACTGGCGTTGGAGTGCCCGCTGGTGGAGGCAACAATAAGGCTGACTCATCTAGACAAACCAGTGTCTACCTTGTATACTGTACTAATGGCGACATTAGATTCCTCGATGGATAGGTCCTTTGATAAATGGAGGCGGGATGTGGTAGAGTTAGAGGCCCATCCCGTGAAGGAACTAAGCCAGACATGGAGATCAACTGTTATTAGCGCCAGGGATCAACTCATAAAATTGAAATGGTTGCACAGAGTATATTTCACACCTGGTAGATTATTCAAGATGCACAGATTAGCCACTCCTCAATGTACGTGCTGTGGATCGGGTGATGGCTACTTCCTTCACGTGGTGTGGCAATGCCCGGTTATTCAAAATTTTTGGGCACAGATACATACCTATTTACATTCAAAGGTGGGATTTCCGGAGATTTGTATTCCGCAGTCAAGTCTGCTGGGAATTGTTAATGATATAATCCCCACCAAATATGGTAGAAGACTATAAAGGTTGCTTCTTTACTATTCTAGGAAAACCATACTTTTAAACTGGAAAGCCCCAAAGGTTCCCACTATAAAACATTGGATTAAACTAGTTAACTCAGACCTGGAGCTCTATAAGCTGGTCTTTGAGCATAGGAATGCTCCTGATCGCTTCCTTAAAATATGGGATCCTTGGATTAATGCGCACATAGTGACACTTTGATAAGATTTTGTTTTCTGTGCTGACCCGTGGAGGAATGGCGTGTTTGGTTGTTGGTGTGAGTGTGATCCGGCACACTGTGCTTACAATTATGGTTCGCTAGCGAGTTGACTTAAGACAGGAATCTCCTGTAGCACATTCTGTTCTGGGACATGACCTGTGCTTGGTGGCGACCATTAAGATATTTTTGCAGTATGTAACTGTGTATTGTATCATTTGTAAGTCTGTTTCTTCGAAAACCAATAAACCGATACTATTAAAAAAACTTCAGCAAGTTTATTGTTAATTTATGCATAACTTTCATACATAGTTAATATGTTTTCTGTATCATTCTCTGTTGATTGTGTAACAGCTCCATCTAGTGGCCATTTTACATAGAATTGCAGCTATTCATACTTCAAGTTTGATCTACTTCAGCTCCCATATCTTAGGGACATCATCATCCCTGCACATAGCAGCCATTTTCTTCATTCACAGTCATCACTGCATGAGCAGCTGCTAGCTGCTTACCAGCTAGATACGAGGAACTGCAACTCCCTGGCCGCAGAAAAACAACGGCTTCTTACAAGCTAGATACTAGAAACTGTGATTCCTCAAACCCTGCGAGTCAACAACCTCTAACAGGCTGGACCGCATGGTACTGAACCCTGCAAAATGCAGCATCGTCATCCACAACATTTGCAAGTGTGCAAACCTGTTCGCAGTGTCATTATGTCATCAAGAGAATCCGAACTGTACGAGACAAGGTCTCGCATCTCAGCTAGCTCCAGAAGTTCAAAGAGATCGGTGGGCAGCTCCACGGTTGCCATTGCCCGCACAAAAGCTGAAGCCACCAAAACCCGTGCGACATTTGCCAAGCACGAAAGACGGTTAAAGGATGAGAAGGCTCGTATGGAAATGGAGAAAGCACGCATGGAAGCACACATATAAGCAGCTCTAGAAAAGCTAACTGTGGAAAAGGAAGCTGCAGCTGCTGTAGCAGAGGCGTTAGAAGAAGCAGCAAACTCTGCAAGTGATAGACCCAGCAGCATAGTTGGACCTGAACCTGATCATGATGATAACTTGCAACACACTTCAGATTACGTCATGCAGCATGCGAAGTCGGATGACAGCCTAAATTCAAGTTCAAAAGCAGCGTCAACCCCTGCTGAAGAACCCCAACAGGCGCCTGTCACACAACAAGTGACCAAAGTTAACCAAAAAACCCACTTTGAATGAGACAACAGTTTCATAGGACATCAACCTCCAACGCAACCTACATTTAGGCCTACAAGTGATCGCAGTATAGTCAAATCCTTTAAGAAAGAACAAGTATATGGTGACTACTACAGCAACAATCTACCAAAGATTCAGGTATGTCAGAGTTTCTAAAATTCTTTTCCCAACGTGAGTTAATAACCAAGGGGCTCTCCAAGTTTGATGACAGACCTGAAAGCTATAGGTCATGGCAATCATCATTCAGAAATACAATCAGAGACCTAGATCGGTCTGCATGTGAGGGAATTGATCTTCTTGTCAAGTGGCTAAGAAATGAATCGGCAAAGCATGCAAAACGGATTAGAGCCATTAATATTAACTACCCAAGCACTGGGTTAAACATGATATGGGAGAGACTTGAGGACTGTTACGGCTCACCGGAAGTAATAGAGAACGGACTCTTCAAAAGAATTGAGGATTTCCCCAAAATCCAGAACAAAGGGTTCCAGAAACTGAGACAACTGAGTGGCTTGCTGACAGAGCTCCAAGTTGACAAAGCTGAAGGAGATTTACAAGGTCTGGCATTCTTAGATACTGCACGTGGTGTAAACCCCATAGTACAAAAACTACCTTATGACCTGCAAGAGAAGTGGATTGCTCAAGGTTCCAGGTACAAGCAACAGCACAACGTCCCCTTTTCTCCATTCTCATTCTTTGTGGACTTTGTGCACCAGCAAGCAAAGACTAGGAATGATCCCAGCTTTGACTTCTCAATGTTTGACACCACTTACCCAAAACCATGTAGGCCTTTCTTACGCCGTAACATGAAAGGTACACCTATTGCAGTACACAAGACTGAGAAGATCTCAACAAAAGACCCATGCAGGGAATGTCCACTACATAAGAAACCACACTCATTGCTGAAATGCAGAGGATTTAGAGAAAAACTTCTCACGGACCGCAAAACTTTCCTCAAGGAGAACCACATTTGTTACAGATGTTGTGCATCAACCTCTCATATTGCAAAAGACTGTACCGTAAACATTAAATGCTCTGAATGCAACAGTGAAGAGCACAATAAAGCCTTACACCCTGGGCCAGCTCCATGGACTTTCACACCCTCAAAACAGGCTGTAGAGCATGGCGGGGAGGAGAGAGACACAGTACCTCCTGAAGTGACACCCCAGTGCACAGAAGTCTGCGGAACAGGTCTTAGTAACAAATCTTGCTCTAAGATCTGTCTTGTCACAGTTTACCCTATTGGTCATAGAGAGAAAGCGGTAAGGTTGTATGCCATCCTAGATGATCAGAGCAATAGATCTCTTGCTAACTGGACTTTCTTTGATATTTTTAATACTAAAGGACACAGCTCTCCATATTCACTTAAAACTTGCACAGGTGTGAGTGAAGAAAAAGGCAGAAGAGCTACTGGCTTCCAAATCGAATCAATAAATGGTGAAGCATCCCTACCTTTACCTACTTTGATCGAATGCAATCGGATGCCAAACAATAGAGAAGAGATTCCTACACCTGAGGCAGCATTACATCATGGACATCTAAAATCCATAGCACATCTCATACCTGCACTCGACCCAAATAATACTTCTGCTTGGAGGAAACAAATAAACGGTCCTCACGATTCTCCATATGCCCAGAAGCTTGACCTGGGGTGGGTCATTATAGGTGATGTCTGCCTAGGAAATGTTCACAAGCCTACCACAGTGAATTCTCTTTACACGAATACCTTGGCGAATGAACATCCATCCCTCTTTCAGCCTTGTCCTAACAGGTTCCTTGTAAGAGAGAAGCCAACAAGTTCTCTTCAAGGATAAAACAAACTCCTAGGTTGCACCACTACCTTTCAAAATACAGAGACGCCATCTTCCTAACAACAGAGACCAAGCCTTTAAACGCTTCTGTTAACTCCAACGCAATTTTCAGAAAAGAGCAGAAATAATGGAACATTTTTTCTTATTCGTGGACAAGATATTGGAGAACAGTCATGCAGAAGCAGCTCCACCCCTAAAAGAAAAAGAAGAATGCTGGTACTTACCAATCTTTGGAGTTTACCACCCCAAGAGGCCAGGACAAATCCGAGTGGTATTTGACTCTAGTTCATAATATTAGGGAGTCTCTCTCAATGATGTTCTTTTGACAGGACCAGACCTCAACAACACACTTCTCTGTGTCCTCTCAGGTTCCGCAAATAACCCATTGCTGTAGTTGCAGACATACAACAAATGTTCTATTGTTTATTAGCTAAAGAAGAGCACAGGAACTTCTTAAGATTCTTTTGGTTCAAGGACAACGACCCTACCTAAGACATCATAGAATATTGCATGAAAGTGCATGTTTTTGGCAACAGCCCATATCCTGCAGTCGCTATTTATGTACTCAGACTTTGTGCCCAAGAAGGTGAAAAAGTCTATGGAGAGGACGTTAAGAAGTTTGTTGAAAGAGACTTCTATGTAGATGATGGCTTAAAGTCGCTTCCCTCACCAGAGGCTGCAATCGATCTACTCAAAAGGACTCCCTTGACCCCTTTATAGATGCTAATAGACTGTTGAGAGTTGGAGGACGTATTTCAACTGCAAAACTCATGAGTAATGAATGTACTCCTATAATACTCCAAGCAATCATATTGCATCCTTACTTGTGCAACACTACCATGAGAAGACTAAACATCAGGGACGTTTGTTCACTGAAGGCGCTTTACGTACAGCTGGTCTCTGAAATAAATGGAGGAAACAATACCTCTCCACACTACATGTTCGGAATAAATGGCAAACCAGCAAACCCAACATGGTTGGTAATGTTATCCTTGTCAAAGATCCTCAGTCGAAAAGAAATAACTGGCCTTTGGGACTGATAACCAAGGTGTTCCCAAGTGAAGATGGGAAGGTCAGAAAGGTAAAAGTTAAAAGTCTGCAGGCAACATGAGCCTAAACTCTTCCTCAGACTCGTTACTGAACTGATTTTGTTGCTCTCTCCAGAAGTGACAATGTGGTATCCTATAGATACCAGGTGGGGAGTGTCATGCCTTCAGCAAGTTTATTGTTAATTTATGCATAACTTTCATACGTAGTTAATATATTTTCTGTATCATTCTTTGTTGATTGTGTAACAACTCTATCTAGTGGCCGTTTGACATACAATTGCAGCTATTCATACAAGTTTGGTCTACTTCAGCTTCCATATCTTAGTGACATCATCATCCCTGCACATAGCAGCCATTTTCTTCATTCACAATTATCACTGCCTGAGGATAGCACATGGCTTGGAAGTCTCTTGAGACATCCTCTACATCTAAGCTCACGGTAATCGCTGGTATGTCAGATAGCAACTTTAGAGCCTGTTTGCATCTGTTTTCATATGTATTTTGCATATCTTTTTCCTCTCCTTTATAGCAGCTTATAGTTAGCAGCTAGGGACCATGCTTGTTATGCAGATAGGTGCTCTGGTTTAGATATGCATCTGTGTTTGTATGTGCATTGCTATGCACAGAAATGTATTATATGCATTACCATATGTCAGACCCATTAGTAAGCGCATAGTTTTTTCTGTTCCCCAGTTTTACCGCGCATTTACATCCTTGCAATAAAGATAAAGTTGGACGTTACTCCATTGTCAATTCATTGCCGGGATAAGGTTTAGCTGTCTGTCAAGCTTTGTACCTTCACACATAAGGAGGAGAGAACACATATATATTCGAATAAACCATATCCTTCTTGTAGGATCTAGATTGATTTAAGATAATTTCAACTGCAGTACAAATTATGTATTTTAATCTAGGAAGATGAATATATACAAAAGATATACATTTGTATAATCTCCAGAGAACTGATTTTAGTTCTAGTCAATGGTCTGGTTGAATATATATATTAAATGAAAATAGTGAAAGCCTAATTTTACTTTGATTATAATCTTGGATTATAACCACACTCGTGCTTGAGGAGACAATTGCGCCATGCGCTGTTAAACTTTTGAATTGTTTGCTGGGAGAAGTCAGGTGTCAATTTATGAGTTTTTGTTTCCTGATTTTGTCAGTTATTACTAAGATACCCGGTTTATTATTGGTTATATCTATATCCTATAAGTTACCTCGTTTTCCAATTGATTGAATATAATTGATCATTATTCTTTAATTGTCACCACTTGTATATCTCATTATTTTGCACTGAATTGTTTATAAATAAATATATATATTTTGTATACAATTGTTTCCTTTTTGTCTTCAACTCGGCGCAAATTAACGAGCTCTTGTTAAGTTTGATTTGTGGGAATAAGTTGGAATCTTCTCTATTACAGATCCTGACTTCTCAAAAATAGAAACTGTTTTTCAGAGCAGTATAAACATTCTGACATATTAGGGATCTCTTCTGCTGTCAGGATTGGGATAGATGTACAGTACAATTGATCCGCGGGTTCTTTACACACTCAATACACCTATTACTAGGAGACCTAGGGAGTTACCATTTCATTGGAAGTTTGGGAATCTACTTTTAAGTTTGACAACAATCACAGTGCTCTCACCTGTCCTGCAACTGCCTATTTCTATTGCTGCTCCTTCTGTTCGGAAAGTTTTGTATGCTGCCGGCTCAGCTCAGCTTTTCAGCAAGGATGAGCCTAGTGAGGACAGTCAGCAGCTACAGGGCAACACAGACTTGGAGGAGAGGTCTGCTGTCTCCTTCCTTAGGCATGCAAGTAGCGATGATGACAGTCATCCGACTGGTGAGGGTGACATAAGTGAGAACCTGACAGTAGTGGATAATGATGTAGCCGATCGAACGTGGGAGCTGGGTGAAGAGGGGGTATCATCATCAGGGGGTGAGGGTGACAGCAGGCCATGAGACAGCAGGGTGAAAGCATTTAGAAATCTGGAGCCAAACGCTCCAGAAGTAGACCTTCTGCTACTCAGGACCCTGCCTGCCAGGAAACAACTAGCGGTGCACGGGTTCATAAAGGCCGCAGCAGGCAGTCAGCACTTAGTGGTGGAGGTAAAATGCCATACTCAGCAGGAGCTGGAGGACGTTAGTGTGGTGGTATGCAGGATATGTGGGCAGAAGGTGAAGCGCTGATGCTCATACTCCTTGTCATGTGCTTCGTCAGCAATCGATCACTGAGCTGATTGCAAAGAGACAACAGTATGTGTGCACTAATGCAAAAGCGAAGGAGCTTAACGTGCATCTGGCCATGTCGCTGCTACTACAGTCCCTCCCTTTCCATGTCGTTGACTCTGCACCTTTCAGAGAGCTCATGACTTGTGCACAGCCAAGGTGGAGAGTCCCAAGACATCATTACGTCTCAAAAAAAAAGCTGTACCAGCCCTGCACGTGTATGTTAAGCAGAACGTGGGCCAGTCCTTGAGCCTGTTGACATGTTGTAAAGTACATGCCAGCACTGAGCTATATAAAACTATGGACATGAACAATATATGTCCTTTACAGCCCACTGGGTAAATGTGGTTCTGGCACAGACACAAAACAACTTGGCCAGGTGATGGCAATACTGCCTCGGCTTTGTAATTGTGGGATTTCTGCATCAATATCCTCCTCTACCTCCTTATCCTCCACCTTGTCTTCAGCATCCACAGGCACAGTTCAGAGTGGTCCTCCAGCATACCACCTATGCAAAGTATGGCGTTGTAACACAGTTCTGCACTTGGTCAACATGGGCGAAAGGAGTCACACCGGGGAGGAAATGCTCCGCGTCATCAACCAAAAAATCAAATTCTGGCTGTCTGCTGACCATTTAGAGGTAGGAAAAGTGGTCACCAATAGCGGAAAGAACATTCTGTTTGCCCTGCGTCAGGGAGGGCTGACCCATGCACCCTGCCTGCCATACATCTTCAATCTCATTGTCACCTGGTCCTTCAAGTCTTCCACTGAATTGCAAGAGCTGTTAAAAATGTCCCAGAAACTGTACATGCACTTCAGCTACTCTTACCATGCAATGTTCACTCTCCTTGACCTGCAAAGTCAGAATGGTGTTCTCCTACATCACCTCATATGCAGCATTTCCACACGTTGGAACTCCACCCTCCACCTGCTGGACTGACTGTATGAGCAGAGGAAACCCACAACCAATTGCTTGATGATACAGACAGGATACTCCCTGGTGTAACTTCCACATTGGACAGTGGCAGCTCATGCGTAACACCTGCCATTTTGATCAAGCCCTTTGAAGAAGCCACTTTATTTCTCAGTCAATAGAACTACAGGATAAATGATGGGGGCAAGAGCAGCACCAGCTCTATCAGCAGCAACTTAAGTCTTGAGTCTCTAATGAGCAGTTTTCTTCAGCCTCCTACTGAAGAAACCACCCAGCAACAGCATTATATGGAGCAGAACCTGACCAGCAGGTGATGGCATACTTGGACTGCACCCTGTCACTCTCTGTTCTGGGGCCACTATTGTGACTCTTCATGCTATTGCCACCCTCACCAGTCTATTTCGAGGCCACTAGTGTCCCTGTTTAGCCGTGTTGACATCACCATTTATTTTTCTGTTCTGATCCATCAGAAGAACAGAAGAAGAAGAAAGAATAACGGGTCAGGAAACCTGAGAAGCTGGCTAGCCCTGCTATGAGCCAAGACCCATCCTGTGTAGTAGGTAGAGCCAGGCAGATGTTTATTTCATGTTTTGTGTTATATGCTACCATTTTAACCAAGTGACAGATAACTTGGATGCTGTTTTGTGCGGAGTTAAAAATAAAGCACTGTTCGGACTTTAGAACCTGGCGCCTCTGCTGAAATCTGCCATTGCTGGCCCCACCGTGAGTACAAATTCCAACATAGTTTTGTGTAAAAACCTTCTTTCCTCTAGACACAGAGGATGCCTCATCGTTACAGTCCTGGGGATAAATATATGATGGGAGAGATCTCTGTACTGACCCCTGATATATTTATACATAGTTATTAGATCTCCCTTTAGCGATATATTTTCTAAATTAAATAACCTTAATTTTGATAATATTTCTGGGTCCTGTAGTCCACCTATTCCAGTTATTACTTTATTTGCCCTTCTCTGAACCCTCTTCAGCTCTGCTATGTCTGCCTTGTGCACAGGAGCCCAGAATTGTACACATTACTCCATGTAAAGGGAAGGTCTAAAATAACCCTTTTATACACAACTGGTCATCAAATAACCCATAAACACTTATTTAAGCCACATTCTTATCAGTAAGATAAGAATTAAGTTATGTGTGTTTATAATGTCAGAGATCAGGAGCCATCAGCTGAGCTGCCTGACAGATCAGGGTAAAAATATAGCTCAAGCTACTAGCGAATCTCATTGCTGTACAGAAAAAGGGGTTCAAGATTTTAAAAATAGACCAATTGAAAAAAAGATTTTTTGCTCAAAATGAATACCATGCAATCATAAAAAAAAGTGCCCCCAAAGGAGTACATAGCCTTCTGTCATCAGGAACATGGTTATTAAACAGGCTGACTTTAGACATGTACTGATGTCGGCTAATGCTAATAGTCTTTGTTCTTTCTTCCTATGTGTCACCATGAAAAAGGAACTTTTAGTTTATGCAAATGAGCATCTACAGAGGTATTGCCCCTACTCCTAGAGGCATTGTTCTCCCTCCTCTGGCCACACCCTCATCATGTTGATTGACAGGGCAAGACAGGATGTGTTGATTACTTTACATAGTTTAGTACAGTCTATAAAATTAATACTTTACTGCCCAAGCCTTCTACAACATCATGAATATAATGAAGAGAATAGGATCCAATACTGACCCCCGCTAGTGACGATGACCCCTCCTGTAATAACCCCTGAGGTAGCCTGCTGGTGACGGTGATCCAGTCTGAGTATGTACCGGTAATAACCACCGTTTTCTTCACTGAGCCAGCTACCCATAGACCTTTTCTCCCAGTCCAAGCATTCTCATTTTATATACTAACCATTTATGCGGTACAGTGTCAGATGCTTTGGAGAAGTCAAGATATGTGACATCCATTGACTCGCCGCGGTCAAGTCTAGAACTTAGCTCGCCATAGAATCTAAGTAAATTAGTTTGACGTGACCGATCCCTCATGAAGCCATGCTGATATGGCGTTATTTGCTTTAAGGTACTCCAATATAGCATCTCTTAGAAAACCTTAAAACAGTTTACCTACGACAGATGTTAAACTTACCGGCCTATTGTTTCCGGGCTCTGTTTTTGGCCCCTTTTTGACTCCCTGTCATTATAGAGTCCTTAAAGGGGTTATCCAACCCCTACAATGCCCTCCAAAATGCCCGGGAGCCACTCACACAGGTTACACTTACATCGCTCCCCAGCACCGGCGTCACTTCTGATAACCGCATGGCTGCCACTGCATCTCCCCATCACGCGGATCAAAATATCTGGTGATGGGGGGGGGGGGGGGGGGGGAAGACAGCCAATAGCAGGCCGTAAAGGGAACGAGCCTCCCTAGCATCACCTGTGATGCTAGGGAGGCTTGTTACCATCGCAGCCTGCTATTGGCTGCCCATTCCCATTCCCCCCGTCACCGGATGTTTTGGGGGGCATTATAGGAATTGGATAACCTCTTTAACTAATAGCTTCTACACTAAATTCCTGTTGTTGTGGAAACATTTTCCTATAATTGCATTTCACTCATTTTGGGCTAAAAATAATTTTTTTTATTGGTCTTTATTAAAAAATATTTAAAAAATGATTTTCCACTTAAAACTTGCTTAACTTAGCTTATGTACATATTGCTGACCATCAGATTTATTTATTTTTCAGAACGTAGAAAGAGCCACTGGCGCTATATACTGATCAGTGTCACCTCACTCCCGTAAGGTGCTCAAAATCTATGTGAACATACCAACCCTCTTTACTACTAACCACAACTACGAAACACTGCAATATTTCCTGAACCATTCAAGCCTACCTTGATCTAGGCACTGAGATCGCTGCACTGGAAGTCCTGGTGGTCGGGCGTGTGATACACGCGGTTGTAGGCGCTGATGTATAGAGTGCTTTCTGCGCAGGGGATCTATGTCTATGGTGAGCTATTCGTCCTGGAGTCTGCCCTGGCTGGTGGCAGAACTTCCGCCTATTATTGTCCCATATAATGCTCAGGAAAATAGTGAGGAAATATTGGGACATCTTAAAAGAATACAAAATAATAGTGGGTATGATACCTTTGTATATAAAAAAGCAGCTAATATAGGAACAAAATAGAGAAGATGATAGAAGAGATAATAGAATAAGAACAGAAAGGGAAATGAGGAATAGATGGGAAAATCATGATGATACTATTGTTACCAATATCAATAGCACAGTAGGAGAGACAGAAAGGACAGTGAGACCTAAAGAAAAAAAGACATACTCAGAGTAATAAGACCACAGTTAAAAAAAAACGTAAAGCAGGATTTTTTCTTGGCCCACAAAAAAAGTTCACCAAATGGGGATGCAGAGGGGAGAAACTCACCAAAAAGAAGAAAAAACTACAAGAAATAAATAGTAAAACATAACGGGTGGGGGGGAGACATTAGATCTTAATAACTCCAAACTAGGACAAAAAATCTACAATCTAAGTAGCCATGTGTTAACCAAAGGAGAACAGGATATTTTGAAAAAGGGGCTTACATTTGCCCCTACTAGGTTCTTCAACAAGTTTGAGGCATTCATTGGGGTCCGGACATTTTTAAGATGCCTAGCCCTCAAGAAGTATCATATTAAAAAGAAGGGAGAAAGGATTGATAGTGGACAAACAGTCGAGGTGCATGATCAGGTCATACATACTAATCTCAAACCTAAATCTAGATTTGACCCACTTAATGAATACTCTACGGCGTTAAACACCTTAGCTAATTTAGTAACCAAAGATATCAGAAAAATAAGAACATCTAACAGAATTAGAAGTAAGAGCAATATTAGTCAATCAGAACGCGAAGCTCTAATACATATGCAAGAAAATAATAACATTGTTGTACGCCCGGCAGATAAAGGCGGGGGGATTGTCATACTAGACAGGGATACGTATGACAAAGAGGCTCTAAACATACTAAGTGATGGTAGAACCTATAAAATAAAAAAAAAGACCCCACAGACATCCTTAAAAAAGAATTACAAGAGTTAATTCAGAAAGGGAAAGACGAGGGTATTTTACATAAACAGGAGGCGATGTATATTGATGTTAAACACCCTAAAATAGCAATATTTTACCAGAACCCGAAAATCCACAAAGATGCAAAAAAAATAAAAAAAACGGAAGGCCCATTGTATCAGGGGTAGAGGGTCTAACAAGTGCACTGTCAAAATATGTGGATCAGTATCTACAGCCATGTGCACAAACATTACCGACATGTTTGAAGGACACTAAGCATATATTGCAGGTTTTAAATGGCATCAAAAAATGGAAAGAGGGCTACATTATAGGTACATTGGACGTCAAGTCCTTATATACCGTAATTGAAAATGAAAAAGGCTGCAGCAGCTAAATATTTCCTTTATCAAAAAGGCGGCTTGGCTGGTACCCAAGTAGAATACTCTTCCCTGTGTATTTTATTCATTTTACAAAAAAAACATTTTAAA
Organism: Bufo gargarizans; assembly: GCF_014858855.1. Lineage (NCBI taxonomy): Eukaryota > Metazoa > Chordata > Amphibia > Anura > Bufonidae > Bufo > Bufo gargarizans. The sequence goes on from NC_058080.1 coordinate 738,993,551, forward strand.
TCTAAACAAAATTTTTATTTACAGACGTGGGGTACCGCGATGGGGACGAGGTTCGCTAATCTATACGTTGGGAACATGATTTTATACACTCCCATGGCGAGCTCCGGGCGGACCTCGTCCTCTGGCGACGTGATTTTTTATTTGGGAAGGGGGTGAAACAGCACTGTTGGAATTTCTAACGGAGATGACTAAAAACGGGTTTTATTTGGAATTCACTTTAACATATAGTAGGAATGAGATACATTTTTTGGAACTTACAATCTATGTAATTGGGGATAATATTTATACAAAAACATATGAGAAACCGACAGACTCAAACAGCTATATTACAAGGGGTAGCTGTCACCTACCACAGTGGCGGGACAATATACCCAGGAGCCAGTTCCTCCGCATCAGACGAAATTGTACAGAGGTGGCGGAATATGAAAAAGAGGCAGAGGTATTACATAAGAAATTTGAAGCTAAGGGTTATAATGCAGATAAGCTCCGAGAACAAAAGAATGAGATTAAACAGATTGATAGGAAAGTACTTTTAGAAGAAGCATCAGAGAAAGAGGGAATAGGTAAAAAAGTAATAAGAATACAATGGAAAATGATGAAAAAACTCTGCCTATTATTGTCCCATATAATGCTCAGACGTATATGCTCAGGAAAATAGTGAGGAAATATTGGGACATCTTAAAAGAAGACAAAATAATAGGGGGTATGATACCAACAACCCCGGCCTTTGTATATAAAAAAGCTGCTAATATAGGAAACATAGTAACACCAACCAAAAAATTTGCGGCCCTAAGCAAATGTGTAACAATTAATAAAAACCCATTAAAGGGCTTTTTTCCTTGTAAAAAATGCATGGGCTGTAGAAAAACAATGGGGGGTACTATTAAACAAAACTCCATAAAGAATATAGAAGGCACATATGAATATAATATTAGAGATCACATAACCTGTAACACCAGGGAGTAATTTATGCCATAAAATGCCCCTGTGAGAAAATCTACATTGGGAGAGCAAAAAGATGTCTAAAAAAAAGGCATAAGTGAGCATGTATATAATATAAAGAAGAAATCAGAGGGACACCCATTATCCAGACATTTCAAGGAAAAACAGCGGGGCAGACTCCAGGACGAATAGCTCACCATAGACATAGATCCCCTGCGCAGAAAGCACTCTATACATCAGCGCCTACAACCGCGTGTATCACACGCCCGACCACCAGGACTTCCAGTGCAGCGATCTCAGTGCCTAGATCAAGGTAGGGTTGAATGGTGCAGGGAATATCGCGGTGTTTCGTAGTTGTGGTTAGTAGTAAAGGGGGTTGGTGTGAGGTGAGTTGAGCGCGGTGTCTTTGGTATTATTTTATTTATTTTTTACAGAACAACTGACAACCCCTTTAAATAACGTTTATGACCTTTTAGTAATTTAGAGTTAAGGATGACCGTCACAAAGTGAAAGTAAAAAGTACAACTCACACAGCTAGAAAAACAGTTAACCCTTTGTGACAGAACGCATCAATTTTTCTTATTGGAATTCCCCCCCTCCCCAAAATGAGTAGAATGCAATGATAAAAAATATATGCCACTGAAGGTGCAGATAGCCTTTAAATGCTTTTTATTTGTCATTTATTGCTTTCTTTACAGTTCTATTTATCCACATTGTGTTTTTTCTTGTTCCTTACCCTTTTATTCACATAAGGTATGTACCTCTCACAATTAGAGTTTAGGATGCTTTTAAAAATATCCCATTTTGTGGCTGTATTTTTATTTTTGAGGACTTTGTCCCAGTAAGTTATACCTATGGCCTCTTTTGTCTAAATTTGGCTTTTTTGAAGTCTGGTATTTTTGTTCCTCCCTGAAGAAACGCTCTTTTGAATGACAATTGGAAGGTTATTACTTTATGGTCACTATTTCCCAGGTGTCCCCCGACCTGCACATCTGTTTTGTCAGGTCTATTGGTTAATACTAAGTCTAGTATGGCCGTCCCTCTAGTCGGGTCCTGAACCAGTTGGGAAAGGTAGTTGTCTTACCTAGACAACCTAGAACCTGTTTCCTTCAGGAGATGTACAGGTTTCAGTTTCCCAGTCTATATCTGTTGTGTTCCCCCATAATAACGGCCTCATTATAATTTTTCGTCTCATCTAGTCCCTTAGTAGTAGATTTTCTACATAGGACTAATGAAAAAAAAAAAAAACAATGCTAAAATGTCAGATTCTGAAAAATATGCCTACTGTACAATTAGTAATTATTATTAAAGAAACTGCAATATTTTTTTGGGGGAAAAAAAACACAACCGGACACAGTCTGCAGCAAAAACATATGCCGACAGTGACACTGGAAGTTAATGTACACTCAGTTATTAAGAAACGTTGCAATAGTTCTTTGAAAAATTGGACCCAGTCTATGGCAAAATACAATGACAGTGACACAGGAAAATACTAAGACTTATTAATTGAAGAAACTTTATAGCAGTTTTTTCTTTTTTTCTTTTTTAGCAAATGCGCAATTAGACAGTCTGTGACAAAAAGATACGATTTCCATATACCGTATTTTTCGCTTTATAAGACGCACCCCAGATTTTAGAGGAGAAAATAAGAAAAAATATTTTTCATCAGACCTCATATCAGCCCACTCAGAGCCTTATAAGACCTGAGATTAGCCCATCAGTACCCCCAATCAGACCTCAGATTAGCCCATCAGTACCCCCAGACCTGAGATTAGCCCATCAGTACCCCCAGAACTGAGATTAGCCCATCACTACCCCCAGACCTCAGATTAGCCCATCAGTACCCCCAGACCTGAGATTAGCCCATCAGTACCCCCAGAACTGAGATTAGCCCATCACTACCCCCAGACCTCAGATTAGCCCATCAGTACCCCCAGACCTGAGATTAGCCCATCAGTACCCCCAGAACTGAGATGAGCCCATCGCTACCCCCAGACCTCAGATTAGCCCATCGCTACCCCCAGACCTCAGATTAGCCCATCGCTACCCCCAGACCTCAGATTAGCCCATCGCTACCCCCAGACCTCAGATTAGCCCATTAGTACCCCCAGACCTCAGAATAGCCCATCAGTACCCCCAGACCTCAGAATAGCCCATCAGTACCCCCCAGACCTCAGAATAGCCCATCAGACCTCAGATCAGCCCATCAGACCTCAGATCAGACTCAAATAAAAAATCATCTTACCTGTCCTGCTCTGCGGCTCCTCTTCAGCTGTCGTGCTCCCATCTTCCCGGCCTGCGCTGCACTGTCACATGACTGTGTGCAGCGTCAGGTCATAGTGCGCGCACTACGTCCTGATGCTGTACGGGGTCAGGACAGTGCAGCGCAGGCCAGAAAGATGGGCGCGCGACAGCTGAAGAGGAGCCATGGCTCAGACCAGGGAGAGTAAAAATTACCTGCGCTCGCGACGCTTCGCTCCCCGCTCCTAATACATAGGAGCACTTCCATACTTTAGAAATTACACTTATTGTACACTTATTAATTCAAAAAGCTTTGCAACAGTTTTTTTTAAAGCAAGTACACAATGTGATACAGTCTGTAGCAAAGATATATGACAATATTTGCTAGAAAATACCTCTGATCGCATTTGGTTTACTTTTTACTTGAAAAAAGTGCAATAGGTTTGTTGCAAAAAAAATAAAAATTAAAATGACACATTGTCAATTGCAACTATGATGCTTAAAACATTATCAGCCAGTAGCCCCAATTATTTACCTATCTGTGAATACCATGAGTTTAAAACTCTTGTTTTTTTATTTTGTGGAATATGGGAAATAGTAATAGGGACGGTGTTCTTGGGATGCAACTCATCCTTCTTTTTCCTCCAAACACGATGAGTGAATTTTAGACCAAAAAGTTCTAATTTGGTCTCATCTGACCACATGACTTTCTCCCATGCCTCTGGATCATCCAGATGGTCATTCGCAAACTTTAGACGGGCCTGGACATGTGATGACTTGAGCAGGGGAACCTTCCGTGCAATGCATGATTTAAAACCATGACGGCGTAGTGTTCTACCGACAGTGACCTTTTAAACTGTGGTCCCAGCTTTCTTCATGTCATTGACCAGCTCCTCCCTTGTAGTTCTGGGCTGATTCCTCACCTTTCTTATCATCAGTAATACCCCACGAGGTGAGATCTTGCATGGAGCCCCAGTCCGAGGGAGACTGACAGTCGTCTTTAGCCTCTTCCATTTTCTAACAGTTGCTCTATTTTCATCAAGCTGCTTGGCAATTGCCCCGTAGCCCTTTCCAGCCTTGTGGAGGTCCACAATTTTGTCTCTGGTGTCTTTTTACAGCTCTTTGGTCTTGCCCATGGTAGTAGTTAGCGTCTGACTGACTTTGGGGTGGACAGGGGTCTTTAACGAGCGCAGACAGGTGCTACTAAGTTAGATTAATGAGTGGAGTAGAGGTGGACTTTTAAAAGGCACAGTAACAGGTCTTTGAGAGTCAGAATTCTTGCTGTTTCTCAGGTGTTCAAATACTTATGTGCAGCAGTGCAAGACAAATACATGTATAAAAAAGGTGGTTTAGGGGGAGCCAGGTCACCACTGAGGAAGAAGTCAGCACCCCTTGGGACTTCGAAACGCGTCTGGGAGGAACCTGGACCCCACATTACCACCATTTTTTGGCGTACGCAAGGAGATCTACAGCTACACCTCCCTTACCAATAACCTCCTAAGTGATCAACTCGTCCTACATCAAGTTCGTAAACTCCTCAGAGTGATACACTCTGATTTACAAGCAAGGAGAAATCGAATATTTGGGACGCTGAGGAAACGGTGACTGAACAAACCGTATTGAGAAGTGGAGGTAAGGGATTTAAATAGCTTGAAAAAAGGTGGGACGCCACCTAGAGCTAATAACTGCTGAACTTTAATTTGATAAGTTCCATGAACTGTGATATATACATATTTGGAATAACTTCTACTATTAAATCCGAAAATCCTGCGACTGCACTACAATAATGATAATCGGCGAATATTTTATACCGAATCAATGGTGACATTCGATCAATTTCTCATTGAAAACTATTGAGCAATAACACATTCAGTGCTCTAGTGTTGAGAATTTAACTTTCTGGATCCATTCAATCAGATTGCAGACAAGTACCCATTTGCTGTCTGATGTGTGTTTATATATACACTATAAGTGATTATATTGTCAATTGTGACTTTTTATTATTATGTTATTTAATTTCTGTACAAATTACGTACTTTGTATGACATTTTAACCATTTTATTGCATTAATAAAGCGACCTGTTTTGAGCAAATTTCCCAGATATTGAGTGCCATATCTCCACTATTAATTAAAATTCTTTACTTCTGGTGTTTGGAGTTCACACCTAGATACTGAGCACCTCCCCATCCTATGGAGTAGTAGAGCCACTCCATTTTTGTTAAATTTTTAGCAAGACAAATACATTCTTTAAAATTCATACAATGTGATTTCCTTAATTAAAAAAAAATAATTCTGTCTCTCAGAGTGGGAATGCACTTACAATGTGAATTTCAGACCCCTCCATGAAGTGGGAGAACTTACAAAATCACAGGGTTTTCAAATACTTCTGTTCCTCACTGTAGTTTCTTCTGATACGATGGGTTTTAGAATTTGATTTCCTCAAAAATCATTTTCCGTATATATCAAAACAACTTGTCTCCTGTGTGAATTCTTTGATGCCTCTTAAGTGTCAAGTGAGTAATAAAACATTTTCCACATTCTGAGCATGAATATGGCTTCTCTCCTGTGTGACTTCTCTGATGTATAACAAGATGTGTTTTCTCAGTAAAACATTTCCCACATTCTGAACATGAATATGGCTTCTCTCCTGTGTGACTTCTCTGATGTATAACAAGATGTGCTTTCTCAGTAAAACATTTCCCACATTCTGAACATGAATATGGCTTCTCTCCTATGTGATATCTCCAATGTCTAACAAGACTTGATTTGTCTGAAAAACGTTTGTCACATTCTGAACATATATATGGTTTCTCTCCTGTGTGAATTCTTTGATGTTCTCTAAGACTGCCACTCGTAACAAAACATTTCCAACATTCTGAACATGAAAATGGCTTTACTCCTGTGTGAAGTCTTTGATGTATAATCAGACTTGATTTACTTGCAAAACATTTCTCACATTCTGAACAGGAATACAGATTCTCTCCTGTGTGAATTCTCTCATGTACAACAAGATATGATTTTGTTGTAAAACATTTCCCACATTCTAAACAAGAATATGGCTTCACCCGTGTGTGAAACGTCTTCTTTGCTTTGTGACTTCTCTCATGTCTAACAAGACTTGATTTTCTTGTAAAGCAATCCCCACATTCTGAACAAGAATATGGCTTCACCCGTGTGTGAATTCTCTCATGTATAACAAGATATGATTTTGTTGTAAAACATTTCCCACATTCTGGACATGAATACGGCTTCTCTCCTGTGTGAATTCTCTCATGTACAACAAGATATGATTTTGTTGTAAAACATTTCCCACATTCTGAACATGAATATGGCTTCTCTCCCCTGTGCATTCTCTCATGTTGAAAACATTTCCGTTTCTCTGTAAAGCACTTTGCACATTCTGAACATGAATATGGCTTCTTTCCAGTGTTTTTTTTTTTGTGTGTAGAAAGTCTTGATCTTTTTGTGAACTCTATACCACCTTGAAACCTTTTACCCCCTTTCTGACCTGTATATGTGGTAACAATCTGTGATTGGTCAGGAGAAGCTTCCTCAAGATTAGGGGGGTTAAATGATAGATCTGTACTGTGAACTCCTGGATGAACATTAAGAGTGATTACGTTTTCTCCTGAAGAGCGCTGCCTGATGTCTTCATCTTGTGGTTTATAATTTAAGGATTTTGTGGAATTTGCTGTTAAGATAAAAATTGGAATTTGTGATTTATTTTCATACCATGGAGTAGTCAAACTTATAACATTTCTATTAGACTGGAAGTTGATACAAAAGCATGGGTAGAGCTTTTACAGGCTTTATTGAAGCAGTTTGAGCTGGGAAACCATTTCTACTTATAATTTACCTTTAGTGTAAAGCTCAGCTTCTATTACCACTTTTTCTATGGAACGTTATCAGCAGACCATGGTCTGACCTTTTCTAGTCCTAATCCCTTTACTACTTTTTTCCATTTTCTTTTCTTCATGATCTTATTTTTATATTGTTACTGTTTTTGTTTCTGGTTGCTGTGTCTCCTAAAAATCCATTTTTTTGCTCTAAGGTGCACAATTGCTTTTATTTATCTTTCTTTTCTATTTTAGTATGACTACAATGAAGATAACCTCATACTGTACAATGTCCAGGGCCTTAAAGGGAACCTGTCACCGGGATTTTGTGTATAGAGCTGAGGACATGGATTGCTAGATGGCCGCTAGCACATCTGCAATACCCAGTCCCCATAGCTCTGTGTGCTTTTATTGTGTAAAAAAACCCGATTTGATATATATACAAATTAACCTGAGATAAGTCCTGTCCCGGAGATGAGTCCAGAGTGAAGAAGCCCAGCACCGCCCCGCATCCTCAGAATCTCCTTCTTGCTCCCCGACGTCAGAAAGCTAGAGCGCCGTAATCTCGCGATGCATGAACGTCATAGTGTTCCTTCCCTGTGCTGGCATCAGCCTCAGGGAAGGAACTGCGCATGCGCTAGCTCACGCATCGCGAGATTACGGTGCTCTAGCTTTCTGACGTTGGGGAGCAAGGAGGAGATTTTCCATGTTATAATGGCAAATAATAAAATCTACAGAACACCGAACCCAAACTTCAGTCCGGGTACCACATTCATTTTTTTATCACGCGCGTGCAAAATGCATTGCACTCACATGGAAAAAACTGAACAACGCAACGCAATTGCAGTCAAAACTGACTGAAATTGCGCGTGTACATGAGCGTTTTTCCCGCAATCCACCCGCGATGCATCCGGATCAAATCTGGGACACCCGTGTGAAAGGGGCCTAAAAAGTTCACACTCTCCAACAGAATAATTATTTATCAATGAGAAGAAGCCACAAGGATGACTATGGATCCCATCAGACTGCTGAGATAATACTGCTCCTACTCCTATAGAGGATGGATCAACTTCCAGGAAAAATGGCTTCTTGATGTCGTAACAGATCGCCGGAGAAACAGGACTGGAGGAGACTACAACTTGCACTGCAAAGTCTGACCAATTATGACAATTTGCTCCTTCACGAGTAGGGGAGCGACCACTTTGAAATAATTTTTGATTGACTTTCTGTAATAATTGCCAAAACCAAGGTATCTCTGAAGTGCTTGAAGGCCCACTGCATGTGGCCAATTTTGGATGGTTGAGACATTTTCAGGTGCCATATGTTCACCAGCTAAGAGGCTCCATTACATGTCACTGCACACACGTGTATATCACTGCACATGACGGATCTTACCCTGTGATATAAGAGGCTGGAGCTCCTCTATTACATGTCACTGCACACACGTGTATACACTGCACATGACGGGTCTTACCTTGTGATATAAGAGGCCGGTGCTCCTCCATTACATGTCACTGCACACACGTGTACACACTGCACATGACGGCTCTTACCTTGTGATATAAGAGGCTGGTTCTCCTCCATCATGGCCTCCTTGTACAGATCCTTGTGTCCTTCTATATACTCCCACTCCTCCATGGAGAAATAGACAGTGACATCCTGACACCTTACAGGAACCTGACAACACAATGACACCGTCATCACCCAGACCCCTCCAGTGCTGTTACTGGAGAATTTCCCAGCATTCCCAGCAGTGTCACCTCTCCAGTCAGCAGCTCCATCATCTTGTGGGTGAGTTCTAGGATCTTCTGCTCATGTATCAGGGGGTGAGGGGGAGGCTCTGTGATGGGGTTAGGGGTCCTGCTCCGCCCTCCTGACTCCTGGAGATGGATGATGGGAGTCACACAGTCCCCCGATGTCTTCTTCGCTATTGTGTACTCCTGTGGATGAGGAGAGAGACACTTGAAAAAAAAAAAAATCTTTAAACACCACCTCTCCACAGGATGAACCCTATTACCATATTGCTGCCTGATATGGTTGATTCTGCTGATTAAAATAATGCCGCTCGGTGTCTCTTGATGCGGTAAGAGCTTTTGGTTCCACTGAATGGTCATTTCTTTTTCACCTTCTTCATAAATCTGGGTTTGGAGAAGTATTCATTGACTGGATATCTATAACGGGTAAGTCTCCTAAGGCCGCTGGATCAGTTAATAGTCTGCTCTACCATAATTATGACTTATTTAGAGGAACCAGTCAGGGATGTCCCCTTCATCTTTTTTCTGTTTGCTGTGGCTATTGAGCCTTTAGCTGTTATCCTTAAAGGGATCCAAACCTAGATTTATGGAGAACGTGTTATGCATCTCATTAAACACACGTGGGATTTTTTTGAGGCTCTATATATATTGGTCCAAATCCTCACTAAATCCTATCTTGTCTTCGCTAGAAAATGGCCACAAGCAATGTGGGTTATAGACAGTTAATACATGTAAATAGCTCAGGATATACACTACTCAGCAAAAGTTATATTTGGCTTGTGGGTGAAATTTTAGGTTGAAACTACAATGCACGCTAACCTTTACAGGAGAACTTAATGTGACCTGCTCTAAACGTTTGAATGCACATGTCCAACTGTTCAATGTTTCAGTACTTTTTGCACAACTTGCTGTTATCTAACAAGGAGCTTAACGGAAAAATTCACAACAGGTGTTTGATCCATGAATCGCCCAATAAATTTCCTGGTTCAATTAGAACTGTTATTTAAACAGTCCTCCTCATCATGCTGTTCACATTTTGACATCATGAGACCAAGACGACACCTAACAATTTATCAACAGTACCTCACCATTGCAAGTCTTCAAGCAGGATGTTCTCAGACGGAAGTGGCCACTGAGCTTAGAGTGTCACAGAGTGTCTTCAGCAGGTTGCAACAAAGAGACTTGAAGAGTCACAGAAAGTAGATGTCCTTTGGCCACATCCCACACTCATGACCGCTTCATTGTGAACAATGCCCTGCAGGACTGGATGATGGATGCCACACAACTCCATGCGCATTTAAGGGAGGAGAGAGGCACCCCAGTGTCACATCAGACCCTGTAAGGGTACTTTCAGACTAGCGTTATTCTTTTCCGGCATTGAGTTCCGTCCTAGGGGCTCGATACCGGAAAAGAACTGATAAGTTTTATCCTAATGCATTCTGAATAGAGAGCAATCCGGTCAGGATGCATCAGGATGTCTTCAGTTCAGTCTTTTTGACTTTTCAGGTTTTATCTCCGTCCAAAATTCCGGAACACTTGCCATTGACATGCATTAATGCCAGATCCGGCGCCAAGTGTTTGGGCAAAACGGATCCGGCATTGCGGTCTGCGCATGCTCAGACCGCAAAAAATGTGAAAAAAAATAAATGTCGGATCCGTTTTTCCCGATGACACCGGAGAGATGGATCCAGCATATCAATGCATTTGTCAAACCGATCAGGATACGATCAGTTTGCATAAGTTTTGACCTAAAAAAAGCTAAATTTTGCCAAGAGAGGCCATAGGCCTAACTAACTGGGACAACGTCCTCAAAAATAAAAATACAGCCACAAAATGGGATACTTTTAAAAGCATCTTAAAATCGAATTGTGAGAGGTACATATCTTATAGGAATAAAAGGTTAAGGAACAATAAGAAACCAATGTGGATAAATAGAACTGTAAAGAAGGCAATAAAATGACAAAAAGAAAGCATTTAAATAACTAAAACAGGAGGGTAGCGAGGAAGCACTGAAAAACTATAAAGGAAAAAAAATTAATATGTAAAAAACTAATAAAAGCAGCCAAACTAGAGACTAAGAGATTAATTGCCAAAGGGAGTAAAACTAACCCTAAAGTGTCGGCCTTCTACAGAGTAATGAGGGGGGAGTTGCAGAGAGCGACGAGGAGAAAGCAAAGCTGTTAAATATTTTTTTTCTCCACTGCATTCACTGAAGAAAATAAACTGACAGATCAAATGCAGAATGTGAAAGTACATTTCCCATTAAAAGTGCCCTGTCTGACTCAGGAAGAAGTACAGCAGCGTCTTAAAAATATTAAAATAGACAAATTGCCAGGACCAGATGGCACCCCCTTCCCGTATCCTAAGAGAATTAAGTAATGTCATAGCCAGAACCTTATTTCTGATATTTAAGGACTCTATACTGACAGGGAGTGTTCCACAGGATTGGCGCATATCAAATGTGGTGCCAATATTCAAAAAGGTTCCAAAAACAGAGCCTGGAAACTATAGGCCGGTAAGTTTAACATCTGTTGTGGGTAAACTGTTTGAAGGTTTTCTAAGAGATGCTATCTTGGAGTATGTGAATGAAAATAAGCAAAAAACGCCATATCAACATGGCTTCATGAGGGATTGGTCATGCCAAACTAATTTAATCAGTTTATATGAGGAGGTAAGTTCTAGACTTGACAGTGGTAAATCAATGGATGTCGTATATCTGGACTTCTTCAAAGCATTTGACACTGTACCACATAATAAGTTAGTATATAAAATGAGAATGCTCAGACTGGGAGAAAATGTCTGTATGTGGGTAAGTAACTGGCTCAGCGATAGAAAACAGAGGGTGGTTATTTACGGTACACACTTAGATTGGGTCACTGTCACTAGCAGAGTACCTCAGGGGTCAGTATTGGGCCCTATTCTCTTCAATATATTTATTGTAGAAGGCTTGCACAGTAAAATATCAATTTTTGCAGATGACACTAAACTGTGAGGACAGTATACTGTATATATACTACAGAGGACAGTATACTGTATATATACACTACAGAGGACAGTATACTGCTACAGATGAATCTGGATAGATTGGAGTCTTGGGCAGAGAAGTGTCAGATGATGTGTAACACTGACAAATGTAAGGTTATACACATGGGAAGGAATAATGCAAGTCACCTGTACATACTAAATGGTAAAACACTGGGTAACATTGACATGGAAAAGGATCTAGGAATTTTAGTGAACAGCAAACTAAGCTGTAGAAACCAGTGTCAGGCAGCTGATGCCAAGGCCAATAAGATAATGGGTTGCATCAAAAGGGGCATAGATGCGCGTGATGAGAACATAGTCCTACCACTTTACAAATCACTAGTCAGACCACACATGGAGGACTGTGTACAGTTCTGGGCTCCTGTAAACAAGGCAGACATTTCAGAGCTGGAGAGGGTTCAGAGCAGGGCAACTACTGGAATGGGGGAAACTACAGTACCCTGAAAGATTATCAAAATTAGGGTTCTTCACTTTAGAAAAAAGACGACTGAGGGGAGATCTACCATATTTTTCGCTTTATAAGACGCACCTGATAAGACGCACCTAGGTTTTTGAGGAGGAAAATAAGAGAAAAATATTTTGAACCAAAAGGTGTGCTTTTGGTAGGTTTTGAACTAATGGTGGTCTGTGGATGACGCACTGTTATGGGGATCTGTGGATGACGCACTGTTATGGGGATCTGTGGATGACGCACTGTTATGGGGGGATCTGTGGATGACGCACTGTAATGGGGGGATCTGTGAATGACACTGAGGGGGGATCTGTGGATGACACTGAGGGGGGCTCTGTGGATGACACTGAGGGGGGCTCTGTGGATGACACTGAGGGGGGCTCTGTGGATGACACTGAGGGGGGCTCTGTGGATGACACTGAGGGGGGCTCTGTGGATGACACTGAGGGGGGCTCTGTGGATGACACTGAGGGGGGCTCTGTGGATGACACTGAGGGGGGCTCTGTGGATGACACTGAGGGGGGCTCTGTGGATGACACTGAGGGGGGCTCTGTGGATGACACTGAGGGGGGCTCTGTGGATGACACTGAGGGGGGGCTCTGTGGATGACACTGAGGGGGGGCTCTGTGGATGACACTGAGGGGGGGGCTCTGTGGATGACACTGAGGGGGGGGCTCTGTGGATGACACTGAGGGGGGGGGCTCTGTGGATGACACTGAGGGGGGGGGGCTCTGTGGATGACACTGAGGGGGGGGCTCTGTGGATGACACTGAGGGGGGGCTCTGTGGATGACACTGAGGGGGGCTCTGTGGATGACACTGAGGGGGGCTCTGTGGATGACACTGAGGGGGGCTCTGTGGATGACACTGAGGGGGGCTCTGTGGATGACACTGAGGGGGGCTCTGTGGATGACACTGAGGGGGGCTCTGTGGATGACACTGAGGGGGGCTCTGTGGATGACACTGAGGGGGGCTCTGTGGATGACACTGAGGGGGGCTCGGCTCTGTGGATGACACTGAGGGGGGCTCTGTGGATGACACTGAGGGGGGCTCTGTGGATGACACTGAGGGGGGCTCTGTGGATGACACTGAGGGGGGCTCTGTGGATGACACTGAGGGGGGCTCTGTGGATGACACTGAGGGGGGCTCTGTGGATGACACTGAGGGGGGCTCTGTGGATGACACTGAGGGGGCTCTGTGGATGACACTGAGGGGGGCTCTGTGGATGACACTGAGGGTGGCTCTGTGGATGACACTGAGGGGGGCTCTGTGGATGACACTGAGGGGGGCTCTGTGGATGACACTGAGGGGGGCTCTGTGGATGACACTGAGGGGGGCTCTGTGGATGACACTGAGGGGGGCTCTGTGGATGACACTGAGGGGGGCTCTGTGGATGACACTGAGGGGGGCTCTGTGGATGACACTGAGGGGGGCTCTGTGGATGACACTGAGGGGGGCTCTGTGGATGACACTGAGGGGGGCTCTGTGGATGACACTGAGGGGGGCTCTGTGGATGACACTGAGGGGGGCTCTGTGGATGACACTGAGGGGGGCTCTGTGGATGACACTGAGGGGGGCTCTGTGGATGACACTGAGGGGGGCTCTGTGGATGACACTGAGGGGGGCTCTGTGGATGACACTGAGGGGGGCTCTGTGGATGACACTGAGGGGGGCTCTGTGGATGACACTGAGGGGGGCTCTGTGGATGACACTGAGGGGGGCTCTGTGGATGACACTGAGGGGGGCTCTGTGGATGACACTGAGGGGGGCTCTGTGGATGACACTGAGGGGGGCTCTGTGGATGACACTGAGGGGGGCTCTGTGGATGACACTGAGGGGGGCTCTGTGGATGACACTGAGGGGGGGCTCTGTGGATGACACTGAGGGGGGCTCTGTGGATGACACTGAGGGGGGCTCTGTGGATGACACTGAGGGGGGCTCTGTGGATGACACTTATGTCATCCACAGATCCCCATAAGTGTCATCTACAGATCCCCCATCAGATGGTTCAGTGTGGAGGGAGGAGGCGGGGACACTTATGGCGGGGCCCGGTGCAGTGACTCTACTCTAATACACCGGGCCCCGCAACTGTTACATTCAATTTGATCTCTATATCTAATTGTATACACGCTGTATGGTACTTACTGTAGTACCGGAAGTCTAACATTAAGACGGCGCAGACCGGCATCTCCCTCGGTCATGCGCCGCCTGTCGCAGCTCCCTCCTGATGCGCCACCTGCACCAGCTCCCTCTATCATGCGCCGCCTGCCCCAGCTCCCTCCTCATGCGCCGCCTGCCTGCTTATCTCACTTTATGAATGAACAGGCAGGCGGCGCATGACAGAGTGAGCTGGGGCAGGCGCTGTATGACAGAGGGAGCTGGGGCAGGCGGCGCATCAAGAGGGAGCTGCGGCAGGTGCTGCGCCGTCTTAATGTTATACCTCCGGTACTACAGTAAGTACCGTACAGCGCGTCTACAATTAGATATAGAGATCAAATTGAATGTTTAACAGTTGCGGGGCCCGGTGTATTAGAGTAGAGTCACTGCACCGGGCCCCGCCATAAGTGTCCCCGCCTCCTCCCTTCACACTGATACTTTGCTGGCCGCGCTGTGCAGCATAGCGGCCAGCGAAGTATTCGTTTTATAAGACGCACGGCCATTTCCCCCCCACTTTTGGGGGGGGAAAAAGTGCGTCTTATAAAGCGAAAAATACGGTAATAACTATGTATAAATATATCAGAGGTCAGTACAGAGATCTATCCCATCATCTATTTATCCCCAGGACTGTGACGAGGGGACATCCTCTGCATCTGGAGGAAGGAAGGTTTGTACACAAACATAGAAGAGGATTCTTTACGGTAAGAGCAGTGAGACTATGGAGCTCTCTGCCTGAGGAGGTGGTGATGGTGAGTACAATAAAGGAATTCAAGAGGGGCCTGGATGTATTTCTGGAGTGTAATAATATTACAGGCTATAGCTAATAGAGAGGGGTTGTTGATCCAGGGAGTTATTCTGATTGCCTGATTGCAGTAGGGAAGGAATTTTCTTCCCCTAAAGTGGGGAAAGTTGGCTTCTACCTCACAGCTGATTTTTTGCCTTCCTCTGGATCAACTTGCAGGATAACAGGCCGAACTGGATGGACAGATGTCTTTTTTCGGCCTTATATACTATGTAACTGTTGTGTGAATGGTATTTCACTTTCACTTTGTGCGGACATCTAATAAACCTTATCTCTAAATTACTGGAAGGTTATCAACACTTTTTTAAGTCACCTTCATATCAGTAAGATAAGGATCGAGCAATAATGAGTGTTTATAATGTAAGAGAGCAGAAATAAGGAGCCATCAGCTAAGCTGCCTGATGGAAAAAAGCAAAAATTCTGAGCCTGCTACTAGAGAATCTCATTGTACTTTTAATAAAGACCAATTGAAAACATTATTCTTAGCTTAAAAAGAGTACAATGCAATAATAATAAAAAAAACTGCCCCCAAAGGGTGTACATAGCCTTTAAAGCCCATTCGAGGGGAAGACCGACAGAAACGTGTTTTATACCATGAGACACTATGGATAATGTGCCATAATACAAGATTTGTAAGGAGTGTTAACACCATGTATTCAGCATATAGTTCCATCTTTGTGGAACAGTCTGCTTTCCAGGATTTAAACTGCACTTTATGGTTTGAGAATAATAAATGTATGTCGTGAACAAGAACCGGTGCTGTTCAAAAAGTGTAGACATGTGGCAGATTGATCCTGCTGACACATGCTTTTCAAGTGGATGTGCGGTTCCCTGTGACAGTTGTGGCCATGCAGGCTGGCTGCATGCTCTCTCGTGTGCTGGCTGCAGGCCAACACCTGTGTATGCTGGTTGCGGTGTTGTGTGTGAACTGTTGTCTTTGTGTGTCTCCCCACTTCTATATCTCTGTGGCTCCGGTCACCAGTGCTGTGCACACTGGCTGCATGCACTTTGTGTACTGGCTGTGGCGTTCCCATGAGTGCTGCTTCTGTGATGCGTGCTGGCTGCGGCCTTGTGTATGAACATGGTCTGAGTATGGATGCATTTGTGTTTGTATCACTGTGCGGTTCTGTCACTCCTTGTTGTTGTGTAGACGGCTGCCTGTAACCTTGTACTGGCTACATTAATCCTGTGTATGCAGATTGTCGTTGGGGCATTCTGTGACTGTGTAAACTGACACTTGTGATTGTATATTTCAAGTTTCTGGTTACTCCTGGTTCTGGTGGGGTTAACATTCCCTGGTCTGTTCCTGGGTGTAGCTTATAAGGTGCCTCCTTATGCAGCTAAATCTATCTGTAAGCTGTGGGGCTTGGTGTCAAATCTGTCTTGTGCCTTGCTGGGTGTAGCCGCTTGCTGGTGACCCAGGAGGTTTTGCCAACTGGCCTTCTGTGTGGTGTCGTCTGGTAAAGCATTGTTGTATCCTTGGCCATGCCTTGCCTGATCTTCTGTACCTGTTTTGTGTCTTGATCCTGTCTGTTCCTTGTATAGCCTGGCAGTGCTCTACTGCTTCTGATCCTGTCTGTTCCATGTACAGCCTGGCAGTGCTCCACTGCTTCTGACCCTGTCTGTTCCATGTATAGCCTGGCAGTGCTCCACTGCTTCTGACCTTGTCTGTTCCATGTATAGCCTGGCAGTGCTCCACTGCTTCTGATCCTGTCTGTTCCATGTATAGCCTGGCAGTGCTTACCTGCTCCTGATCCTGTCTGTTCCATGTATAGCCTGGCAGTGCTCCACTGCTTCTGATCCTGTCTGTTCCATGTATAGCCTGGCAGTGCTTACCTGCTCCTGATCCTGTCTGTTTCATGTACAGTGGCCTGGCAGTGCTCCACTGCTTCTGATCCTGTCTGTTCCATATATAGCCTGGCAGTGCTCCACTGCTTCTGATCCTGTCTGTTCCATGTATAGCCTGGCAGTGCTCCACTGCTTCTGATCCTGTCTGTTCCATGTATAGCCTGGCAGTGCTTACCTGCTCCTGATCCTGTCTGTTTCATGTACAGTGGCCTGGCAGTGCTCCACTGCTTCTGATCCTGTCTGTTCCATATATAGCCTGGCAGTGCTCCACTGCTTCTGACCCTGTCTGTTCCATGTATAGCCTGGCAGTGCTCCACTGCTCCTGACCCTGTCTGTTCCATGTATAGCCTGGCAGTGCTCCACTGCTTCTGATCCTGTCTGTTCCATGTACAGCCTGGCAGTGCTTACCTGCTCCTGATCCTGTCTGTTCCATGTACAGCCTGGCAGTGCTCCACTGCTTCTGATCCTGTCTGTTCCATGTATAGCCTGGCAGTGCTCCACTGCTTCTGATCCTGTCTGTTCCATGTATAGCCTGGCAGTGCTCACCTGATTATGATCCTGTCTGTTCCACATATAGCCTGGCAGTGCTCCACTGCTCCTGTCTGTTCCATGTACAGCCTGGCAGTGCTCCACTGCTCCTGATCCTGTCTGTTCCATGTACAGCCTGGCAGTGCTCCACTGCTTCTGATCCTGTCTGTTCCATGTATAGCCTGGCAGTGCTCCACTGCTTCTGACCCTGTCTGTTCCATGTACAGCCTGGCAGTGCTCCACTGCTTCTGATCCTGTCTGTTCCATGTACAGCCTGGCAGTGCTCCACTGCTCCTGATCCTGTCTGTTCCATGTACAGCCTGGCAGTGCTCCACTGCTTCTGATCCTGTCTGTTCCATGTATAGCCTGGCAGTGCTCCACTGCTTCTGACCCTGTCTGTTCCATGTATAGCCTGGCAGTGCTCCACTGCTCCTGACCCTGTCTGTTCCATGTATAGCCTGGCAGTGCTCCACTGCCAGTGATCCTGTCTGTTCCATGTATAGCCTGGCAGTGCTCCACTGCTTCTGACCCTGTCTGTTCCATGTATAGCCTGGCAGTGCCCACCTGCTTCTAAATCTGTCTGTTTCATGTATAACCTGGCAGTGCCCCACTGTTTCTGATCCTGTCTGTTCCATGTATAGCCTGGCAGTGCTCAACTGCTTCTGATCCGGTCTGTTCCATGTATAGCCTGGCAGTGCTCCACTGCTTCTGATCCATGTATAGCCTGGCTGTGCTTTCTGCTTTTGTTCCTGTCCTGCTTCGTGACAGGGCTCCTGGGTTCTCCAGAGGGAGGACATCTAGTCTGCGTGCATCTCTGCCTGTGACCACCATACTTCCGCTTTGCATGTGGTCCAGGCATCTGCTTGTGTAATGGTTCCCGTTTGTCTTCTCTAATCCATGTCCTGAGGTCATGTTGGGTTCCAGTCCTTTGTCTGCGTTCACTGCTGGTGCTTTCCGCACTCTGGGTTTGGCCTCCTTCCTTGCTGGTGCACTTGGTTCAATGGTAGCGCTACCACTATTGCCTATACTGATTTACTGTCATGTTCCTTTATTACATGTGTAATAAAGTATTCAGTTGGTTTCCTGCTCTGTTACCTGTCTCGACCTGTTTGCGAGACGTTCCGGGGGCTGGGCAGATCTCCAGAAGAGGAGAGTGAACCATGGACTCTCCTCCTACTGTCATCTTCTATGTGTCTATATAGATGTCAGACTACCGGTAGAAATAGTCCCTCCAGGCCACACTTCCCTATCTGATCATCTTGTTCCTGGCCCTTTCCTCCTGGGTACAACGTGCCTACTTACCTTCTCATGGCTCAACATGACTATTGGTCACTGGTCACATGATAAATCACTCACTATATTGGGGGCTGATCTTCAGGTTGTCCGTCACTTGGAAGGTCTGGAGGCCGTTCTCCAGGACCCTGGACTCTTCCTATCACTTCCTTTGATGGATTCTCCTTCCCGATGTCTGACTTGTTACAGAATACAATAAAGAGGAGAGAAATCTAGAAAAGTTTACCTCTCCGCTCAGCAGGGAGATGATCTCCAAGGTGAGGTCTAATATTCTTCTGCGGATCTCCTTCCTGTCCATCCTTCGTGGCTCATTCAGGAGAAGGTTCGTATTGCTGGTTTTCTTCATCCCCCCTCCAAAAAAAGAAATAAAGGTTAATCAGTGAGTCCTATGTCCCCTACAATGAGGCCGAGAAAAAGTAAAACTCATCCCGCAAAACTGAGACCTTAATAAGCTGCACTGATGGGAAAATCTTTGAGCTCGATGTGTATCTAAGCTCCTGGCAGTGCAGTGTGTGTAGGCAGGAGACTGAGCTACATGTATATCTAAGCTGCTGGCAGTGCAGTGTGCATCTAAGCTCCTGGAATTGCAGTGTGTATCTAAGCTTCTGGAGTGCAATCTATGGAGGCAGGAGACTCTGAGCTCCATGTGTATCTAATCCAAAACACAGATGATTATTAATATACTTGTGTTTGTCCATCATTATACTTTTAAAATTCAGTACACTAGTGAGGGAAACATGGCAGGAAAGCTGAAGATGGAAGATATCCTGACCCTGGGTAGGGCCTAGGTGAGAAGGCTTGTCCCCAATGCCTAGCAGTCAGTCTGACAGCCAATCAGAAGGAAGGATATTGGCTGGTCTAGCAGGCTCGATGGTAGCTCTGAAGCAGAGATGCCGTTGTACGCTCGGCCACTAATGTGATAGGACATGTCTGCCATGTCTGTGACAGATACAGCAGGTAGTCACACAAGCCAGCCAGCGTGGACAGTGTAGGGATTAAGAAGAAGATATACTTAGTTGGGTAGATTGAATTACTAGGGAGAAAGTCAGGTTTTATCATTAGGGACAGGACAGGGTTAGATTTAGTATATGGTTGTTACAGGGCTGGAGCTGTTCACATGTACACAGGCTGCTGCACTGATCCTTAAAGAAACAGTCCACAGTTTTTATGTGGAGGAGCCAGCCTTTACCAAAAACGTATTTTCCCATCATCACCAGCAGCATATATTTCACCAGAGATTACGCAATTGCGCCTTTTTCCTTTTCAAAAACCTGTTGCAGAGATTCTTCTATATATACGTGAGCATCATTGTTTTTGTTTTGTTGTGTGGCCAGGAAACATCTATGTGTGTCCAATAATCTGACCTCCCACCTGGATATGTCGCTGCCGTACCACTTAGTGGTTGTCACTGCCTTTAGGCAACTGATGGCATGTGTTCAGCTGGGAAAACGGATGCAAAAATACCTAGCTGTCATTATTTCTAAAAAATTAAAATAAAAATCCATCCTGCCTTGTACGCTTACATGGCACAGAATGTGGGCTGCTCCTTTAAATTCTCGCTGTGTAGCAAGGTGTATGCCACTATGGACACAAGGAGCAACTGTTATGGGCAGGGGCAGTACATGTCATTCACAGCTCACTGGTTCAATGTTTTGCATGGTAGCAGGAACTAGACACCACAGTAAACAGGCCAGGTCCTATTGACACTTTCACTTTTGTTTCAGTCTGGTTCCCACGCCAGGTGCTAATTCACCTACTCCACGTCCTCCTGAATGGCCATCCTCTTATTCTCAACAGAAACCTGTCTTATGAGCCCGGGTGAGAGAATTCACACAGCGGATCAGTTGCTTAAGTGCATGAAACAGCAAATTTCCCACTGGATGTCTCCCCATCATCTACAACTGGCCTGAGCAAGGTGGATAACAACAATGGCAGGAACATTATGACTGTGCTGCATTTGGGGGAAATAACACGTTCCCTGCATGGCACTTGTGATGTATTTAGTGGTGCAATCGTGGCTTGCAGAAGGTGCTGACAATGTCCAGGAGACTGTCCTTGCAATTCAGCCATTCTTAAGTGGCAATAAACATTCCAACTTGCAGGGATTCCACCATGCATACGCTGGAGCAGCTAATCATTACATCAAGCATGAGAGCATTACCAAGAGTTATTTACAGCTCAGGCGGTGGCAGTTCATCAGGGACAGGTGTCGCAAACTTAGTATCGTTGAAGAGGCCAAAGTAGTGACTACGGGCGAATCAATGATGTTACCCCCTGATATTTATATTAAAGCAAAAGCTCATCCAACAAGGGATGGTGGAAGAAGAACAGCCTCCGCATCTTGCTTGCTGACCTGTAGCTGTTGGCACAATCTAATGGAGAAGCAATGTTTTCAAGTGCTGTGCCAATCAGACGCACACGAGCAGACAGCTACTGCCGCCTGGACAACCAGGTTCAGTCCTAACTGGACTGTGCCTTTTCTCCTGTGGACGGTGTTCTGAACCCCTGGACCTCTGGACAAGTACGCTGGAACAGTGGAGAGAGTATTTAGCTGAGTGGGTGGATCTGTAAGGATTGTTACACACCTCTGGCTTAGGCCAATGGATAGATCTGGCTATTTATCACTGGCCCAATCATGTCACTGTCTGTCTGTCCATCATGTTCCATACTGTATTGTTTCTGCTGCCACCACTACTTCTCCTACACAGCCACATATCTCCTGTCTCTCAGATTAAAAAAAAATCCATTATATCCGGGCCCTACAGCCAGTATCTGCCGTTCTGGCCATTATAACAACTTTTACAAAGCCTTTCCCTCTGTTTACAACAAATGAATTTAAACCCCTTCATCACTTTACTAGTCTGTCCCAGCGGAAGCCACGATAATCACTATATAAGTGACCAGTCTCCACAATCCGAAGGAGACACAAAACTACCTACCCCTTACCTAGGGGCATATGGCCACCTTTACACACAGGGAAGAGCGACCCCAGGGTGCCTTCCACCAACCCCCCTAAAATGTAATATAAGAGGCTGGTGCTCCTCCATTACATGTCACTGCACACACGTGTATACACTGCACATGACGGCTCTTACCTTGTGATATAAGAGGCTGGTGCTCCTCCATTACATGTCACTGCACACACGTGTATACACTGCACATGACGGCTCTTACCCTGTGATATAAGAGGCTGGTGCTCCTCCATTACATGTCACTGCACACACGTGTATACACTGCACATGACGGCTCTTACCTTGTGATATAAGAGGCTGGTGCTCCTCCATTACATGTCACTGCACACACGTGTATACACTGCACATGATGGGTCTTACCTTGTGATATAAGAGGCTGGTGCTCCTCCATTACATGTCACTGCACACACGTGTATACACTGCACATGATGGGTCTTACCTTGTGATATAAGAGGCTGGTGCTCCCCCATTACATGTCACTGCACATACGTGTATACACTGCACATGACGGCTCTTACCCTGTGATATAAGAGGCTGGTGCTCCTCCATTACATGTCACTGCACACACGTGTATACACTGCACATGATGGGTCTTACCTTGTGATATAAGAGGCTGGTGCTCCTCCATTACATGTCACTGCACACACGTGTATACACTGCACATGACGGCTCTTACCCTGTGATATAAGAGGCTGGTGCTCCTCCATTACATGTCACTGCACACACGTGTATACACTGCACATGATGGGTCTTACCTTGTGATATAAGAGGCTGGTGCTCCTCCATTACATGTCACTGCACACACGTGTATACACTGCACATGACGGCTCTTACCCTGTGATATAAGAGGCTGGTGCTCCTCCATTACATGTCACTGCACACACGTGTATACACTGCACATGACGGCTCTTACCTTGTGATATAAGAGGCTGGTGCTCCTCCATTACATGTCACTGCACACACGTGTATACACTGCACATGACGGCTCTTACCTTGTGATATAAGAGGCTGGTGCTCCTCCATTACATGTCACTGCACACACGTCTATACACTGCACATGACGGGTCTTACCTTGTAATATAAGAGGCTTGTGCTCCTCCATCATGGCCTCCTTGTACAGATCCTTGTGTCCTTCTATATACTCCCACTCCTCCATGGAGAAATAGACAGTGACGTCCTGACACCTTAGAGGAACCTGACAACACAATGACACCGTCATCACCCAAACCCATCCAGTGCTGTTACTGGAGAATTTCCCAGCATTCCCAGCAGTGTCACCTCTCCAGTCAGCAGCTCCATCATCTTGTGGGTGAGTTCTAGGATCTTCTGCTCATGTATCAGGGGGTGAGGGGGAGGCTCTGAGATGGGGTGAGGGGTCCTGCTCCGCCCTCCTGACTCCTGGAGATGGATGATGGGAGTCACACAGTCCACCGATGTCTTCTTCACTATTGTGTACTCCTGTGGATGGAGAGAGACACTTAGGGAATAAACCCTTCAGGGGCCATGTGCTCTCCTCCGGCCCTCTCCTCCTGGTACAACGTGCCTACTTACCTTCTCATGGCTCCTACAACATGACTATCGGTCATTGGTCACATGACACATCACTCACCATACTGGGGGCTGATCTTCAGGTTCTCCGTCACTTGGAAGGTCTGGAGGCCGTTCTACAGGACCCTGGTCTCTTCCTATCACTTCCTATGATGGATTCTCCTTCCCGATGTCTGACTTGTTACAGAATACAATAAAGAGGAGAGAAATCTAGAAAAGTTTACCTCTCCGCTCAGCAGGGAGATGATCTCCAAGGTGAGGTCTAATATTCTTCTGCTGATCTCCTTCCTGTCCATCCTTGGTGGTCATTCAGGAGAAGAGGAGAGAACTGGAGGAGCTGGAGGCTTCTAGTACTGCAAGTGCCTTTATGAGAAGAGGAGAGGAAATCATCCAGGGAACAATACCAGATGTCACCTCCAGAACCGCACTTCCTGAGCCTGGAGGGGCCCCGCTTCTCAGAGCCCCCACCACATGGATTACAGGGGCCCCCACATGGAGATTTCTGGTGGCTCCACAGGAGATAAATGTCTGATAGATGCAAGTCCCACCTCTGGGCTGTGCTCAGCTGTGTCCAGAGCTCCTAGAGAAGAGACTGGAGAGAGCTGAGCTCAGGCCGGGCCCCGCTCCATTCATTCTCCTCCTGGATGCAGGGGCCCCTCACCAGGACAGTCAGGGGCCAGCGTATAACAACCCCCACTATCCCCACTACTCCTCCCCATCATACTAAGCTGAGGCGCAGAGAAGGATTCCTTGTGTAATGGAGGAGAATCTCCAGAGGTGACATGTCTGAGCTCTCCACCACACTGTCTCCTCACAGCTCATCTTACCTGCAGGCTGGAGGAATGGCTGATACCAGAGAGAACAAGAGCCCTGACTACCGACCAGGACCTGCCCAGTATCTGCTGCACTGAGCTGAAGGACCTGGGGTGACGTCACCGTCATGTGATCAGTGCAGGGGGCGGGGCTCAGAAGTGACTACCGACCAGGAGCCGCCCAGTATCTGCTGCACTGCCAGAGCTGAAGGACTTGGGGTGACGTCACCGTCATGTGATCAGTGCAGGGGGCGGGGCTCAGAAGTGACTACCGACCAGGAGCCGCCCAGTATCTGCTGCACTGCCAGAGCTGAAGGACCTGGGGTGACGTCACTGTCATATACTGGCACAGGATAGGATAAGGACAGTTTCACATGACAGGAGCCTGTGCATTGCGGGAATCAGTCTCTCTGTGTGAGTGTTGGACCGCGAAACGTGATGGTGGTCTGTCATAACACAGGATCTTCACTGTTGGTTGGTATTATGCTTTTGTTTTGACTATTTATGTTTGTTACTTTCTTACTTTAGAGTGGCCATAGGTTCTGTGTGAACCATGTTTACGTTCAGCCTCTCCTATGTGATGTGAAATTTTCAACAGCCTTTACTAATGGGTAATGTTTTTCAACCATCTCTCCTAACAGTCTATTTATTGCACTGGCATTTTTTTCCGCATATTTCCTGCTCTCAGACCATCAGTACAGTTTTGTTTTTAATCTTTTAAATAGTTTGTGTCCTGCCAATCGTGTTTGTATTGTGGATGGTAATAACATGAATTGTTCTATTAATGCTTATTTAGTGGCGATGTGATGTAATTATAATACCTAATTCCATGTTCCCTTATTGGTCTTGTTCCTATGTAGTATATGGGTTTTCTATTACTTTATAAAGGGAAAGTAGTTTTTGGTGTTTATTTCCAGAAGGATCTTCTCGGTGTCTTCTATGGGGGCAGGTCTCATAGTGTGAGCTCCTCCTCAGTGATGGGATGGATGGACCTCACACAAAAGAATAATTGAGATTCCTCAGTGGTCGAAACCTTTTAATGGCTAACTCAAAAGATGATGACACAATTCTAAGCTTTCCAGGCTACTTAGGCGTCTTTTAAGACAATATCTGAAGATTGACATATGTATGCCAAAATACAGTGTCACGGTGCGGTTCAGCCATGCAGGCTGGCTGCACGCCTTTTACGTACTGGCTGCGGGTGATTCTGTGTAGGCTGGTTGCTTTTGGCTGCATGCTGGCTTTGGTATCTAGTGTGTACCTGCCCGTGTGTGTGGACGCCTTTGGCTGCATCGTCTCCCTGTGGGTATGTCAGGTTGGTTGCGCTCTTGCGTACTGGCTGCGGTGTTCCGGGCATGCTGGTTGCTAGGGGCAACATCCTGTATCACAGCTTTGTGTGCTGTGGTTTCTGGTTACCCCTGACCTGAATTGGCACCTCCCTCTTTGGTTCTGATGGGGTTAACCTCCCCTGGTCGGTTCCTGGGTGTGTCCTTTCAGGTGCGCTCGTTAGGCTGCTATTTCTGCCTTTGAGGATGGAGTGTCTTGGTCAGTCTGTTCTGTCTTGTCTCGGGTGGGTGTTTCACCCTTCTGCTCTGTGTAGTCTGTTTGTCATGCCAGGTTTTGCCCTTTGCTGCTGACCCAAGGGGTCCTACAATCTACACCTCAGTGTGTTCCGCCTGGTTCTGCATTGTTGTCTTCTGGCCTTGTACCTTGCCTTGTACTGTCCTGTATCTGTATAGCCTAGCAGAGCTTATCTGCGTCTGATCTCTGTATCTGTATAGCCTAGCAGAGCTTATCTGCCTCTGATCTCTGTATTTGTATAGCCTAGCAGAGCTTATCTGCCTCTGATCTCTGTATCTGTATAGCCTAGCAGAGCTTATCTGCCTCTGATCTCTGTATCTGTATTGCCTAGCAGAGCTTATCTGCCTCTGATATCTGTATAGCCTAGCAGAGCTTATCTGCGTCTGATCTCTGTATCTGTATAGCCTAGCAGAGCTTATCTGCGTCTGATCTCTGTATCTGTATAGCCTAGCAGAGCTTATCTGCGTCTGATCTCTGTATCTGTATAGCCTAGCAGAGCTTATCTGCGTCTGATCTCTGTATCTGTATAGCCTAGCAGAGCTTATCTGCGTCTGATCTCTGTATCTGTATAGCCTAGCAGAGCTTATCTGCCTCTGATCTCTGTATCTGTATTGCCTAGCAGAGCTTATCTGCGTCTGGTCTCTGTATCTGTATTGCCTAGCAGTGCTTATCTGCGTCTGGTCTCTGTATTGCCTAGCAGTGCTTATCTGCGTCTGGTCTCTGTATCTGTATTGCCTAGCAGTGCTTATCTGCGTCTGATCTATGTATCTGTATTGCCTAGCAGAGCTTATCTGCGTCTGATCTCTGTATCTGTATAGCCTAGCAGAGCTTATCTGCGTCTGGTCTCTGTATCTGTATTGCCTAGCAGAGCTTATCTGCCTCTAATCTCTGTATCTGTATTGCCTAGCAGAGCTTATCTGCGTCTGGTCTCTGTATCACCTAGCAGTGCTTATCTGCGTCTGGTCTCTGTATCTGTATTGCCTAGCAGTGCTTATCTGCGTCTGGTCTCTGTATCTGTATTGCCTAGCAGTGCTTATCTGCGTCTGGTCTCTGTATCTGTATAGACTAGCAGAGCTTATCTGCCTCTGATCTATGTATCTGTATTGCCTAGCAGAGCTTATCTGCCTCTGATCTATGTATCTGTATTGCCTAGCAGAGCTTATCTGCGTCTGATCTCTGTATCTGTATAGCCTAGCAGAGCTTATCTGCCTCTGATCTATGTATCTGTATTGCCTAGCAGAGCTTATCTGCCTCTGATCTCTGTATCTGTATTGCCTAGCAGAGCTTATCTGCGTCTGATCTCTGTATCTGTATAGCCTAGCAGAGCTTATCTGCCTCTGATCTATGTATCTGTATTGCCTAGCAGAGCTTATCTGCCTCTGATCTATGTATCTGTATTGCCTAGCAGAGCTTGTCTGTGTCTGATCTATGTTCCTGTTATTGTCAGTCTTGCAGTCCTTACTGTGGCAGGCGCAGCACTATGAAGTGCCTTTTGCGCTGTGGCATTAGAAGAATTTTGATATCTCTGACTTTTAGTCTAACCATTGCAAGAAAATTTAGACTAGAACCTTCAGAATCACAGGTGCATATACATGAAGCAAACATAATTACAAAAAACAAAATGGCTGCGCACAGTTATATATACAGGTCCTTCTCCAAAAATTAGCATATTGTGATAAAGTTCATTATTTTCTGTAATGTACTGATAAACATTAGACTTTCATATATTTTAGATTCATTACACACAACTGAAGTAGTTCAAGCCTTTTATTGTTTTAATATTGATGATTTTGGCATACAGCTCATGAAAACCCAAAATTCCTATCTCAAAAAATTTGCATATTTCATCCGACCAATAAAAGAAAAGTGTTTTTAATACAAAAAAAGTCAACCTTCAAATAATTATGTTCAGTTCTGCACTCAATACTTGGTCGGGAATCCTTTTGCAGAAATGACTGCTTCAATGCGGCGTGGCATGGAGGCAATCAGCCTGTGGCACTGCTGAGGTGTTATGGAGGCCCAGGAGGCTTCGATAGCGGCCTTAAGCTCATCCAGAGTGTTGGGTCTTGCGTCTCTCAACTTTCTCTTCCCAATATCCCACAGATTCTCTATGGGGTTCAGGTCAGGAGAGTTGGCAGGCCAATTGAGCACAGTGATACCATGGTCAGTAAACCATTTACCAGTGGTTTTGGCGCTGTGAGCAGGTGCCAGGTCGTGCTGAAAAATGAAATCTTTATCTCCATAAAGCTTTTCAGCAGATGGAAGCATGAAGTGCTCCAAAATCTCCTGATAGCGGCTGCATTGACCCTGCCCTTGATAAAACACAGTGGACCAACACCAGCAGCTGACATGGCACCCCAGACCATCACTGACTGTGGCAGGCATTTTGGCATTTCCCTCTCCCCAGTCTTCCTCCAGACTCTGGCACCTTGATTTCCGAATGACATGCAAAATTTGCTTTCATCCAAAAAAAGTACTTTGGACCACTGAGCAACAGTCCAGTGCTGCTTCTCTGTAGCCCAGGTCAGGCGCTTCTGCCGCTGTTTCTGGGGAATGCGGCACCTGTAGCCCATTTCCTGCACACGCCTGTACACAGTGGCTCTGGATGTTTCTACTCCAGACTCAGTCCACTGCTTCCGCAGGTCCCCCAAGGTCTGGAATCGGTCCTTCTCCACAATCTTCCTCAGGGTCCGGTCACCTCTTCTCGTTGTGCAGCGTTTTCTGCTACACTTTTTCCTTCCCACAGACTTCCCACTGAGGTGCCTTGATACAGCACTCTGGGAACAGCCTATTCCTTCAGACATGTCTTTCTGTGTCTTACCCTCTTGCTTGAGGGTGTTAATAATAGCCTTCTGGACAGCGGTCAGGTCGGCAGTCTTACCCATGATTGCGGTTTTGAGTAATGAACCAGGCTGGGAGTTTTTAAAAGCCTCAGGAATCTTTTGCAGGTGTTTAGAGTAATTAGTTGATTCAGATGATTAGGTTAATAGCTCTTTTAGAGAACCTTTTCATGATATGCTAATTTTTTGAGATAGGAATTTTGGGTTTTCATGAGCTGTATGCCAAAATCATCAATATTAAAACAATAAAAGGCTTGAACTACTTCAGTTGGTGTGTAATGAATCTAAAATATATGAAAGTCTAATGTTTATCAGTACATTACAGAAAATAATGAACTTTATCACAATATGCAAATTTTTTTAGAAGGACCTGTATACAAACAATAGAGCTAAGAAATGGGGGTCATTCTAGATAAAAGTGGGTCAATATAAAAATGAGTAATGGAAGCTCTTAGCGCACATACATGTCGGGCCCATCTACCAGGCGTCAAGGTGGCTTCTGCAGATGGGTCCCTAACACTAAATATACTGCCTCACTTTGGACTTACTTAAGTCTACAATATTCAGGGCAGTGTAGCAACCAGCTACAAAACGTACTCTGCTTACCTATAAT
Source organism: Bufo gargarizans (assembly GCF_014858855.1). Lineage (NCBI taxonomy): Eukaryota > Metazoa > Chordata > Amphibia > Anura > Bufonidae > Bufo > Bufo gargarizans. Next base: position 739,022,814 of record NC_058080.1, read on the forward strand.
TCTATGTTCTTAGTGGTAAGACTTGAACATGAATTTGAGGAATTTTTCATCAGGTTCTCAACTTCCAAGTGTCTTTTATCACTCTCAAGTAGAACAACTAACTTCTGGATAGGACATTCCAGCTTGAGTGGAGTAGTGAGACGTTTTCCTTTTTGTCAAGTTTTGAGTCTCCTATTTGTAACAACACTCTTCTTACTAGTTTGTCTTCATCCTTTTGAACTTCTAAAACTTTGGCCAATTTCCATTGACTTCTAGGTAAATCTTCTTCTTTTACTAACACTATGTGACCAACTTGGACATTTCTTTTGGGTGTTTGCCAATTACTTCTTAGCATCAGATTGGCTAAGAACTCTTTCCTCCATCTATTCCAAAACTGTTCTGATAGATATTGAACTCTTCGCCATCTCCTTTGGCATATAAATCCTCTTTGGTAAACTTGCCAGGTGGTGGCTGTATGTAATCAGACTTAAGGTGAAGTAGATGGTTTGGAGTTAAAGGGTTCAAACTTGTTGGATCGTTGATATTTGTCATGGAACCATGAACCAGACGTACAACAAGAGATAAGTGGAAATAAGAAGGCTTTATTGAAAATCAAGCTGTAAGCAAAAGTCCAAACGGATGGCTAAACCGAAGCAGGGTCTTGCGTAGACAGGGGTCAGGAACTAGAAGGGTAGTCAGACGAAGCCTGGATCAGGAACCAGCAGGGTAGTCAGACGAAGCCAGGATCAGGAACCAACGGGGTAGTCAGACGAGGCCAGGATCAGGAACCAGAAGCAGCAGCAGTCTTAGAAGCATGTGAACACAGGAGGACCAAGCAAGGAACTGAAGCCACAGACCTCCTATATATATGAGCTAGGCATCCAGCTCCTCCCAGTGGGAAGGAGAAGCCGCAGGGTGGGAGGCTACAAGAAACCCAGAAACCAAGATGGCCGCCAGCACATGTCAAACGAAGGAGAACAGTAAGAAGGTAAGACCATGACAATATTATCAACTGTAAGTGGACGACTGTTAACAATAGACATTACTTCATAGAATAGGGTCCTAAGTGAAGCATCATCTATTCTTCTGGCGTTCTTTTTCAACACTGAACTTAACACATTTCTCACAGTTCCGATTTGTCTTTCCCAAACTTCTCCTGTATGGCTTGCATGTGGAGAATTCATATAAAAATCACACTGTTTCTCTAACGAATACTCAGTTACTTTTTCTTTATCAATCTTATTTATAGCTTTCTTCAATTCATTCTTCGCTCCGACAAAATTAGATCCTTGGTCAGATCTAAGCTCTCTGACGGTACCTCTAATGGCTATGAAACATCTCAAGGCGTTGATGAATGAGTCAGTTGACATATCTTCTAACATTTCCAGGTGAATTGCTCTGGAGCTCAGACATGTAAATATTAGTCCATATCTCTTGTACTCCTTGTGGTTCTGTTTGGTGATGAATGGGCTAAAACAATCCTTTCTGCAATAAAGAAAGGTGGTGATGGGTTTACACGATCTGCCGGTAAATCTGCCATTCTTTGTTCTTCGGTAGGTCTACGTGCCTTTCTGCAGACTACACATTTACTTATATACTTTGCTATAACTTTGCTTCCTTTCACAATCCAGTAACCACCTTCTCTCAAACAGCTTTGGGTAAAGCTTCTTCCTTGATGCAAGGATTTGTTGTGGTAGTGATCAATAATCAATCTTGTGAAGGTAGAGTTTTTAGGTAGAATTGCTGGATGCTTCACTCTGCTTGGTAACGATGCATTTTCCAGTCTCCCTCCCACCTTCAGTATACCATCCTGCCGAACAAGATTAAGCTTGTACAATGGGTGGTTGTTTGGAAGCCTTTTAGGTTCTTGACTAAGTCTCTTCACTGTAGAATCTCTGTTGAATGAGTCTTATAACTGTTTCTTCAGCTTTCATTCTTTCTTCTACATTCAACAATTCCTTCTTTTTGTATATATAAAAAAAAAGCGCCAATTTTAGAGTAGGACCCACTCATAGAGGCAACCTTGGCAACCTGATGCCTTTTGATCAAAATGTACACTAATGCCTCACTTAGCATGTAGCATAGGAGGCGGCACACATGCGCTATTTAGTGCTGTTTTCTGCAATAAGCAGGGATGAGATCAAAGCATAGCAGCTGGACGTGCGATTAATTTATTTTCTATAATTCCTTCTTTCTGATGCCCTTTGCCACACGTTGAATTAGATCTACTACATTTATGACCGTATTCCATTTTGAACATCTGGCTAGTCTTTCAATTATGTCATCTTGACACTTGGCAGCAGTGCTCAATGTTTGTATGACTTTTACTTCTGGATCACCCATAGACAATTCTGTGTAACCTTTACTGGGCGAGATTTCCTTTTCACAAAGGAACTCTGGGCCTGTGAACAAATTAGAATTTTTCGATTCTGTTACATTCAGGCCTCTTGAAGCATGATCTGCTGGGTTATGCCTTGTGTCAATGTGATGCCAACGTTCAGGATTGGTTATTTCCCGAATTTTCTCAACTATGTGGGCGACAAAGATATGAATCTTCACGCTTCGTTGTTTATGTATCCTAGGACAACTTGTGAGTTTGTCCAAAAATATTCTTCATCTATAGTCAGGTCCATAAATATTGGGACATCGTCACAATTCTAACATTTTTGGCTCTATACACCACCACAATGGATTTGAAAAGAAACGCACAAGATGTGCTTTACCTACAGACTGTCAGCTTTAATTTAAGGGTATTTACATCCAAATCAGGTGAACAGTGTAGGAATTACAACAGTTTGCATCTGTGCCTCCCACTTGTTAAGGAACCAAAAGTAATGGGACAGAATAATAATCATAAATCAAACTTTTACTTTTTAATACTTGGTTGCAAATCCTTTGCAATCAGTTTAATGAGGTAAATGTGAACAAAACTCCGGGTCCAGATGGATTACACCCAAGAGTGCTTAAAGAGCTCTGTTCAGTCATGGCTGTGCCCCTGTTTATAATGTTTAAGGATTCTCTAGGGACTGGTACAGTGCCAAGTGATTGGCGCAAGGCAAACGTGGTGCCCATATTCAAAAAAAGGATCTTGGTCCTTCACAGGTAATTATAGACCAGTTAGTTTAACTTCTGTTGTGGGGAAAATGTTTGAAGGAATCTTAAGGGACTATATACAGGAGTAGGTGACTATAAATAATATTAAAAGCGATAACCAGCATGGGTTTATCAAGGACAGAAGTTGGCAGACTAACCTGATTTGTTTTTATGAGGAGGTGAGTAGTAGCCTGGACAGAGGGATGACTGTGGATGTAGTGTTTCTGGATTTTGCAAAGGCTTTTGATACTGTCCCTCATAGACGCTTAATAAGTGAAGTAAGGTCTATTGGCTTGGAAAGTATAGTTTGTAGTTGGATTGGAAACTGGCTGAAGGACGGTGTGGTCAATGATTCCTATTCAGAAGGGTCCCAGGTTATAAGTGGTGACCCCAAGGTTCAGTGCTGGGCCCTTTATTATTTAAATTATTTATTAATGATATTGAGGACGGGATTAATAGCACCATATGATATATCCATTTTTGCAGATGACACTAAACTGTGTAGAACTGTGCGGTCTATGGAAGAGGTCCAAAAACTACAACCTGACTTGAACACTCTGAGTGATTGGGCATCAACTTGTCAAATGAGGTTCAATGTGGACAAATGTAAAGTTATGCATCTTGGTAGTAATAATCTCTGTGCTTCATATGTCCTAGGTGATGTAACACTGGGGGAGTCACTTGTAGAGAAGGATTTGGGTGTCCTTGTGGGTGGTAGATTAAATTATAGTATACAATGTCAATCAGCTGCTTCTAAGGCCACCAGGATATTGTCATGCATTAAACGAGGCATGGATTCGCGGGGCAGGGATGTAATATTACCACTTTACAAAGCACTGGTGCGGCCTCATTTGGAATACGCAGACCAGTTCTGGGCATCATTTCATAGAAAGGACGCACTGCAGCTGGAAAAAGTACAGAGGAGAGCAACTAAAATGATAAGGGGCATGGAGGGTCTTAGTTATGAAGAAAGATTCAAATAATTTAATTTATTTAGTCTTGAGAAGAGACGTCTAAGGGGGGACATGATTAACCTGTACAAGTATATAAATGGGCCATACAAAAAATACGGGGAAAAGCTGTTCCATGTAAAATGTGCTCAAAAGACAAGGGGGCACTGCCTCCGACTGGAGAGGAAAAAGTTCAGTCTCCAGAAGCATCAAAGCTTCTTTACTGTAAGAATATCTGTGGAATAGACTTCCTCAGGAGATGGTCACAGCAGGAACAGTGGACAGTTTCATAAAGGGTTTAGACGAATTCTTAAAAGTAAAAAACATAAATGCTTATGAAAACGTGTAGAAATCAGAGTCTCACTTCCTTCTGGGATTCGCGTCCCCACCTATCCCTTGGTTGAACTTGATGGATGTTTGTCTTTTTTTAACCGTATTAACTATGTAATAGCCTGAAGTCTGGAACGCATAGACATCACCAGACGCTGGGTTTCATCCCTGGTGATGCTCTGCCAGGCTTCTACTGCAACTGTCTTCAGTTCCTGCTTGTTCTTGGGGCATTTTCCCTACAGTTTTGTCTTCAGCCAGTGAAATGCAGCTCAATCGGATTCAGGTCCGGTGATTGACTCGGCCATTGCATAACACTATTTGGTTGCTTTTGCAGTATGCTTTGGGTCATTGTCCATCTGCACTGTGAAGCGCCGTCCAATGAGTTCTGAAGCATTTGGCTGAATATGAGCAGATAATATTGCCTGAAACACTTTAGAATTCATCCTGCTGCTTTTGTCAGCAGTCACATCATCAATAAATACAAGAGAACCAGTTCCATTGGCAGCCATACATGACCACGCCATGACACTACCACCACCATGCTTCACTGATGAGGCGGTATGCTTAGGATCATGAGCAGTTCCTTTCCTTCTCCATACTCTTCTCTTCCCATCACTCTGGTACAAGTTGGCAAACTCTAATCTGGCCTTCCTGTTTTTGAGGCTCACCAATGGTTCACATCTTGTGGTGAACCCTCTGTATTCACTCAGTTGAAGTCTTCTCTTCATTGTTGACTTTGACACAAATACACCTACCTCCTGGAGAGTGTTCTTGATCTGGCCAACTGTTGTGAAGGGTTTTCTTCACCAGGGAAAGAATTCTTCAGTCATCCATGACAGTTGTTTTCCATGGTCTTTTGGTGTTGCTGAGCTCTCCAGTGCGTTCCTTCTTTTTAAGAATGTTCCAAACAGTTGTTTTGGCCACACCTAATGCTTTTGCTATCTCTCTGATGGGTTTGTTTTGTTTTTTCAGCCTAATGATGGCTTGCTTCACTGATAGTGACAGCTCTTTGGATCTCATCTTGAGAGTTGACAGCAACAGATTCCAAATGCAAATAGCAGACTTGAAATGAACTATGGACCTTTTATCTGCTCATTGTAATTGGGATAATGAGGGAATAACACACACCCGGCCATGGAGCAGCTGAGAAGCCAATTGTCCCATTACTTTTGGTTCCTTAACAAGTGGGAGGCACATATGCAAACTGTTGTAATTCCAATTGTGGTGCTGTATAGAGCCAAAAATAATAGAATTGTGTCGATGTCCCAATATTTATGGACCTGACTGTATTTTCAATTCCAATTCTTCTCTCAGAAACTTGCTTACTGATGCTGAAACTACGGCTGCTGTCAGTACAAGTCTTGGTATTGTCTGAGTACTGGTAGGTGTAACTCTGGCCTTCGCCATAACCAGGGCACAGTGTATCTCTTCTTCTCCTATCACTCTGATGTAGGAGCACTGACCATAACCATAGACATGCTCATGCCATTGAATGCGGTAAATTAAACTGGTATATTGATGCACTAGAATGCATTGAATTAAACTGGTATGCTGACAAAGAAAAAAATGTGTTGAATTAAACTGGTTTATTGCCGTACTACAATGCCTTGAATTAAACTGGTATACTGATGCACCTAAATGCCTTTATAATAAACTGGTATACTGATGCAGGAAAGTGCAATCTATTAAACTTGTATATTGACACACTAAAAAAAGTTGAATTAATCTGGCATATTGAAGCAGTAAAATGAGTTCCATTAAACTGATATACTGACACACTAGAATGCACTAAATTAAACTGGTACTATAAAAATAAGATCATATGCAGTAATGGTGGAAAGAAAATTAAGTGGCCAATTTGCATGTTTTTTTGTCGCCTAACCTCCCTAAAAAAATGGAATAAAAAAATTATCAAAAAGGCATACAAACTCCAAAATTGTAACAATGAAATGCCAGACCACCCAACAAGAAATGAGTACACTGTAGAGGTTCAAAGTGAAAACGTTATTGCTGGTGATGACAGAAAGGTGCCGGGCAGTGGCGTAGCTTGAAATGACTAGGCCCCACAGCAATTTTTTTAACGACCCCCCCCCCCTCCTTAACTTCACAACCCCCCCACTCCTGTAACTAGTCACTCTCTCAGACCAGGCCTGGCAGCCAATCCGTCCGATTCCTACAGTGTCTCTGTATATAAAATCATTGTATAATATCGTTGAGGGGGCCCTGACAATAAGGCCCCTTTCACACGGGCGAGTTTTCCGCGCGGATGTGATGCGTGAGTTCAACGTATTGCACCCGCACTGAATCAGGATCCCTTCATTTCTATGGGGCTGTTCACATGAGCGGTGATTTTCACACATCACTTGTGCGTTTCGTGAAAATCGCAGCAAGCTCTATTTTGTGTGTTTTTCACGCATGCAGGCCCCATAGAAGTGAATGGGGCTGCGTGAAAATCGCAAGCAAGTGTGCCTGCTTTGGTGCCTGAACTTAGAGGGGGCCCACCCAGGAAGTGGACTAAAAAAATGTTAGGCCTCTTTCACACGGGCGTTGCGGGAAAAGGTACAGGTGCGTTGCGGGAACATGCACGATTTTTCCGCGCGAGTGCAAAACATTGTAATGCGTTTTGCCCGAGCATGAGAAAAATCGGCATGTTTGGTACCCAAACCCGAACTTCTTCACAGAAGTTCGGGCTTGGGATCGGTGTTCTGTAGATTGTATTATTTTCCCTTATAACATGGTTATAAGGGAAAATAATAGCATTCTGAATACAGAATGCATAGTACAATAGCGCTGGAGGGGTTAAAAAAACAGAAAAAATAATTTAACTCACCTTAATCCACTTGATCACGCAGCCGGCATCTCTTCTGTGCTGTGTACAGGAAAAGGACCTGTGGTGACGTCACTCCGGTCATCACATGATCTTTTACCATGGTGATGGATCATGTGATGACCGGAGTGACGTCACCACAGGTCCTTTTCCTGTACACAGCACAGAAGAGATGCCGGCTGCGTGATCAAGTGGATTAAGGTGAGTTAAATTATTTTTTCAGTTTTTTAACCCCTCCAGCGCTATTGTACTATGCATTCTGTATTCAGAATGCTATTATTTTCCCTTATAACCATGTTATAAGGGAAAATAATACAAATCTACTGAACACCGATCCCAAGCCCAAACTTCTGTGAAGAAGTTCCGGTTTGGGTACCAAACATGCACGATTTTTCTCACGCGAGTGCAAAACGCATTACAATGTTTTGCACTCGCGCAGAAAAATTGGGCATGTTCCCGCAACGCACCCGCACCTTTTCCCGCAACACCTGTGTGGAAGAGGCCTAACATTTTTTTTAGTCCATTTCCTGGGTGGGCCCCCTCTAAGTTCAGGCACCAAAGCAGCCGCTTCCCCTATAGCTATGCCCCTAGTGCCAGGACTCACAGGGCATTGTAGCTTGTTGTGTATGGGGCTGCGTAGCTGCAGACCGGTCAGGGCCTCCATACGCCTTTAAAGGCCACATGAGCTTTAAAATTGGACCACAGAACAATGGAGTAAGGCGGCCTGGGTCTGACGAATCATGTTACATCAAGTGGACAGCTGGGTGCGTGAGATGGTACCAGGTGCATTATGGGAAGTTGACGGCACAGTCTGCTGAGTCACCAACTCCAATCCCCTTGCAATGCTCTGCAGGGATTTTACCTTTGTGTACTGGGTTGCAATGTTCTGCCTGGACGGAGAACTCTGGCCAGATTTACTAATCACATAGATGGATTAGGCTTAGCTCAGGTTTATCACAGTGGCTCTGGCTGGATAATAAATCTGGTGCAGGGAGAGACGCTTGTATCTGACTCTATAACAACTATTGGTTGCTTCTGTGAGACAGATTTTTGTTTCAGAATTGTGCTGACATTTGGCGCGCTGTAAGCCTGCCCTTTCCTAAGTGGGCTGTAAGTCCCGCCCACTTTCAGCATGCCAGAGCGAAAAATAGTATACAAACCCCAAATACATTTATTTTCATCACTTTTTTTTAACGGATTTTTGGAGCAGAGATATTACTACATTTTGCATGGAACTCTGATGTCACGGGTAATGGGGAAGGGGAAAACACCAGATACACACAAAAGGAATAGACAACAGTCTAGGCCTCAAAAGCTAAGGCAGAGGGACGGTGACCTCCTAGTAATCCCTAGGCCTTTCCCTAACTCCTGCCAGTATGAGTAGATCTGATGGTGGAAATGCTCATACGCCGGATATGCCCTGCTAAAACTGATGAGCCCTAGGATAGGTAGCAGGAGTTGAGACAGCTGGTTCCTTCCCAGATGAAGAAGCCCGTGCCTCCCTGAGGCCTAGAACCAAGACACACCAGAGAACAGCAAACAGAAAAGGCAACTAGTACTTAGCTTTGGGATGTCGGGAGAAGCAGGAGATCCAAGACAAACAAGCTCTAGCAACTCCAAGAGGAAATATCAACCGCATGGTCAGCAGTGTGAGGCGGACCTAAATAGAGCCTCTTCACTGATAACAAGCAGAACCTGAGGAGAGGTGGGATCCTGCCGAACAACAACATACAAAGAGGAAAACTGAGATATCAGATAGCCTCACGTGCAGCAGTCTATCCGATCTTCTCACCTCTGTCACGAGAGGGACCGTGACATCTGAATGCACTGGGGTGCAATGCTCTGCAAGGCACTGGGAACTCAGGGAGCACAGGGATGCAATAGTTTACAGAGGATGAGAACTCAGGGAGCACAGGGTGGCACTGGGGGGAAAAGCTGGTGGCACTGGAAGGAGCCTGATGGCACTGGGGTTATAAGCTGGTGGCACTAGGTGGGGATAAGCTGGTGGCACTAGGGGGGATAAGCTGGTGGCACTAGGGGGGGATAAGCTGGTGGCACTAGGGGGGGGATAAGCTGGTGGCACTAGGGGGGGATAAGCTGGTGGCACTAGGGGGGGATAAGCTGGTGGCACTAGGGGAGATAAGCTGGTGGCACTAGGGGGGGGATAAGATGGTGGCACAGAGGGGGCGGCTGATGGCACTGGAGTGGGGAAGAGCTGAAGGCACCGCACACTGTAAGAAGCGCAACCTATATCCGGCAGTCTGCCATTAGCAGCGCTTCTACAGAAGCCGTCACATCACTTCTCGTGAGTAGTGATGGCTTCTGTAGAAGTGCTGCTCCAGATTGGCAGACCGCCGGATGCACGCAGCGCTTCTCACAATGTAAAGCCCCTCCCATCCCTGAGTCCGGCGCCATAATGCTGAAGGGACGGAGAAGAGCAGAGCTGAAAGTGCTATGTCAGCATCTTGTCACCTACTGTGAAAGGGAGAGAGGCAGGCACAGTGGCAGGGAGAGAGGCAGGCACAGTGGCAGGGAGAGTTGAAGCTGCGGGATTGCCAAACTGAGAATTATACAGGTCCTTCTAAAAAAATTAGCATATTGTGATAAAGTTCATTATTTTCTGTAATGTACTGATAAACATTAGACTTTCATATATTTTAGATTCATTACACACAACTGAAGTAGTTCAAGCCTTTTATTGTTTTAATATTGATGATTTTGGCATACAGCTCATGAAAACCCCAAATTCCTATCTCAAAAAATTAGCATATCATGAAAAGGTTCTCTAAACGAGCTATTAACCTAATCATCTGAATCAACTAATTAACTCTAAACACCTGCAAAAGATTCCTGAGGCTTTTAAAAACTCCCAGCCTGGTTCATTACTCAAAACCGCAATCATGGGTAAGACTGCCGACCTGACTGCTGTCCAGAAGGCCATCATTGACACCCTCAAGCAAGAGGGTAAGACACAGAAAGAAATTTCTGAAGGAATAGGCTGTTCCCAGAGTGCTGTATCAAGGCACCTCAGTGGGAAGTCTGTGGGAAGGAAAAAGTGTGGCAGAAAACGCTGCACAACGAGAAGAGGTGACCGTACCCTGAGGAAGATTGTGGAGAAGGACCGATTCCAGACCTTGGGGGACCTGCGGAAGCAGTGGACTGAGTCTGGAGTAGAAACATCCAGAGCCACCGTGTACAGGCGTGTGCAGGAAATGGGCTACAGGTGCCGCATTCCCCAGGTCAAGCCACTTTTGAACCAGAAACAGCGGCAGAAGCGCCTGACCTGGGCTACAGAGAAGCAGCACTGGACTGTTGCTCAGTGGTCCAAAGTACTTTTTTCGGATGAAAGCAAATTTTGCATGTCATTCGGAAATCAAGGTGCCAGAGTCTGGAGGAAGACTGGGGAGAGGGAAATGCCAAAATGCCTGAAGTCCAGTGTCAAGTCCCCACAGTCAGTGATGGTCTGGGGGCCATGTCAGCTGCTGGTGTTGGTCCACTGTGTTTTATCAAGGGCAGGGTCAATGCAGCCGCTATCAGGAGATTTTGGAGCACTTCATGCTTCCATCTGCTGAAAAGCTTTATGGAGATGAAGATGTCATTTTTCAGCACGACCTGGCACCTGCTCACAGCGCCAAAACCACTGGTAATTGGTTTACTGACCATGGTATTACTGTGCTCAATTGGCCTGCCAACTCTCCTGACCTGAACCCCATAGAGAATCTGTGGGATATTGGGAAGAGAAAGTTGAGAGACGCAAGACCCAACACTCTGGATGAGCTTAAGGCCGCTATCGAAGCCTCCTGGGCCTCCATAACACCTCAGCAGTGCCACAGGCTGATTGCCTCCATGCCACGCCGCATTGAAGCATCCTGGGCCTCCATAACACCTCAGCAGTGCCACAGGCTGATTGCCTCCATGCCACGCCGCATTGAAGCAGTCATTTCTGCAAAAGGATTCCCGACCAAGTATTGAGGGCAGAACTGAACATAATTATTTGAAGGTTGACTTTTTTTGTATTAAAAACACTTTTCTTTTATTGGTCGGATGAAATATGCTAATTTTTTGAGATAGGAATTTGGGTTTTCATGAGCTGTAAGCCAAAATCATCAATATTAAAACAATAAAAGGCTTGAACTACTTCAGTTGGTGTGTAATGAATCTAAAATATATGAAAGTCTAATGTTTATCAGTACATTACAGAAAATAATGAACTTTATCACAATATGCTAAATTTTTTGAGAAGGACCTGTATATATCTGCAGGGGCCATCTTGTGCTGTAGTGGTTTATTTTCAAAAGCGCTTTTTGTCCTGCAAGCAGTAGCGTCACACTTTTATTCCTTGGAGAATATTGCGCTCTTGTTCTTCATCTTAGTTTTTTTTATTGAAGAGCAATTTCTGTCTTAGTGCCAAACCGGTTTGGTGAATTCTACATGCGACCCGTGTGACTGTCGTTCCTATCTGTACAAAAGCCAGTGTGTGCCGCGGAGTGAACGGCAATAAGGCCCATTTTTTTGTTTACATTTGTAGTTTATTAAAATATAACTACTGATCCTAAATCCTAAAATTGCGCTTGCAAAGAAAAGAAAAGTTGATTCCGAGTGTCGATCTTTCCAGAGAAATGGACAAATGATTTATTTATTTTTGTTAAAGTTAAAGTTAAACCTGTGCGTCTCTGGATAGATCATCAGCATCTGATCGGCGGGGGTCCGACACCCGGGACCCCCGCCGATCAGCTGTTTGAGAAGGCAGCGGCGCTCCAGCAGTGCCGCGGCCTTCTCACTGTTTACGGCCGGGCCCAGTGACGTCACGACTATTATCAACTGGCCTGGGCGGGGCTAAGCTCTGTTTACTTGAATGGTGCTTAGCCCTGCCCAGACTTGTTGATACTAGTCGTGACGTCAGTGGCCCGGCGGTAAAGAATGAGAAGGCCGCGGCGCTGCTGGAGCGCCGCATCCTTCTCAAACAGCTGATCGGCGGGGGTCTCGGGTGTAGGACCCCCGCCGATCAGAAGCTAATGATCTATCCAGAGGATAGATCATCAGTTAAATGAAAGTGCAGAACCCCTTTAACTCCGCGGAGCCAATGGAGACAATCAACTTCGGATTGAGGATCTGAAGCTCAATTCACTGAACGCTACTGATGACCTTTACTGAGGAGGGGTCATCAGAAGAAATATCTCAGAAAACAACAGAATAAAAATAGTAAAAAAAAATGCAGAACACTTTATATCTCCTCACAGCTCATCTTACCTGCAGGCTGGAGGAATGGCTGATACCAGAGAGAACAAGAGCCCCGACTACCGACCAGGACCTGCCCAGTATCTGCTGCACTGCCAGAGCTGAAGGACCTGGGGTGACGTCACCGACATGTGATCAGTGCAGGGGTCGGGGTTAGCAATAAAGAGGAGACGAAGTGGGGAAGGACCTGGGATGGTGATACATCACAGGTCCGTACAAAAGCCGCCCCTCTTGTCACATGATCTTTACCACGCGGTCCTTTTACTTTTGAGCCCCGCCCCGCCCCCTGCACTGATCACATGACAGTGACGTCACCCCAGGTCCTTCAGCTCTGGCAGTGCAGCAGATACTGGGCAGGTCCTGGTCGGTAGTCAGGGCTCTTGTTCTCTCTGGTATCAGCCATTCCTCCAGCCTGCAGGTAAGATGAGCTGTGAGGAGACAGTGTGGTGGAGAGCTCAGACATGTCACCTCTGGAGAGTCTCCTCCATTACACACAAGGAATCCTTCTCCGCTCCTCAGCTTAGTATGATGGGGGGAGTAGTGGGGATAGTGGGGGTTGTCATCCTTCGCTGGCTCCTGACTGTCCTGGTGAGGGGCCCTTGCATCCAGGAGGAGAATGAATGGAGCGGGGCCCGGCCTGAGCTCAGCTCTCTCCAGTCTCTTCTCTAGGAGTTCTGGACACAGCTGAGCACAGCCCAGAGGTGGGACCCAGTGGCATAACTAGACAGTTATGGGCCCCAGTGCAATCTTTGGATTGCACCCCCCCATCCCAAATTTATAGCGGCAATTTTTTTTCCCACTAGGCCCAATGCATGGCTGCACTCACCTAGTCCTAACTAATGAAATCTGGTCCTACCTCGTCCAGGGTGTCGCTGGCGTCGGCGTGATGTCCGCTGGAGCCAGAACAAGGTCCCTGTGGTGATAGAGAAAAAAATAATAATCACATAAGGAAGGGATGGTGACTGCCCCAGTGACATCACCAGCAGGGGGCGCTGTGCTGGCCTGTAAGACTGAGCCATGCCAATGTATAGCAGGGTTATCTAGGACATTTCCCCTAAGTGCTACCACACAGTACTAATCCCCACCTTGTGGCCCCTTCACAAAAGTTATGTTCTCCTTGTGGCCCCTCACAGCAGTTATACACGCCTTTGTTCCTCTCAAAGTAGTTATGCCAGATATGTGCCCCTTTTACAGTAGTTATGCCAGATATGTGCCCCCTCACATTAGTTATGCCAGATATGTGCCCCCTCACAGTAGTTATGCCAGATATGTGCCCCCTCACAGTAGTTATGCCTAGATATGTGCCCCCTCACAGTAGTTATGCCTAGATATGTGCCCCCTCACAGTAGTTATGCCAGATATGTGCCCCCTCAAAGTAGTTATGCCTAGATATGTGCTCCCTCGCGGTAGTTATGTATAGATATGTGCCCCCTCACAGTAGTTATGTATAGATATATGCCCCCTCGTGGTAGTTATGTATAGATATGTGCCCCCTCACAGTAGTTATTCCCAGATATGTGCCCCCTCACAGTAGTTATGGCCCAGATATGTGCCCCCTCACAGTAGTTATGGCCCAGATATGTGCCCCCTCACAGTAGTTATGGCCCAGATATGTGCCCCCTCACAGTAGTTATGGCCCAGATATGTGCCCCCTCACAGTAGTTATGGCCCAGATATGTGCCCCCTCACAGTAGTTATGGCCCAGATATGTGCCCCCTCACAGTAGTTATGGCCCAGATATGTGCCCCCTCACAGTAGTTATGGCCCAGATATGTGCCCCCTCACAGTAGTTATGGCCCAGATATGTGCCCCCTCACAGTAGTTATGGCCCAGATATGTGCCCCCTCACAGTAGTTATGGCCCAGATATGTGCCCCCTCACAGTAGTTATGGCCCAGATATGTGCCCCCTCACAGTAGTTATGGCCCAGATATGTGCCCCCTCACAGTAGTTATGGCCCAGATATGTGCCCCCTCACAGTAGTTATGCCCAGATATGTGCCCCCTCACAGTAGTTATGCCCAGATATGTGCCCCTCACAGTAGTTATGCCCAGATATGTGCCCCCTCACAGTAGTTATGCCCAGATATGTGCCCCCTCACAGTAGTTATGCCCAGATATGTGCCCCCTCACAGTAGTTATGCCCAGATATGTGCCCCCTCACAGTAGTTATGCCCAGATATGTGCCCCCTCACAGTAGTTATGCCCAGATATGTGCCCCCTCACAGTAGTTATGCCCAGATATGTGCCCCCTCACAGTAGTTATGCCCAGATATGTGCCCCCTCACAGTAGTTATGCCCAGATATGTGCCCCCTCACAGTAGTTATGCCCAGATATGTGCCCCCTCACAGTAGTTATGCCCAGATATGTGCCCCCTCACAGTAGTTATGCCCAGATATGTGCCCCCTCACAGTAGTTATGCCCAGATATGTGCCCCCTCACAGTAGTTATGCCCAGATATGTGCCCCCTCACAGTAGTTATGCCCAGATATGTGCCCCCTCACAGTAGTTACGCCGAGATAGATAAGATGCCTTTATTGTCACTGTACAATACAATGTAATACAATGTACAATACAATGAAATGTTGTTTGGAGCAATCCTAGATGCCATGGACAGGGGAACAAGAACTGACATTTAAACTAAAGCATTACACTAGAAAAAAAAAACATTGCACTGAATAGGTTTACAGTCATTTGTGAAGAGGGAGTAAAGGAGAGGGCTCCACACACAGCCTTGCGGTGCCCCAGTGTTTAGTGTTAAGGATGAAGAGAAGTGCTTGCCCATGCGTACGATTTGTGGTCTTTTTGTAAGAAAATCCAGTATCCAGTTGCACAGGTGTGAGCCGAGACCCAAGTTGTTCAGTTTCATTGCCAACTTGTTGGGAGGGATGGTGTTAAAGGCCGAGCTGTAATCAATGAACAGCATCCGCACACAGCTGTCTCTCTGCTCCAGTGTGACAGCGCAGTGTGAAGGGTAAGTGAGACGGCGTCCTCAGCCGACCTATGTGCTCTGTAGGCAAACTGGTATTGGTCCATGGAGGTGCAGATCTTGCTCTTCATGTGCCTGAGGACAAGTTGTGCCTGAGGACTTCATGTGCCTGAGGACAAGATATGTGCCCCCTCGCAGTAGTTACGCCCAGATATGTGCCCCCTCGCAGTAGTTACGCCCAGATATGTGCCCCCTCGCAGTAGTTACGCCCAGATATGTGCCCCCTCGCAGTAGTTACGCCCAGATATGTGCCCCCTCGCAGTAGTTACGCCCAGATATGTGCCCCCTCGCAGTAGTTACGCCCAGATATGTGCCCCCTCGCAGTAGTTACGCCCAGATATGTGCCCCCTCGCAGTAGTTACGCCCAGATATGTGCCCCCTCGCAGTAGTTACGCCCAGATATGTGCCCCCTCGCAGTAGTTACGCCCAGATATGTGCCCCCTCGCAGTAGTTACGCCCAGATATGTGCCCCCTCGCAGTAGTTACGCCCAGATATGTGCCCCCTCGCAGTAGTTACGCCCAGATATGTGCCCCCTCGCAGTAGTTACGCCCAGATATGTGCCCCCTCGCAGTAGTTACGCCCAGATATGTGCCCCCTCGCAGTAGTTACGCCCAGATATGTGCCCCCTCGCAGTAGTTACGCCCAGATATGTGCCCCCTCGCAGTAGTTACGCCCAGATATGTGCCCCCTCGCAGTAGTTACGCCCAGATTTGTGCCCCCTCGCAGTAGTTACGCCCAGATATACTTCTGTACCAGTTTGTAACTCATCTTGTTTATGATTAGTGCAATTGTCTGTATTATGTATGTGCACCGCTTATCATATGTACAGCGCTATGGAATGAATGGTGAATTAATTAATAATAAAATGTGCGCCCTTCCACTAAGCCCCACCCACTTTACCCCCAACGTGGTGAGAGTAGCAAAATAACAACCTTTTTGCACAAAATCCGGCTTATACAAATCCTGTACATCAGAAAACTGGCTTTTATAAGTTCATTCCAATGATTGCCATATAATAAATGGCAGAAGCGGCAGTGCCTCCGCCTGTATTGGACCCAGAGACGATGTAATTAATGGGTGCGCCCCTGGCATGGCAGTATTGCTGGGGCTTAGCTCTGTCAGTGACTGGTGACAGGACAGGGGACTGGTTTGACCTGTAAGTGGGGCTCCTCTTGATGAACCAGAAACCTGCAAAATTATGATCTGATGGGGAGACATACTGGCCCACATTTACCAATGGTAAGGGCTGGTCTGTAGTGGAGAAGGGTGGGGACAGCAGGAAATGGAGAAGATGGGAGCCAAGGCCGGCCATGGGGGTGCGAGACCTGTGCATCATTCCCCTGCTATGAAGGGGGCACCACAGCACATGGGCAGCTCAGGGTGGCTCTGCAATACACACAGTCCTGTCCTTACCCTCTCCGCCGGGGACGTCTCTCCTCTGTGTCAGCCGAGTTCTCTGTTCCTCCTCCTTCAGCTCTGGAACCCGAAATCCAGTGTCCTCTGACCAAACCTGCCTAATAATTGGACAAAGCCAATATATGAGGACAGAACGCTAAACTCCTCAATCATCAGGCAACACCAAAATTTAATAGTAAATCAAGAACTGACTTTATTGAAGACCAACTCAGTATATACACAGTTCAAGAAGTCTAACAACATAACGTAATCAAACATGAACAGCATGAAAACAGACAACCCCCCCCCCCCCCCCCCAGTATCTAAGTGAATGAATAGGGAGAGAGGAGACACATGTGATGGGATTATCTCCTGAGTGTATCATAGGGTGATCTACTCCTCTACACCGGAGTTGGCTACTCCTAGAGTCAGCTATCTTAATCCCATCACTAACACAATCACCCTTTTTGGTTGCGGGATTCACACCCTGCACCTTTAGTGGGCAATAGGAAAGATGTGACATATAAACTCCACACATAAATCAGGGTTAATAGGTCCTTGTAACCCCAATAGGTCTGAGGGGATCTCCATAGTACTGAGTCCATAGTCCGTAGGAAGGAGGCTAGCCCTCAGGCTTCTCCAGCAGCCCCAGTGATGGTTCAGTCCGCCACAAAGCCCATACAGTTGTAGGCAGAAACCTGTGAGTGTTTATAGCAAGAGGCTTCAGGACTTTTGGTGACATCACAGTCACATGACCCCCCCCCCCCCCGCCTCTGCACCCTCCCCCCTTGCCCGAGGTGCGCATATTATGAAGAGCGCTCTGACGGGGCCCGGCATTGTCACTGTACTTCATGCCGGGCCCCGTTAGATAGAGCGCTCCCATTACATGTGATGGCAGCGGGGCCCGGTTGCGGTTGCAGAGGGTTTTGCCCCTGGTGGGACCTGCATCCATCAGACATTTATCTCCTATGGAGCCACCAGAAATCTCCATGTGGGGCCCCTGGAATCCATGTGGTGGGGGCTCTGAAAAGCGGGGCCCCTCCAGGCTCAGGAAGTGCGGTTCTGGAGGTGACATCTGGTCTTGTCCCCTGGATGATTTCCTCTCCTCTTCTCATAAAGGCGCCTGCAGTACTAGAAGCCTCCAGCTCCTCCAGTTCTCTCCTCTTCTCCTGAATGATCCACCAAGGATGGACAGGAAGGAGATCAGCAGAAGAATATTAGACCTCACCTTGGAGATCATCTCCCTGCTGAGCGGAGAGGTAAACCCAAACTTTTCTAGATTTCGCTCCTCTTTATTGTATTCTGTAACAAGTTAGACATCGGGAAGGAGAATCCATCATAGGAAGTGATAGGAAGAGTCCAGGGTCCTGGAGAACGGCCTCCAGACCTTCCAAGTGATGGAGACCCTGAAGATCAGCCCCCAGTATGGTGAGTGATGTGTCATGTGACCAGTGACCAATAGTCATGTTGTAGGAGCCATGAGAAGGTAAGTAGGCACGTTGTACCAGGAGGAAAGGGCAGGAGGAGAGCACATGGCCCCTGAAGGGTTTATTCCCTAAGTGTCTCTCTCCATCCACAGGAGTACACAATAGTGAAGAAGACATCGGGGGACTGTGTGACTCCCATCATCCATCTCCAGGAGTCAGGAGGGCGGAGCAGGACCCCTCACCCCATCACAGAGCCTCCCCCTCACCCCCTGATACATGAGCAGAAGATCCTAGAGCTCACCCACAAGATGATGGAGCTGCTGACTGGAGAGGTGACAGTGCTGGGAATGCTGGGAAATTCTCCAGTAACAGCACTGGAGGGGTCTGGGTGATGACGGTGTCATTGTGTTGTCAGGTTCCTATAAGGTGTCAGGATGTCACTGTCTATTTCTCCATGGAGGAGTGGGAGTATATAGAAGGACACAAGGACCTGTACAAGGAGGCCATGATGGAGGAGCACCAGCCTCTTATATCACAAGGTAAGACCCGTCATGTGCAGTGTGTACACGTGTGTGCAGTGACATGTAATGGAGGAGCACCAGCCTCTTACATCACAAGGTAAGAGCCGTCATGTGCAGTGTGTACACGTGTGTGCAGTGACATGTAATGGAGGAGCACGAGCCTCTTATATCACAAGGTGAGAGCCGTCATGTGCAGTGTGTACACGTGTGTGCAGTGACATGTAATGGAGGAGCACCAGCCTCTTATATCACAAGGTAAGAGCCGTCATGTGCAGTGTATACACGTGTGTGCAGTGACATGTAATGGAGGAGCACCAGCCTCTTATATCACAAGGTAAGAGCCGTCATGTGCAGTGTGTACACGTGTGTGCAGTGACATGTAATGGAGGAGCACCAGCCTCTTATATCACAGGGTAAGAGCCGTCATGTGCAGTGTATACACGTGTGTGCAGTGACATGTGATATAAGAGGCTGGTGCTCCTCCATTACATGTCACTGCACACACGTGTATACACTGCACATGACGGCTCTTACCTTGTGATATAAGAGGCTGGTGCTCCTCCATTACAAGGTAAGAGCCGTCATGTGCAGTGTATACACGTGTGTGCAGTGACATGTAATGGAGGAGCACCAGCCTCTTATATCACAAGGTAAGAGCCGTCATGTGCAGTGTATACACGTGTGTGTGCAGTGACATGTAATGGAGGAGCACCAGCCTCTTATATCACAAGGTAAGAGCCGTCATGTGCAGTGTATACACGTGTGTGCAGTGACATGTAATGGAGGAGCACCAGCCTCTTATATCACAAGGTAAGAGCCGTCATGTGCAGTGTATACACGTGTGTGCAGTGACATGTAATGGAGGAGCACCAGCCTCTTATATCACAAGGTAAGAGCCGTCATGTACAGTGTATACACGTGTGTGCAGTGACATGTAATGGAGGAGCACCAGCCTCTTATATCACAAGGTAAGAGCCGTCATGTGCAGTGTATACACGTGTGTGCAGTGACATGTAATGGAGGAGCACCAGCCTCTTATATCACAAGGTAAGAGCCGTCATGTGCAGTGTGTGCAGTGACATGTAATGGAGGAGCACCAGCCTCTTATATCACAAGGTAAGACCCGTCATGTGCAGTGTATACACGTGTGTGCAGTATATATATCACATAAAGCAAATATTTTAAAATTCTCAGCTATACGACTATCCTCAGGGCTAATGGAAACAAGTCCAACAAAGTGCCTAAAGCAGGGGCGTCGTTGGGTCAAAACATTCGGGGCTTGAGCTCCGGATGTTTTGTCCAGTGCCCAGAATGTTCTGCTGGCCGCCTGGCCCCACTCCCCTTGTACTTGTTCTGCTACTTGCGTGCTGCGCCGGCATGAGTTCAGTCACTTCGGTGTGCAATCCCGTCTAGCAGCGCGTGATCCCGCAAGACCCGCCGCTGTAGGTCAATGGTCTCGTTGGATCACGTGCCGCAGGATGGGATTGTGCACCGAGGTGACTGAAGTTGAACTCATGCCCATACAGCCAGCGTAACAAGTACAAGGGGGGTGGGAGGATGATCTGCGGGGTTGCCCAGATGGCTAGGCCCTTCACAGCAGTTATTAACCCCTTTCAGCAGTTCCCCATTCACTGAAGGGGGGGACTGCTTAATAAAGGGCTTAATAACTACTGTGAAGCCCCCCCCCCTCCATGGCGATAGGGACGTGGCTTCATTGTGTGGGGGCGTGGCTTCACAGGGGTGTGATACAGTGGGCTTGTGCCCCGGATGTTTTCAGACCCTAGCAACACCCCTGGCCTAATGTATACTGCCTGAGAATAGTGGTCCGTATCCTAATAGGTCAGAGGTGGAAATACAACGGCCATAAAGTATGTTCAGATATTATGTAGCAGTCTCTCTCACGGAGCTGTCATGGGCTCACAGAAAATGTTTTTTCTTTTCTTTTTCCCACATTCACCATAACAGCTCCTTAGGCCTCATGCACACAACCATTGTTCTGGTCCGCATCCGAGCCGCACACGGACGCCTTCCTTGTTTCGCGCATCTGCAATTTGCAGACCGCAAAACACACAACGGTCGTGTACATGAGGCCTTAAGAGAAAGGAATTGTCTTCACAGGGAAAGGAGACTTGGAGGGGGATATAGATTTAGAGCTTTCTGCAGCACTTCAGAGCCTGGTGGAGAGGAGACTGGGAGTAGTTGTTATTCTTCCTCCATGTACTGAGTCTGACTGATGAAGGTCTTCACTGTGGGTTCTCTCTCTGAAAATGTACCTCATAAGCAGAGGTGTCATTGTGCCAGGATGATGCCCTGACCCTTTTTTGGTTGGTAGGGTGATGGAGGGCGCTGTATAAAGAATCCCCTTCCCTCAGGTCCTGCCATGTATACCTGTATCCTCATCCTCAGAATGTACTATTGTAGTGAAGGAGCTGTCGTCCACTGGCCATCATTCATTCTCGTAGACCAGAGACTACTTTGGCCTGTGGTCTGCTAGGTGCTGGGACCTCAGCCTAGGTGGTGAGAGGCAGAGTATATTTTCTCCGATCACTAAACCTAGAAGTGAAGGAGCTGAGAGAAGAGTCTGATCTATAGACAGATCTACAGGAGGCCATGTATTCAGTCACTGTGTGCTTGTGTCTCCACAGATGAATCCAGGAGGAGAAATCCACCAGAGAGATGTCCTCGTCCTCTGTATTCCCAGGACTGTCCGGAGGAGAAGGTCCCAGAGAACCCTCAGGTAGATGGAGCTGAGCCCTGTACACATCTATATAGGGGGGTCCTGCAGTCATAGAGGGGTCATAGATTGTGGGGGTCTCTTATGTGGATCTGTTAGATTTCCCACCTGTCTGCTGTATTGTACTGAATTGTTACAGATGACAAATCAGGGGGAAGATCTGATTATTATTAAAGTGGAGGATGAAGAAGAGAGGATGATAGGCGATCCCCCGTGTAAGAGCGAGGTGGAGGAGGACATTCCAGGAGATGTCACCACAGGTATGGAATCATGAATGGTGAAAGTGACTTCAGATTCTGTCCTTGGTGCCTTTAGGGCAGGAGGAGATTCTGATGATTGGAGATGTCCCCATTACATCATGAAGTGTTCCCCTTGTGTAGCTGACGGGGATCTCTGATCAGATTCTTCTCTGATCCCGGCGGTTCCTGCAGGACATGAGGGTCAGTCACATTCACACACCCACTGGGGATTACACAGCTTTTGGTCTGTGCTATCATGATGAACTACATGTACCTCATTGTGCAGGAAAGGGTTAAACATAATTTTTAGATAGTAAAGAGATATTAATACATTTTGCCCTCATTTTGATCATTTCCTATGTGATGGTTAGAGGGGTTTTACAATAAAAAAGGAAATAACTTTCAAACTGTCCTCAGAAGACAAGTGACTTACTAAATACTCTCCCCTTTCACTTTGGGCTGTGACTCTTCTTTCTGAGCTGGGGTCACGTGATGTGAAGGTTCTGGCTTTCAAAGCTGCGTCAAGACGTCTTGTCTGCCGACCATGTGACTTCCCCTCTGTTGCCCCGACCCCTTAGACAGAATGTGCCAATTATATCTTTACACTCCCTTTATGAGAGCACCCCACAGATCATGCCCTCATATCAGTATGTTAATAGAAAAATAAAAACTTGCTGTGGGGCCCAGTCAGTTCTAGTTACCCCACTGTTTGTACTCTAGCGCTTGAGAGAGAACAGACTCTACTGTTCTCTACCTTTCCTGGGCTAAACTATATCAGACTGTGGCATAGAGATTGATCCCCAAAGTTGGCTTCTGTTTTGGATTGGCCACGTCTTACTGGTGTGCATGCCATCCAGTGATTCCTGGGTATCACCAACCATAACCGACAATTTATTACCTGCAATGGGAAGAATGCAAAATTATAGACTCTTGATGCCGAGTCTGCCTTTAAATCCTTTATACAGTTTTTCCATTTCATCCACCTTGACGGCTACACATGAGATTGACCCCTTGACCTATATAGGGGCAGGAACACAGAGTTTGAAAGGCCACCACCCACTCTCACCCTTAGTGTTTCCTGTCCCTATGGAGCACAAAGAGACCTCCCGGTTGCTACTAAAGCTGGGCAGAGGACATACACGGGAGTAGACTCTCGTCCCTGAACAGCGGGGGCCTGTTTTCACTCCATAACACAAGGTCTCCCTTCCTTTCTGTGAGGAAGCAGACTGGAATAGAAAGAGCACGCTGCACGTCGTCCTGCTCATATGCGCCGCAGTCTACGCTCTGTTCCCGGAGGGGGCGGAGCCTAGGATCACATGGAGAGCGCGCGTGATCACTGATGACGTCAGACGCCGCGCTGGGTGAAAACGAGGCGGTAAATTCAACCTGCCGCTGCCTCCACTGTGTTTCCTGCTCCGGTGAGATGTCAGCTCCTGATGCCCCTGCAAGCCAGAGGGATACTGCATACCCACCCTCGGCTACTCCTATCGTGAGTTCCCCTGTGGGGAAAATATCTGTGACCTTGCATATTTCATCTGTGATACCTGGTTGCTCTTCTCTTTATAGGGAGTGATAGAGCCCAAAGTTAAATCCAAATACACATGATGTGCAACTTGTACAAAAAGACTCCCTGAAAATCACAAAAAGAAGCAATGTCAGTCTTGCATTAATGAGCTTGTAAAGGAAGAGCAACCATCTATCCTCATGGAGGTTAAATCTATGATTCAAAGTGAAATAAAATCCTCCTTGGCCTCTCTCAAGTCTGTCCCTTCTATGCCTCCTGCCCAAAAATCCAAAATATCTGTTCCATCCTCCTCTGATGCAGAGGACATGGACGAGGAGGCTTCCACATCTAGACAAAATATGGAAGATGATATATTGTCAGAGGGGGAAATTGTGGAAGACGAAAATAAATATTACTTTTCTTCTCAGGATATTGAGGAGTTACTATGGGCATTGAAAATGTTCAAAAGCCCCGATCAGTTCAGGATGAGATCTTTGGGGGACTTAGAGCGAAAAAATCCAAAGACTTTCCTGTAAACGAAAATATTAAAGACATGATTCTGGATGAGTGGACTGATCCAGAAAGAAGACTGGGAGTCTCTAAGGAGTTTAAAAACAGGTTGTTGTTTGATCTCGCTGAAATAAAAATCTTGAATGAGATCCCAAAGATTGATGTTCAGGTGGCAAAAGTTGTCAAAAAAACTTCCCTGCCATTTGAGGATTCGTCACAACTAAAGGATCCAATGGAGAGGAAGGCAGATGCTCTACTGAGGAAATGCTGGGAGGCCTCCATGTTCGGCATTAAGACCAACATAGGGGCAACTTCTGTGGCCAGGGCCATGTATTTTTGGCTTAATAAATTAGAGAACCACATAAAAAACAAAACTCCCAGAGAAGAAATCCTAAACTCCATCCCTCTTCTTAAGTCTGCCACAGCTTTTCTGGCTGATGCCTCCACAGACTCGGTCAGATTTGCGGCTAAGGATGCAGTACTATCAAATTCGGCGAGAAGGGCACTTTGGATGAAGTCTTGGGGGGGGGTGACAGGACCTCCAAAGCTAAACTGTGCTCTATTGCGTTCTCTGGCGAATACGTTTTTGGGCCAGTACTAGATGCAATCCTAGAGAAGGCTGCTGACAAAAAAAAAAAAAGGGTTCCCAGAAGAGAGCAAGAAGAAACCTTTTTCGTCCCTTTAGCTCGCAATCAAGATCCTACAGGGGAAAGGGAAAATCGGGAAGATGGAGCTATCAGAAAGGGGGAAAAGGCAGAGGGTTCCTCCTTAATCCTCAGAACAAACAATCCGAAAAACAATGACGCCAGGGTAGGAGGAAGGTTAAGAAATTTTCTATCTCCATGGGAAGACGTAACCCAGAATCCCTGGGCCTTAGACATCGTAAAAAATGGCTACAGGATAGAATTTTCCTCAACCCCTCCAAAAAGATTTCAAATAACATCCCACAGTCAGAAAGTGTTAGCAAAAATTTGGCATGAGGTCCTAGACTTGAAAAAATCAGGCGTGGTATTAGAAGTTCCCGAACCAGAAAGGGGAAGGGGCTTTTATTCAAAGTTATTTTTAGTCCAAAAACCTGACGGATCTTCCAGTACTATTATAAACCTAAAAGAGCTAAACAAAAATATAGCCTACAGAAAATTCTAAATGGAGTCAATTTCATCAGTAATTCCCCTAGTCAAAAAAGGAGCATACGGTATATGACATCCATCGATCTAAAAGATGCCTACTACCATGTTCCCATCCATCAAAAGTCACAAAGATACCTCAGATTCGCATTGAAAGACGAAGAGGGTACAGTCAATCATTTTCAGTTGACTGCCCTACCATTCGGTATATCATCCGCCCCAAGGGTGTTCACAAAGCTGGTAATAGAAATGATTTCCCCTCTCAGACTACAGGGCTTAAACATTTTTCCCTATTTAGACAACTTCCTCATAGTAGGAAATTCAGAGCTGGAAACGTCCAGACAGACCAATTACAAGATACAGAAAATCTCAGAATTGGGCTGGTTGCTAAATGTGAAAAAATCTTGCCTAGTACTAGCGACAAAAATGAAGTTCTTAGGGGTAATGCTAGATTCAATTACCCAGACTTCATCTCTCCCATAGTAAAAGTTGGAATCTTTCAGGGAGAGAATGAGGAACTTCCAGTCTCAGAAACAGTGCTCTATCTGAGGGGCCATGAGCATCCTGAGAATGATGACATCATGCATTACAGCCATAGCATGGTGTCAGGTTCACACCAGAATAACACAAACCTAGATTCTCGGGAAATGGGACAGATAACAGTCCTCCCTAGACAAAAAGATAAACATACCTTACCACGTAAAGTCAGATTTGAACTGGTGGAAGGAAAGGGAAAATCTGTCAAGAGGTGTAGCCTGGCTAACTGTTCCAGAAATTCAAATTATGACAGACGCAAGTGGCATCGGATGGGGGGCAAAAGTGGCCTCCTCAAGCTGGCAGGGTAAGTGGTCAGACAAAGTAAAAAGCAGATCATCAAACTACAGAGAACTGTGAGCGGTCTGGGAAACCCTAAAAGTATCTCAAGACGTGATTTTTGAGATCTTTCTACACCTTGATTGGAGTCCACCTGTGCTAAATTCTGTTGATTAGACATGATTTGGAAAGACGCACTCCTGTCTGTATAAGGTCTTACAGCTGACAATACATATCAGAGCAAAATCCAAGCCATGAGGAACAAACTGGCTGGAGAACTCAGAGACAGGATTGTGTGAGGCAAAGATCTGGAGAAGGGCACAAAAACATATCTGTTGCACTGAATGTCCCAAGAATACAGTGGCCTCCATAATTCTTAAATGGAAGAAGTATGGAACAACCAGGACTACTCCTAGAGCTGGCCGCCTTACCAAGCAAAATAATCAAGGGAGAAGGGCCTTGGTAAGAAAAATGACAAAGACCCAATGGTCACTCTTGCTGAGCTCCAAATATCCTGAGTGCAGATGGAAGAAACTTCCAGAAAGTCAACCATTACTGCAGCATCCACCAATCTTCCCTTTATGGCACAGTGGCCAGAAAGAAGCCTCTGCTCAGTTAAAGACACATGAAAGATGCCTAAGTTTGCAAAAAAGCATCTAAAGGACTCTCAAACTGTAAGAAACAAGACTCTCCGCTCTGATAAATCCCAGATTGAACTTTTTGGCCTCAATTGTACCATGTCTGGAGGAAACCTAGCCCTGCTCATCACCTGCCCAATATTACCAGTGAAGCGTGGTTACATCATCTTGCTCTGGGGTTGATTTTTAGCTGCTGGAACTGGGAAACTGGTCAGGGTTGAAGGAAAGCTGGATGGAGAAAAGTACAGAGATTTTCTTAATAAAACCTGATCCAGATTGCTTTGGTCCTCAGACTAGGCCAAAATTTTACATGCAACAAGACAATCACCCTAAGCACACAGCCAAGACAACAGGGGACAGCTCTGTGAAAGTCCTTAAGTAGTCCAGGAGAAGCCCTGACTTGAGCCCAATTGAACATCTCTGGAGAGAGAGAGTCTGAAAATGTCTGTCCACGGTTGGTCACCATCCAACCTGAATGGCAGAAAATCCCCAAATCCAGGTGTACAAATAATGGAGTACCGTACACAAGAATTTTTCATTTTGCAATAAATTTATAAAGGTTTTGAACATCTCTTTACTTTCTCATTATCGGGTATTGAGTGCAGAATGATGGGAAAAACAATTTTTTTTGTATTTTATCAAAAGCCTGCAACATAACAAAATGTGAAAAAATGAAAGGGTCTGAAGATTTTCTGAGTCTGTGCGTGCACAAATACACACAGACACTACTATTTATTGTCATTATATTTCACTAGTTACCTCAGTGAGATGTAGAGAAGTGCTACTGTGCTATGTCTATATATACAGAATAAGAGCAGATATATAACAGTACACACATATAGAGACACACCTGACTATACACAATAGTAATATGTAGAGCTCAGTAAAAATCTGAATGAATACGTTTTACTCCCTGTTCCTGCTGGATCTACTTAGGAATGTTATAAGTTTTGTCTAATCCGTGATTTGGAAAAAAAAAAAAATCTCTAATTACAACTTTTATCTTCACAGAAAATCCCAGTAAAAATTGTAAGGGAAACTTCATGTTATCACTAAATTACAAAGAAGAAGCTGAAGATATCATGCATCGTTCTTCAAAAGAAACCCTCATTACCCTTAATGTACATCCAGGACTTCACAGTACAGATCTATCATTTAATCACCCTAAACTTGAGGACCCTTCTGCCGGCCAATCACAGATTGTTACCGCAAGTACAAATCAGAAAGGGGGTGAAAGGTTTCAGTGTGATAAAGAGTTCACAAAAAGAGCAGTTTTTTCTGCAAATGGAAAAATTCACACAGGAGAGAAGTCCTATTCATGTGCAGAATGTGGGAATCGCTTTAAATATAAATCACATCTTGTTAGACACAAGAGAAGTCACACAGGAGAGAAGCCATATTCCTGTTCAGAATGTGGTCAGTGCTTTACAAATAAATCATATCTTATTATACATGAGAGAATTCACACAGGAGAGAAGCCATATACATGTTCAGAATGTGGGAACTGTTTTGTAAGTAAACCAGATCTTGTTAAACATGAGAGTATCCACACAGGAGAAAAGCCATATTCATGCTCACAATGTGGGAAAAGTTTTACACAAAAATCATATCTTGTTATACATGAGAGACGTCACACAGGAGAGAAACCATACTCATGTTCTGAATGTGGGAAATGTTTTACACAAAAATCAAATCTTGTTGCACATGAGAGAAGTCACACAGGAGAGAAGCCATATTCATGCTCGCATTGTGGGAGGTGTTTTACGGTTAAATCAAGTCTTGTTAAACATGAGAGAAGTCACACAGGAGAGAGGCCGTATTCATGTTCAGAGTGTGGGAAATGTTTTACAGATAAATCAAACCTTGTTACGCATCAGAGAATTCACACCGGAGAGAAGCCATATTCATGTTTAGAATGTGGAAAGTGCTTTTCAGATCAATCACATCTTGGTAGACATAAGAGAATTCACACAGAAAAGAAGCCATAATCATGTTTAGAATGTGAGAAACTTTTTATTACTCATTCCAAACTTAAAGGAGTTGTCCCGGGACTCCCATAAAAATAAAAATGTCCAGAATCAGCCTTAACACTCATAAGAACTGTAAAAGAGGATTGCTATAAAACTTTTAGCTCCTATGGGTCCCTGTGCCAGCTTTCTGCCATTTGTTTACACTGGTCACTGGTATACACTATGTAACTGCCCTCTCACAGACCTCAGCTCCTCTACATCACTCTGTAGCCTCCCTTCTATCTCTCTACTGCAGGAGACAGAGGAGCTTACAATCAGCTCAGTATAAGTCCCATTACACAGTTCCTGCAGTGTTCTTATCTCCTCCAGTTCTCTTTGCATCCTCCCCCTCCCTCCTCATATCTGCTCCAGCTCATCACTGTCCTCTCTCCCCTTTCCACATATGAGCTGTCACTAGCTCCTCTTTCCCCTGCCCAGTGCCTACAGAGCTGGGGAATGGTAATGCCGGGCTGGGCAGGGGAGAGAGGCACTGACAATACACAGAGCTAAGAAGTGATGTGGAGGAGCGTGGCCAGAGGCTGTGCAAACATAAGGAGATGAGGAGAGGGGAGGTCAATTCTATAGGGCTGTGCTATAGAGGAGGGAGAGAGGGCATCGGACTGTAGAGGTGATGTCAACAAGGAAAACAACAAGATGTCATGACTGCTCTGTAAAGAAGCTAAAGGGAGCAGAATAGATAATAAAACTGTATTAGAGATTTGCTGCTCTGGCCATGCAAGTTTAAGGGGGCATAAAAGTCTAATCCCAGGAAAACTGCTTTAAGGATCATCGAAGAAGTCACACAGGATAGAAGCCGTTTTGATGTAGTGTCACAGTGCAGCATTGTGATTTTTATAATAAAAATGCTTTCCAGCACAACTTCCATTTGAAATTGTGTCTTTATTCAATCCATTTAATGGAGGTTAGATGGCACCTCAATGCAGGGTTTTGTGGATGTCAAGAGATGGTTCCCAAGCCAAAATCAATAAATAAAGACTCCTGTAATCCACTGTGTTGCTCAACGTATCGTGTTAATTGATTACAGTGGGTTTCCCAGTACAATGGTATTTATATAAATGTTTTCGGCCACACGGCCTTCATTAGAAGTACTGAAATACATACAGATAAAAGGACAATCAAATATAGGCAATTATAACAGTGATGTGTGAAAATAATATTATACCTGTATATATATATATAGTACATATAGGCATCCTATCACAGGAGAAGTATCTGGTTCTGGCATATAATATGCAATAATGTATACAGGGGAGATTAGACATAATGTAACGATATTAAATAAAGCATAGTGATGCTAAACAAAGTATGGTGACATTAGGCAAATTATAACAAAATAATGAAGAAATGAGGTCCCCAGGTTCATCATGTTTTTCTCCAATATGATTATGCATACAAAGAGTGGTCCTATATAGAAGCCTGTACTGGCCAAACGGCTATTCCAATTTCACTAGAGGTATAAAAGAACAGAGTAGACCTCATAAATATAGTAAAGGGGGTATAACAGGTTAAAATCCGGTTAGCAGACACTAAGTGCACGACTTGAGATGTAATGGGTCTTGTGCAGAATAGCTTGCTAAAGAGGCTTACCTGGATGGGCCACACCAGGGTTCTGTGGAGATGTAAGGGCTCCATGCACGGTATATAGTAGTGGCGCTGCGGTATTTAGGGCAACTGCTCTGAATGTATGGTGCTGGTGTAGGGAGCATGTTGGCGTATGATAAACGCCGTGCGCCGGAATTCCGGGGATGCGGGGTGGTCCCAGAGGCCGGCAGTGCCGGAGTGTACTAGTAGATTATTAAAGATGGCAGGATGGGCGTTTGGAAGCCAACGTAGATTGTCTTTGTTGTTTTTTAACATTTACATTATTGATTTAATGTTCACGATGTTGCTGCACTAGTGGTGGATGTCCTGTATACTATTTTGTATTGCCTGAATAAAGACTAGGATTTTAGCTACCAAGAAATCATGAGTGCTGGAACATCATTCCTTTATTTAATGTTCACGTTCCAACTGTTTAGTTCTGTCTGGCATTCAGTAATAAGTTATGGATATAACCACTAGCTTTGAGTCTATCCTATAAAATATCAGTCCTGCAGTAAAAACTGCATCGTCCGAACAGCTGTGTCGCGACCTGATCCAGCAACAAGAGGACAAGGTAATTTTATTAATGCACTGAACAAACCATATAAACCCCTATCTATTAAATTCAATACAATAATTTTCTATGTACCTTCCGTAACAAATTGTCACGAACCAGCGGGTGTGAACTCACTGTGCCACACGTCCTACCTCCTCTAAGGGTGTTGTTTAAGTGAACCCATCGATCTTCACAGTACCCCTGATGGTGGGGACAGACTTTCCCGAGGGGAACACCAGGTCGCGAGGTGGATTGGCATACGAGGCAGCTGGTCCAGGCGGACCAGGAGGTTCCTGAACAAGGTACCAGAGTCGTAACCAGGAGCAACAGTGCACGACCGAAGGATGAGGCAGAGGTGAAGTCAGAATTTTTTATTTTTTGTCACAAGTTAGTGGAATATGAGACTTTGTGAGAAAAAAATTAAAATAAAAAATCATCATTTTCCGCTAACTTGTGACAAAAAATAAAAAATTCTAGGAACTCGCCATGCCCCTCACGGAATACCTTGGGGTGTCTTCTTTCTAAAATGGGGTCACTTGTGGGGAAGTTATACTGCCCTGGCATTTTAGGGGCCCTAATGCGTGAGTAGTTTGAAATCAAAATGTGTAAAAAATGCCCTGTGAAATCCTAAAGGTGCTCCGATCCATGGATCCGTAAAACACATACGGACGTCTGAATGGAGCCTTACAGGGGGGTGATCAGGGAGTCTATATGGGGTGATCACCCCCCTGTCATTGATCACCCCCTTGTAAGGCTCCATTCAGACGTCCGTATGTGTTTTGCGGATCCTATCCGTGGCTCCGCAAAACACATACGGACGTCTGAATGGAGCCTTACAGGGGGATGATCAATGACAGGGGGGTGACCCTGAAAAATCCTGATTGGGGATTTTAAACATTTTTTTCAAGCTACGTTACTTGACTCACATTCCAGACGTTGTAATGGTAACAAGTTGTTCTGTTGGGTTTATGTTGTTAGGGAAACCCTCTGTTCTGGGAGAGACTCCACAGGGTCTCCATGTCTGTCAGCGAGGTTCACATTGATTCCTTTACGAGGCATTGGAAAGAAAGAAAAACGTAGATACAATTCATCAAATCAGTGTAAAGGAGAACCTCACATTTACCTGTTACTGTGAGGCCTGGACATGACGTAAATCACATAGGATACAGGAAACATTGTACATATATGTCCATACGGAGGGTCTCCTGGATTCCAATACTATACCAGTACCCGTTTTGTCCAGTTTGTACCATCCAATGGACACAGCTTATGAACTCTAAATTTTCCTATAATAAGAGAGATGAAGGGCGATGTGTGAGATGTATGGTAAGTGCAGAACTCGTCTTTATCAACATCAATGTTACTCATATTTGATCTCCAACTCACAGTTAAAGATGAGAGATCTTCCTGCTTATTCATTAATTAAAAATGCCTTTTTACTGTGACGTTGTGAACAAATGTACAGGATTTATATCCAGAATAGTGTTAGGAATGATTCGTTGGCTCACCTATTGAATGCAACAAAATGGGTGCACACCTCACTGGACTCGCCCGCACCTAAGAATGCAAAATAAATGGAAATATGGAGGGGCACTCACTAAATGGGAATTATGGTACACAGCAATGTTTAATAAAAACACTCCAGATAATTAGACAGGATAAAAATAGAAGAAATATAGTAAAACATATAATAAAATACACATATTAATAATAAAAATCCACGCAGTTAATACATAATAAAACAGCAAAGCTGCCACAGGTGTTAGTTGAGACGTGGGAATAGTTCCAAAAGCACTGGTTGTGTCTTTGTATCATACAACCATACGTGCCAGCTGTTAATATGTCCCCCGGATCAAGTAGTAAATCTAGTTCAGATAGTAGATGAATCCGGACTAGCAATGTATATCTGGCGGTATAGGAGCATACAGCCCGACTATACGGTAGTAATCTGTAGCGGTGTACCCGTGTTAGTAGAAAATATGGAGAGATGTTAATTTGTAACACTGCCATCGTAGTACTTTACCACTCCGGAAGTCTCCAGTTCGTGCTGTGGATGATGTCAATTCCTAATATGACCAGCGCGGCGTCCCGCGCGGTCTCTGGGCACAAATGTAGTGTCACACGTGACCCAGTAGCCGCTTCCTGTAGCTTCTCTCCAGTCTTCTGGGTCCTAGATTCCCCTCAGCCTCTGGGATAGCCGCCTTAGAGGTAAAGATATATACAGGAATATAGCAATGAATGTCCGTACACTGAAGTCTCAGTATTAAATACAAAGAGTCTATTGTCTAACACCAAACGCGTTTCAGGGTCTATACCCCTTCATCAGTGGCCAATATCCAGAATAGTATTAAAAATATCAAATTTAGTCATTGGCGCAAAGTCAAGCCCTTTGTTCAAAACTGAGACCCAAGAGTCTTACGGACTATCACTAGAAAGATTAATCACAGAGTTACTTCTCCTTGGCTTTGCCGTTTCCTCGCAGGATATCTGCTTACTCGATCAGTGTTTTGGCCTCACTCTCCCCTGCTGGTTTTTGTATAATCCTCCTGATTCGCAGACTCCATTATCTGGTTGGACTTTTGATTTGTTTATTTTTTTTCCTTCATTTTCCTTTCTTACTTGATCTGGATGTCGATGCAATAGGAAGTGATTTCTCAAATGTGACTAATGATGAATCTCAAGTTCCCTCCATACCAATAAAGCTGACTCTGTGTTCCGAATTACCCTTGCATTTTTTTCTTCAGGATTGCTGCGTCTGTAACGACCTGCTCTACAAAAATATGACATGACCTATTGCCCCAAAAAAGGGCATTATTGAACAATTAAAAAATCATATGCACCCCAAAAATGCAAAAATAAATATGTCAACAGTAGTAAGAGGAGAGATGTTTCGTCAAAGTGACAGGTACCACGCCCCTTTTACACGCCCCCTTTTTATATCAAACTATAGACTTTTTATATCTAGTTTGATATCAAGTTTATATCTCTTGAAATTGCTGAGCACAAATGTTTGCAAACACATTGCTCAACATTGCTCAATTCAAGATCACAAATGTTTGCAAAACACATTGTTCAATTCAAGATTGCCCCAGACCCTGTCATCGACACGCCCGCTTGCAAAGCACATTTTCAATGATGTCAAGTTTTATATCTCTTGAAACTGCTGATCACAAATTTTTCAAATAGCTTGATATCACGTTTTTTTCTCTTCAAAATGCTGATCACAAATGTTTGCAAAACACATTGTTCAATTCAAGAGTGCCCCAGACCCTGTAATCGACACGCCCGCTTGCAAAGCACATTTTCAATCGATACGGGCCTAAATGGCTTATCTACAAACACATTGCTCAATTCAAGATTGCCCCAGACCCTGTCATCGTGTTGGCTCTACAAGGCCATAGCCCCCTGTCAGGACATCAAAAACACA